>NW_026734366.1:0-300000 GCF_949786415.1 Peromyscus eremicus
CTCGTGGACCAGAAATTGCATGTGATTGAACTCCATTTAGGACTGGGAAACAAACGCTAGCTCGTCTTACAGGAAACACACTCTGCTTTTGAGAAAAGAGCACTCTTCTACTCTACTGTGTTTCCCATAAGGCCAGAACAGTGAGCTTGCTCAGAACAAAAGAACTGTGCTTCCTACACACACCGGCCATATCTAGTTCAACTCTGCCTCAGAAACTGACAAGAACAGTAGATCCTCTTCAGTCCAATACACTGTACATGCTGGGAACAGACGCCAGTGCTATTTGCCCTGTGTATGACAATGGGAACGCAATAGTGACTCTTCTTATCAGAAAACAACTCTTGCTCCTATGATCAGAAACTGCATGTGATTCAACTCCATTTAGGACTTGGAAACAAATGCTAGCTCGTCTTACAAGAAACACACTCTACTTTTGAGAAAAGAGCACTCTTCTACTCTACTGTGTTTCCTATGGGGTCCGAACAGTGAGCTTGCTCAGAACAAAAGAACTGTGCTTTCTACACACACGGGCCATATCTAGTTCAACTCTGCTTAGGAAACTGACAAGAACAGTAGCTCCTCTTCTGTCCAATACACTGTACTTGCAAAGAACAGTAGCAAGTGTTGTTCGCACTGTGTATGGCAATAGGAGAGGGCAATAGTGACTCTTCTTATCAGAAAACATCTTTGCTCATAGGACAAGAAACTGCATGTAATTCAACTCCATTTAGGACTGGGAAACAAACGCTAGCTCACCTTACAAGAAACACACTCTGCTTTTGAGAAAAGAGCACTCTTCTACTCTACTGTGTTTCCTATAGGACCAGAACAGTGAGCTTGCTCAGAACAAAAGAACTGTGCTTCCTACACACACGGGCTATATCTTGTTCAACTCTGCTTAGGAAACTGACAAGAACAGTAGCTCCTCTTCAATCCAATACACTGTACTTGCTGGGAGCAGACGCGAGTGCTATTTGCACTGTGTATGGCAAAGGGAGCGAAATAGTGACTCTTCTTACCAGAAAACAACTCTTGCTCGTAGGACCAGAAACTGCATGGGATTCAACTCCGTTTCTGACTGGGAAACAAACACTAGCTAGCCTTACAAGAAATACACTCTGCTTTTGAGAAAAGAGCACTCTTCTACTCTACTGTGTTTACTATGGGGTCCCCAAAATTGAGCTTGCTCAGAACAAAAGAACTGTGCTTCAAACACACGGGCCATATCTAGTTCAACTCTGCTTAGTAAAGTGACAAGAACAGTAGCTCCTCTTCAGTCCAATACACTGTACTTTCTCGGAACCAGACGTGAGTGCTATTTGCACTGTTTATCGCAAAGGGAGCACAATAGTGACTTTCCTTACAAGAATACATCCCTTGCTCGTAGGGACCAGAAAATGCATGTGATTCAACTCCATTTTGGACTGGGAAACAAACGCTAGCTCGCCTTACAAGAAACACACTCTGATTTGAGAAAAAGAGCACTCTTCTATTCTACTGTGTTTCCTATGGGGTCCGAACAGTGAGCTTGCTCAGAACAAAAGAACTGTGCTTCCAACACTCCCGGGCCATATCTAGTTCAACTCTGCTTAGGAAACTGACAAGAACAGTAGATCATCTTCAGTCCAATACACTGTACATGCTGGGAACAGACGTGAGTGCTATTTGCCCTGTGTATGACAATGGGAGCGCAATAGTGACTCTTCTTACCAAAAAACAACTCTTGCTTGTAGGACCAGAAACTGCATGTGATTCAACTCCATTTAGGACTGGGAAACAAACGCTAGCTTGCTTTACAAGAAACACACTCTGCTTTTGAGAAAAGAGCACTCTTCTATTCTACTGTGTTTCCTATGGGGGTCCGAACAGTGAGCTTGCTCAGAACAAAAGAACTGTGCTTCCTACACACACGGGCCATATCTAGTTCAACTTTGCTTAGGAAACTGACAAGAACAGTGGATCCTCTGCAGTCCAATACACTGTACATCGTGGGAACAGACACGAATCCTATTTGCCCTGTGTATGGCAATGGGAACACAATAGTGACTCTTCTTACTAGAAAACAACTCTTGCTTGTAGGACCAGAAACTGCATGTGATTCAACTCCATTTAGGACTGGGAAACAAACGCTAGCTCGCCTTACAAGAAACACACTCTGCTTTAGAGAAAAGAGCACTCTTCTACACTACTGTGTTTCCTATGGGGTCCGAACAGTGAGCTTGCTCAGAACAAAAGAACTGTGCTTCCTACACACACCAGCCATATCTAGTTCAACTCTGCTTAGGAAACTGACAAGAACAATAGCTCCTCTTCTGTCCAATACACTGTACTTGCAAAGAACAGTAGCAAGTGTTGTTTGCACTGTGTATGGCAGTAGGAGCGCAATAGTGACTCTTCTTACCAGAAAAAAACTCTTGCTCATAGGACAAGAACCTCCATGTAATTCAACTCCATTTAGGACTGGGAAACAAACGCTAGCTCACCTTACAAGAAACACAATCTGCTTTTGAGAAATGAGCTCTCTTCTACTCTACTGTGTTTCCTATAGAGCCAGAACAGTGAGCTTGCTCAGAACAAAAGAACTGTGCTTCCTACACACACGGGCTATATCTAGTTCAACTCTGCTTATGAAACTGACAAGAGCTGTAGCTCCTCTTCAGTCCAATACACTGTACTTGCTGGGAGCAGACGCGAGTGCTATTTGTACTGTTTATGGCAAAGGGAGCGAAATAATGACTCTTCATACCAGAAAACAACTCTTGCTCCTAGGACCACAAACTGCATGGGATTCACCTCCGTTTCTGACTGGGAAACAAACACTAGCTAGCCTTACAAAAAACACACTCTGCTTTTGAGAAAAGAGCACTCTTCTACTCTACTGTGTTTACTATGGGGTCCAAAAATTGAGCTTGCTCAGAACAAAAGAACTGTGCTTCACACACGGGCCATATCTAGTTCAACTCTGCTTAGGAAACTGACAAGAACAGTAGCTCCTCTTCAGTCCAATACACTGTACTTGCTGGGAACAGACATGAGTGCTATTTGCACTGTTTATCTCAAAAGGAGCACAATAGTGACTTTCCTTACCAGAATACATCCCTTGCTCATAGGACCAGAAACTGCATGTGATTCAACTCCATTTTGGACTGGGAAACAAACGCTAGCTCGCCTTACAAGAAACACACTCTGCTTTTGAGAAAAGAGCACTCTTCTATTCTACTGTGTTTCCTATGGGGTCCGAACAGTTAGCTTGCTCAGAACAAAAGAACTGTGCTTCCAACACTCCCGGGCCATATCTAGTTCAACTCTGCTTAGGAAACTGACAAGAACAGTAGATCATCTTCAGTCCAATACACTGTACATGCTGGGAACAGACGCGAGGGCTATTTGCCCTGTGTATGACAATGGGAGCGCAATAGTGACTCTTCTTACCAAAAAACAACTCTTGCTTGTAGGACCAGAAACTGCATGTGATTCAACTCCATTTAGGACTGGGAAACAAACGCTAGCTCGCTTTACAAGAAACACACTCTGCTTTTGAGAAAAGAGCACTCTTCTATTCTACTGTGTTTCCTATGGGGTCCGAACAGTGAGCTTGCTCAGAACAAAAGAACTGTGCTTCCTACACACACGGGCTATATCTAGTTCAACTCTGCTTATGAAACTGACAAGAGCTGTAGCTCCTCTTCAGTCCAATACACTGTACTTGCTGGGAGCAGACGCGAGTGCTATTTGTACTGTTTATGGCAAAGGGAGCGAAATAATGACTCTTCATACCAGAAAACAACTCTTGCTCCTAGGACCACAAACTGCATGGGATTCACCTCCGTTTCTGACTGGGAAACAAACACTAGCTAGCCTTACAAAAAACACACTCTGCTTTTGAGAAAAGAGCACTCTTCTACTCTACTGTGTTTACTATGGGGTCCAAAAATTGAGCTTGCTCAGAACAAAAGAACTGTGCTTCACACACACGGGCCATATCTAGTTCAACTCTGCTTAGGAAACTGACAAGAACAGTAGCTCCTCTTCAGTCCAATACACTGTACTTGCTGGGAACAGACATGAGTGCTATTTGCACTGTTTATCTCAAAAGGAGCACAATAGTGACTTTCCTTACCAGAATACATCCCTTGCTCGTAGGACCAGAAACTGCATGTGATTCAACTCCATTTTGGACTGGGAAACAAACGCTAGCTCGCCTTACAAGAAACACACTCTGCTTTTGAGAAAAGAGCACTCTTCCATTCTACTGTGTTTCCTATGGGGTCCGAACAGTTAGCTTCCTCAGAACAAAAGAACTGTGCTTCCAACACTCCCGGGCCATATCTAGTTCAACTCTGCTTAGGAAACTGACAAGAACGGTAGATCATCTTCATTCCAATACACTGTACATGCTGGGAACAGACGCGAGGGCTATTTGCCCTGTGTATGACAATGGGAGCACAATAGTGACTCTTCTTACCAAAAAACAACTCTTGCTTGTAGGACCAGAAACTGCATGTGATTCAACTCCATTTAGGACTGGGAAACAAACGCTAGCTCGCTTTACAAGAAACACACTCTGCTTTTGAGAAAAGAGCACTCTTATATTCTACTGTGTTTCCTATGGGGTCCGAACAGTGAGCTTGCAAAGAACAAAAGAACTGTGCTTCCTACACACACGGGCCATATCTAGTTCAACTCTGCTTAGGAAACTGACAAGAACAGTAGATCATCTTCAGTCCAATACACTGTACATGCTGGGAACAGACGCGAGTGCTATATGCCCTGTGTATGACAATGGGAGCGCAATAGTGACTCTTCTTACCAAAAAACAACTCTTGCTTGTAGGACCAGAAACTGCATGTGATTCAACTCCATTTAGGACTGGGAAACAAACGCTACCTCGCTTTACAAGAAACACACTCTGCTTTTGAGAAAAGAGCACTCTTCTATTCTACTGTGTTTCCTATGGGGTCTGAACAGTGAGCTTGCTCAGAACAAAAGAACTGTGCTTCCTACACACACGGGCCATATCTAGTTCAACTCTGCTTAGGAAACTGACAAGAACAGTAGATCCTCTTCAGTCCAATACACTTTACATGCTGGGAACCGACGCCAGTGCTATTTGCCCTGTGTATGACAATGGGAGCACAATAGTGACTCTTCTTACCATAATACAACTCTTGCTCGTAGGACCAGAAACTGCATGTGATTGAACTCCATTTAGGACTGGGAAACAAACGCTAGCTCGCCTTAGAAGAAACACATTCTGCTTTTGAGAAAAGAGCACTCTTCTACTCTACTGTGTTTCCTATAAGGCCAGAAGAGTGAGCTTGCTCAGAACAAAAGAAGTGTACTTCCTACACACATGGGCCATATCTAGTTCAACTTTGCTTAGGAAACTGACAAGAACAGTAGATCCTCTTCAGTCCAATACACTGTACATCCTGGGAACAGACGCGAATCCTATTTGCCCTGTGTATGGCATGGGAACACAATAGTGACTCTTCTTACTAGAAAACAACTCTTGCTTGTAGGACCAGAAACTGCATGTGATTCAACTCCATTTAGGACTGGGAAACAAAAGCTAGCTCGCCTTACAAGAAAAACACTCTGCTTTTGAGAAAGGAGCACTCTTCTACTCTACTGTGTTTTCTATAGGGCCAAAACAGTGAGCTTGCTCAGAACAAAAGAACTGTGCTTCCTACACACACCAGCCATATCTAGTTCAACTCTGCTTAGGAAACTGACAAGAACAGTAGATCCTCTTCAGTCCAATACACTCTACATGCTGGGAACAGACGCCAGTGCTATTTGCCCTGTGTATGACAATGGGAGCGCAATAGTGACTCTTCTTACCAGAAAACAACTCTTGCTTGTAGGATCAGAAACTGCATGTGATTCAACTCCATTTAGGACTTGGAAACAAACGCTAGCTCGTCTTACAAGAAACACACTCTACTTTTGAGAAAAGAGCACTCTTCTACTCTACTGTGTTTCCTATTGGGTCCGAACAGTGAGCTTGCTCAGAACAAAAGAACTGTGCTTCCTACACACACGGGCCATATCTAGTTCAACTCTGCTTAGGAAACTGACAAGAACAGTAGCTCCTCTTCTGTCCAATACACTGTACTTGCAAAGAACAGTAGCAAGTGTTGTTTGCACTGTGTATGGCAATAGGAGCACAATAGTGACTCTTCTTAACAGAAAACAACTCTTGCTCATAGGACAAGAAACTGCATGTAATTCAACTCCAGTTAGGACTGGGAAAAAAAGCTAGCTCACCTTACAAGAAACACACTCTGCTTTTGAGAAAAGAGCACTCTTCTACTCTAATGTGTTTCCTAAAGGGCCAGAACAGTGAGCTTGCTCAGAACAAAAGACCTGTGCTTCCTACACACACCGGCCATATCTAGTTCAACTCTGCTTAGAAAACTGACAAGAACAGTAGATCCTCTTCAGTCCAATACACTGTACTAGCTGGGAACAGAAGCCAGTGCTATTTGCCCTGTGTATGACAATGGGAGCTCAATAGTGACTCTTCTTACCAGAAAACAACTCTTGCTCCTAGGATCAGAAACTGCATGTGATTCAATTCCATTTAGGACTGGGAAACAAACTCTAGCTCGCCTTACAAGAAACACACTCTGCTTTTGAGAAAAGAGCACTCTTCTACTCTACTGTGTTTCCTATGGGGTCCGAACACTGAGCTTGCTCAGAACAAAAGAACTGTGCTTCCTACACACACGGGCCATATCTAGTTCAACTCTGCTTAGGAAACTGACAAGAACAGTAGTTCCTCTTCTGTCCAATACACTGTACTTGTAAAGAACAGTAGCAAGTGTTGTTTGCACTGTGTATGGCAATAGGAGCGCAATTGTGACTCTTACCAGAAAACATCTCTTGCTCGTAGGACCAGAAACTGCATGTGATTCAACTCCATTTAGGACTGGGAAACCAACACTAGCTCACCTTACAAGAAACACACTCTGCTTCTGAGAAAAGAGCACTCTTCTACTCTTCTGTGTTTCCTATAGGTCCAGAACAGTGAGCTTGCTCAGAACAAAAGAACTGTGCTTCCTACACACATGAGCCATATCTAGTTCAACTCTGCTTAGGAAACTGACAAGAACAGTAGCTCCTCTTCAGTCCAATACACTGTACTTGCTGGGAACAGACGTGAGTGCTATTTTCACTGTTTATCGCAAAGGGAGCACAATAGTGACTTTCCTTACCAGAATACATCCCTTGCTCGTAGGACCAGAAACTGCATGTGATTCAACTCCATTTTGGACTGGGAAACAAACGCTAGCTCGCCTTACAAGAAACACACTCTGCTTTTGAGAAAAGAGCACTCTTCTATTCTACTGTGTTTCCTATGGGGTCCGAACAGTGAGCTTGCTCAGAACAAAAGAACTGTGCTTCCTACACACACGGGCCATATCTAGTTCAATTCTGCTTAGGAAACTGACAAGAACAGTAGATTATCTTCAGTCCAATACACTGTACATGCTGCAAACAGACGCCAGTGCTATTTGCCCTGTGTATGACAATGGGAGGGCAATAGTGACTCTTCTTACCAGAAAGCAACTCTTGCTCGTAGGACCAGAAACTGGATGTGATTCAACTCCATTTAGGACTGGGAAACAAACGCTAGCTCGCTTTACAAGAAAAACACTCTGCTTTTGAGAAAAGAGCACTCTTTTATTCTACTGTGTTTCCTATGGGGTCCGAACAGTGAGCTTGCTCAGAACAAAAGAACTGTGCTTTCTACACACACGGGCCATATCTAGTTCAACTCTGCTTAGGAAACTGACAAGAACAGTAGATCCTATTCAGTCCAATACACTTTACATGCTGGAAACAGACGCGAGTGCTATTTGCCCTGTGTATGACAATGGGAGCGCAATAGTGACTCTTCTTACCATAAAACAACTCTTGCTCGTGGACCAGAAATTGCATGTGATTGAACTCCATTTAGGACTGGGAAACAAACGCTAGCTCGTCTTACAGGAAACACACTCTGCTTTTGAGAAAAGAGCACTCTTCTACTCTACTGTGTTTCCCATAAGGCCAGAACAGTGAGCTTGCTCAGAACAAAAGAACTGTGCTTCCTACACACACCGGCCATATCTAGTTCAACTCTGCCTCAGAAACTGACAAGAACAGTAGATCCTCTTCAGTCCAATACACTGTACATGCTGGGAACAGACGCCAGTGCTATTTGCCCTGTGTATGACAATGGGAACGCAATAGTGACTCTTCTTATCAGAAAACAACTCTTGCTCCTATGATCAGAAACTGCATGTGATTCAACTCCATTTAGGACTTGGAAACAAATGCTAGCTCGTCTTACAAGAAACACACTCTACTTTTGAGAAAAGAGCACTCTTCTACTCTACTGTGTTTCCTATGGGGTCCGAACAGTGAGCTTGCTCAGAACAAAAGAACTGTGCTTTCTACACACACAGGCCATATCTAGTTCAACTCTGCTTAGGAAACTGACAAGAACAGTAGCTCCTCTTCTGTCCAATACACTGTACTTGCAAAGAACAGTAGCAAGTGTTGTTCGCACTGTGTATGGCAATAGGAGGGCAATAGTGACTCTTCTTATCAGAAAACATCTTTGCTCATAGGACAAGAAACTGCATGTAATTCAACTCCATTTAGGACTGGGAAACAAACGCTAGCTCACCTTACAAGAAACACACTCTGCTTTTGAGAAAAGAGCACTCTTCTACTCTACTGTGTTTCCTATAGGACCAGAACAGTGAGCTTGCTCAGAACAAAAGAACTGTGCTTCCTACACACACGGGCTATATCTTGTTCAACTCTGCTTAGGAAACTGACAAGAACAGTAGCTCCTCTTCAATCCAATACACTGTACTTGCTGGGAGCAGACGCGAGTGCTATTTGCACTGTGTATGGCAAAGGGAGCGAAATAGTGACTCTTCTTACCAGAAAACAACTCTTGCTCGTAGGACCAGAAACTGCATGGGATTCAACTCCGTTTCTGACTGGGAAACAAACACTAGCTAGCCTTACAAGAAATACACTCTGCTTTTGAGAAAAGAGCACTCTTCTACTCTACTGTGTTTACTATGGGGTCCCAAAATTGAGCTTGCTCAGAACAAAAGAACTGTGCTTCAAACACACGGGCCATATCTAGTTCAACTCTGCTTAGTAAAGTGACAAGAACAGTAGCTCCTCTTCAGTCCAATACACTGTACTTTCTCGGAACAGACGTGAGTGCTATTTGCACTGTTTATCGCAAAGGGAGCACAATAGTGACTTTCCTTACAAGAATACATCCCTTGCTCGTAGGACCAGAAAATGCATGTGATTCAACTCCATTTTGGACTGGGAAACAAACGCTAGCTCGCCTTACAAGAAACACACTCTGATTTGAGAAAAGAGCACTCTTCTATTCTACTGTGTTTCCTATGGGGTCCGAACAGTGAGCTTGCTCAGAACAAAAGAACTGTGCTTCCAACACTCCCGGGCCATATCTAGTTCAACTCTGCTTAGGAAACTGACAAGAACAGTAGATCATCTTCAGTCCAATACACTGTACATGCTGGGAACAGACGTGAGTGCTATTTGCCCTGTGTATGACAATGGGAGCGCAATAGTGACTCTTCTTACCAAAAAACAACTCTTGCTTGTAGGACCAGAAACTGCATGTGATTCAACTCCATTTAGGACTGGGAAACAAACGCTAGCTTGCTTTACAAGAAACACACTCTGCTTTTGAGAAAAGAGCACTCTTCTATTCTACTGTGTTTCCTATGGGGTCCGAACAGTGAGCTTGCTCAGAACAAAAGAACTGTGCTTCCTACACACACGGGCCATATCTAGTTCAACTTTGCTTAGGAAACTGACAAGAACAGTGGATCCTCTGCAGTCCAATACACTGTACATCGTGGGAACAGACACGAATCCTATTTGCCCTGTGTATGGCAATGGGAACACAATAGTGACTCTTCTTACTAGAAAACAACTCTTGCTTGTAGGACCAGAAACTGCATGTGATTCAACTCCATTTAGGACTGGGAAACAAACGCTAGCTCGCCTTACAAGAAACACACTCTGCTTTAGAGAAAAGAGCACTCTTCTACACTACTGTGTTTCCTATGGGGTCCGAACAGTGAGCTTGCTCAGAACAAAAGAACTGTGCTTCCTACACACACCAGCCATATCTAGTTCAACTCTGCTTAGGAAACTGACAAGAACAATAGCTCCTCTTCTGTCCAATACACTGTACTTGCAAAGAACAGTAGCAAGTGTTGTTTGCACTGTGTATGGCAGTAGGAGCGCAATAGTGACTCTTCTTACCAGAAAAAAACTCTTGCTCATAGGACAAGAACCTCCATGTAATTCAACTCCATTTAGGACTGGGAAACAAACGCTAGCTCACCTTACAAGAAACACAATCTGCTTTTGAGAAATGAGCTCTCTTCTACTCTACTGTGTTTCCTATAGAGCCAGAACAGTGAGCTTGCTCAGAACAAAAGAACTGTGCTTCCTACACACACGGGCTATATCTAGTTCAACTCTGCTTATGAAACTGACAAGAGCTGTAGCTCCTCTTCAGTCCAATACACTGTACTTGCTGGGAGCAGACGCGAGTGCTATTTGTACTGTTTATGGCAAAGGGAGCGAAATAATGACTCTTCATACCAGAAAACAACTCTTGCTCCTAGGACCACAAACTGCATGGGATTCACCTCCGTTTCTGACTGGGAAACAAACACTAGCTAGCCTTACAAAAAACACACTCTGCTTTTGAGAAAAGAGCACTCTTCTACTCTACTGTGTTTACTATGGGGTCCAAAAATTGAGCTTGCTCAGAACAAAAGAACTGTGCTTCACACACGGGCCATATCTAGTTCAACTCTGCTTAGGAAACTGACAAGAACAGTAGCTCCTCTTCAGTCCAATACACTGTACTTGCTGGGAACAGACATGAGTGCTATTTGCACTGTTTATCTCAAAAGGAGCACAATAGTGACTTTCCTTACCAGAATACATCCCTTGCTCATAGGACCAGAAACTGCATGTGATTCAACTCCATTTTGGACTGGGAAACAAACGCTAGCTCGCCTTACAAGAAACACACTCTGCTTTTGAGAAAAGAGCACTCTTCTATTCTACTGTGTTTCCTATGGGGTCCGAACAGTGAGCTTGCTCAGAATAAAAGAACTGTGCTTCCTACACACATGGGCCATATCTAGTTCAACTCTGCTTAGGAAACTGACAAGAACAGTAGATCATCTTCAGTCCAATACACTGTACATGCTGGGAAGAGACGCGAGTGCTATATGCCCTGTGTATGACAATGGGAGCGCAATAGTGACTCTTCTTACCAAAAAACAACTCTTGCTTGTAGGACCAGAAACTGCATGTGATTCAACTCCATTTAGGACTGGGAAACAAATGCTAGCTCGCTTTACAAGAAACACACTCTGCTTTTGAGAAAAGAGCACTCTTCTATTCTACTGTGTTTCCTATGGGGTCCGAACAGTGAGCTTTCTCAGAACAAAAGAACTGTGCTTCCTACACACACGGGCCATATCTAGTTCAACTCTGCTTAGGAAACTGACAAGAACAGTAGATCCTCTTCAGTCCAATACACTTTACATGCTGGGAACCGACGCCAGTGCTATTTGCCCTGTGTATGACAATGGGAGCACAATAGTGACTCTTCTTACCATAATACAACTCTTGCTCGTAGGACCAGAAACTGCATGTGATTGAACTCCATTTAGGACTGGGAAACAAACGCTAGCTCGCCTTAGAAGAAACACATTCTGCTTTTGAGAAAAGAGCACTCTTCTACTCTACTGTGTTTCCTATAAGGCCAGAAGAGTGAGCTTGCTCAGAACAAAAGAAGTGTACTTCCTACACACATGGGCCATATCTAGTTCAACTTTGCTTAGGAAACTGACAAGAACAGTAGATCCTCTTCAGTCCAATACACTGTACATCCTTTGAACAGACGCGAATCCTATTTGCCCTGTGTATGGCATGGGAACACAATAGTGACTCTTCTTACTAGAAAACAACTCTTGCTTGTAGGACCAGAAACTGTATGTGATTCGACTCCATTTAGGACTGGGAAACAAAAGCTAGCTCGCCTTACAAGAAAAACACTCTGCTTTTGAGAAAGGAGCACTCTTCTACTCTACTGTGTTTTCTATAGGGCCAAAACAGTGAGCTTGCTCAGAACAAAAGAACTGTGCTTCCTACACACACCAGCCATATCTAGTTCAACTCTGCTTAGGAAACTGACAAGAACAGTAGATCCTCTTCAGTCCAATACACTCTACATGCTGGGAACAGACGCCAGTGCTATTTGCCCTGTGTATGACAATGGGAACGCAATAGTGACTCTTCTTATCGGAAAACAACTCTTGCTCCTATGATCAGAAACTGCATGTGATTCAACTCCATTTAGGACTTGGAAACAAATGCTAGCTCGTCTTACAAGAAACACACTCTACTTTTGAGAAAAGAGCACTCTTCTACTCTACTTGTTTCCCATGGGGTCCGAACAGTGAGCTTGCTCAGAACAAAAGAACTGTGCTTCCTACACACACGGGCCATATCTAGTTCAACTCTGCTTAGGAAACTGACAAGAACAGTAGCTCCTCTTCTGTCCAATACACTGTACTTGCAAAGAACAGTAGCAAGTGCTGTTCGCACTGTGTATGGCAATAGGAGGGCAATAGTGACTCTTCTTATCAGAAAACAACTTTGCTCATAGGACAAGAAACTGCATGTAATTCAACTCCATTTAGGACTGGGAAACAAACGCTAGCTCACCTTACAAGAAACACACTCTGCTTTTGAGAAAAGAGCACTCTTCTACTCTACTGTGTTTCCTATAGGACCAGAACAGTGAGCTTGCTCAGAACAAAAGAACTGTGCTTCCTACACACACGGGCTATATCTTGTTCAACTCTGCTTAGGAAACTGACAAGAACAGTAACTCCTCTTCAATCCAATACACTGTACTTGCTGGGAGCAGACGCGAGTGCTATTTGCACTGTATATGGCAAAGGGAGCGAAATAGTGACTCTTCTTACCAGAAAACAACTCTTGCTCGGAGGACCAGAAACTGCATGGGATTCAACTCCGTTTCTGACTGGGAAACAAACACTAGCTAGCCTTACAAGAAACACACTCTGCTTTTGAGAAAAGAGCACTCTTCTACTCTACTGTGTTTACTATGGGGTCCGAAAATTGAGCTTGCTCAGAACAAAAGAACTGTGCTTCGCACACACGGGCCATATCTAGTTCAACTCTGCTTAGGAAACTGACAAGAACAGTAGCTCCTCTTCACTCCAATACACTGTACTTCCTCGGAACAGACGTGAGTGCTATTTGCACTGTTTATCGCAAAGGGAGCACAATAGTGACTTTCCTTACAAGAATTCATCCCTTGCTCATAGGACCAGAAACTGCATGTGATTCAACTCCATTTAGGACTGGGAAACAAACGCTAGCTCGCTTTACAAGAAACACACTCTGCTTTTGAGAAAAGAGCACTCTTCTATTCTACTGTGTTTACTATGGGGTCCGAACAGTGAGCTTGCTCAGGACAAAAGAACTGTGCATCCTTCACACACGGGCCATATCTAGTTCAATTCTGCTTAGGAAACTGACAAGAACAGTAGATCCTCTTCAGTCCAATACACTTTACATGCTGGGAACAGACGCCAGTGCTATTTGCCCCTTGTATGACAATGGGAGCACAATAGTGACTCTTCTTACCATAATACAACTCTTGCTCGTAGGACCAGAAACTGCATGTGATTGAACTCCATTTAGGACTGGGAAACAAACGCTAGCTCGCCTTAGAAGAAACACATTCTGCTTTTGAGAAAAGAGCACTCTTCTACTCTACTGTGTTTCCTATAGGGCCAGAAGAGTGAGCTTGCTCCGAACAAAAGAAGTGTACTTCCTACAAACACGGGCCATATCTGGTTCAACTTTGCTTAGGAAACTGACAAGAACAGTAGATCCTCTTCAGTCCAATACACTGTACATCCTGTGAACAGACGCGAGTCCTATTTGCCCTGTGTATGGCAATGGGAACACAATAGTGACTCTTCTTACTAGAAAACAACTCTTGCTTGTAGGACCAGAAACTGCATGTGATTCAACTCAATTTAGGACTGGGAAACAAAAGCTGGCTCGCCTTACAAGAAACACACTCTGCTTTTGAGAAAGGAGCACTCTTCTACTCTACTGTGTTTCCTATAGGACCAAAACAGTGAGCTTGCTCAGAACAAAAGAACTGTGCTTCCTACACACACCAGCCATATCTAGTTCAACTCTGCTTAGGAAACTGACAAGAACAGTAGATCATCTTCAGTCCAATACACTGTAAATGCTGGGAACAGACGCCAGTGCTATTTGCCCTGTGTATGACAATGGGAGCTCAATAGTGACTCTTATTACCAGAAAACAACTCTTGCTCCTAGGATCAGAAACTGCATGTGATTCAACTCCATTTAGGACTGGGAAACAAACTCTAGCTGGCCTTACAAGAAACACACTCTGCTTTTGAGAAAAGAGCACTCTTCTAATCTACTGTGTTTACTATGGGTTCGAACAGTGAGCTTTCCCAGAACAAAAGAACTGTGCTTCCTACACACATGGCCATATCTAGTTTAACTCCGCTTAGGAAACTGACAAGAACAGTAGCTCCTCTTCAGTCCAATACACTGTACTTGCTGGGAACAGACGCGAGAGCTATTTGCACTGTATATGGCAATGGGAGCGCAATAGTGACTCATTTTACCAGTTAACATTTCTTGCTCGTAGGACCAGAAACTGCATGGGATTCAACTCCATTTCAGAATGGGAAACAAGCACTAGTTCGCCTTACAAGAAACACACTCTGCTTTTGAGAAAAGAGCACTCTTCTACTCTACTGTGTTTCCTATGGTGTCCGAACAGTCAGTTTGCTCAGAACAAAAGAACTGTGCTTCCTACACACAGGGGCCATATCTAGTTCAACTCTGCTTAGGAAACTGACAAGAACAGTAGCTCCTCTTCAGTCCAATACACTGTACTTGATGGGAACAGACGCGAGTCCTCTTTGCACTGTTTGTGGCAATGGGAGCACAATAGTGACTTTCCTTACCAGAAAACAACTCTAGCTCGTAGGACCAAAAACTGCATGTGATTCAACTCCATTTAGGACTGGGAAACAAACGCTAGCTCGCCTTACAAGAAACACACTCTGCTTTTGAGAAAAGAGCACTCTTCTACTCTACTGTGTTTTCTATAGGGCCAGAACAGTGAGCTTGCTCAGAACAAAAGAACTGTGCTTCCTACACACATGGCCATATCTAGTTCAATTCTGCTTAGGAAACTGACAAGAACAGTAGATCCTTTTCAGTCCAATAAACTGTACATGCTGGGAACAGGACGCCAGTGCAATTTGCCCTGTGAATGACAATGGGAGCAAAATAGTGACTCTTTTTAATAGAAAACAACTCTGGCTCGTAGGACCAGAAACTGCATGTGATTCAACTCATTTAGGACTGGGAAACAAATGCTATCTCGCCTTACAAGAAACACACTCTGTTTTTGAGAAAAGGGCACTCTTCTACTCTACTGTGTTTCCTATGGGTTCGATCAGTGAGCTTACAGTAGAAAAGAACTGTGCTTCCTACACACACGGGCCATATCTAGTTCAACTCTGCTTAGGAAACTGACAAGAACAGTAGCTCCTCTTCAGTCCAATACACTGTACTTGATGGGAACAGACGCGAGTCCTCTTTGCACTGTGTGTGGCAATGGGAGCACAATAGTGACTTTCCTTACCAGAAAACAACTCTAGCTCGTAGGACCAAAAACTGCATGTGATTCAACTCAATTTAGGACTGGGAAACAAACGCTAGCTTGCCTTACAAGAAACACACTCTGCTTTTGAGAAAAGAGCACTCTTCTACTCTACTGTGTTTCCTATAGGGCCAAAAGAGTGAGCTTGCTCAGAACAAAAGAACTGTGCTTCCTACACACACGGCCATATCTAGTTCAATTCTGCTTAGGAAACTGACAAGAACAGTAGCTCCTCTTCAGTCCAATACACTGTACATGCTGGGAACAGACGCCAGTGCTATTTGCCCTGTGTATGACAATGGGAGTGCAATAGTGACTCCTCTTACCAGAAAACAACTCTTGCTCGTAGGACCTTAAACTGCATGTGATTCAACTCCATTTAGGACTGGGAAACAAATGCTAGCTTGCCTTACAAGAAACACACGCTGCTTCTCAGAAAAGAGCACTCTTCTACTCTACTGTGTTTCCTATAGGGCCAGAATAGTGAGCTTGCTCAGAACAAAAGATCTGTGCTTCCTACACACGGGCCATACCTAGTTTAATCCGCTTAGGAAAATGAGAAGAACAGTAGCTCCTCTTCAGTCCAATACACTGCACTTGCTGGGAACAACGCGAGAGCTATTTGCACTGTATATGGCAATGGGAGGGCAATAGTGATTCTCCTTACCAGTTAACATCTCTTGCTCGTAGGACCAGAAACTGCATGGGATTCAACTGCATTTCAGACTGGAAAACAAGCACTAGTTCGCCTTAAAAGAAACACACTCTGCTTTGAAAAAAGAGCTCTCTTCTACTCTACTGTGTTTCCTATGGGGTCCGAACAGTCAGCATGCTCAGAACAAAAGAACATTGCTTCTTACACACAGGGGCCATATCTAGTTCAACTCTGCTTAGGAAACTGACAAGAACAGTAGCTCCCCGTTAGTCCAATACACTGTACTTGATGGGAACAGACGCGAGTCCTCTTTGCACTGTGTGTGGCAATGGGAGCGCAATAGTGACTTTCCTTACCAGAAAACAACTTTGGCTCGTAGGACCAAAAACTGCATGTGATTCAACTCCATTTAAGACTGGGAAACAAACGCTAGCTCACCTTACAAGAAACACACTCTGCTTTTGAGAAAAGAGCACTCTTCTACTCTACTGTGTTTCCTATAGGGCCAAAACAGTGAGCTTGCTCAGAACAAAAGAACTGTGCTTCCTACACACACGGGCAATATCTAGGTCAATTCTGCTTACGAAACTGACAAGAACAGTAGCCCCTCTTCAGTCCAATACACTGTACTTGATGGGAACAGAGGCGAATGCTATTTGCACTGTGTATGTCAATGGGAGCGCAATAGTGACTTTCCTTACCAGAAAACAACTCTTGCTCGTAGGATCAAAAACTGCATGTGATTCAACTCCATTTAGGACTGGGAAACAAACGCTAGCTCGCCTTACAAGAAACACACTCTGCTTTTGAGAAAAGATCACTCTTCTACTCTACTGTGTTTTCTATAGGGCCAGAACAGTGAGCTTGCTCAGAACAAAAGAACTGTGTTTCCTACACACATGGCCATATCTAGTTCAATTCTGCTTAGGAAACTGACAAGAACAGTAGATCCTTTTCAGTCCAATAAACTGTACATGCTGGGAACAGACGCCAGTGCAATTTGCCCTGTGTATGACAATGGGAGCACAATAGTGACTCTGTTTAATAGAAAACAACTCTTGCTCGTAGGACCAGAAACTGCATGTGATTCAACTCCATTTAGGACTGGGAAACAAATTCTAGCTCGCCTTACAAGAAACACACTCTGTTTTTGAGAAAAGGGCAATCTTCTACTCTACTGTGTTTCCTATGGGTTCGATCAGTGAGCTTACAGTAGAAAAGAACTGTGCTTCCTACACACAGGGGCCATATCTAGTTCAACTCTGCTTAGGAAACTGACAAGAACAGTAGCTCCTCTTCAGTCCAATACACTGTACTTGATGGGAACAGACGCGAGTCCTCTTTGCACTGTGTGTGGCAATGGGAGCGCAATAGTGACTTTCCTTACCAGAAAACAACTCTTGCTCGTGGGATCAAAAACTGCATGTGATTCAACTCCATTTAGGACTGAGAAACAAATGCTAGCTCCCCTTAAAAGAAACACACTCTGCTTTTGAGAAAAGATCACTCTTCTACTCTACGGTATTTCCTATAGGGTAAGAAGAGTGAGCTTACTCAGAACAAAAGAACTGTGCTTCCTACACACATGGCCATATCTAGTTCAACTCTGCTTAGGAAACTGACAAGAACAGTAGATCCTCTTCAGTCCAATACACTGTACATGATGGGAACAGACGCCAGTGCAATTTGCCCTGTGAATGACAATGGGAGCAAAATAGTGACTCTTTTTAATAGAAAACAACTCTGGCTCGTAGGACCAGAAACTGCATGTGATTCAACTCCATTTAGGACTGGGAAACAAATGCTATCTCGCCTTACAAGAAACACACTCTGTTTTTGAGAAAAGGGCACTCTTCTACTCTACTGTGTTTCCTATGGGTTCGATCAGTGAGCTTACAGTAGAAAAGAACTGTGCTTCCTACACACACGGGCCATATCTAGTTCAACTCTGCTTAGGAAACTGACAAGAACAGTAGCTCCTCTTCAGTCCAATACACTGTACTTGATGGGAACAGACGCGAGTCCTCTTTGCACTGTGTGTGGCAATGGGAGCACAATAGTGACTTTCCTTACCAGAAAACAACTCTAGCTCGTAGGACCAAAAACTGCATGTGATTCAACTCAATTTAGGACTGGGAAACAAACGCTAGCTTGCCTTACAAGAAACACACTCTGCTTTTGAGAAAAGAGCACTCTTCTACTCTACTGTGTTTCCTATAGGGCCAAAAGAGTGAGCTTGCTCAGAACAAAAGAACTGTGCTTCCTACACACACGGCCATATCTAGTTCAATTCTGCTTAGGAAACTGACAAGAACAGTAGCTCCTCTTCAGTCCAATACACTGTACATGCTGGGAACAGACGCCAGTGCTATTTGCCCTGTGTATGACAATGGGAGTGCAATAGTGACTCCTCTTACCAGAAAACAACTCTTGCTCGTAGGACCTTAAACTGCATGTGATTCAACTCCATTTAGGACTGGGAAACAAATGCTAGCTTGCCTTACAAGAAACACACGCTGCTTCTCAGAAAAGAGCACTCTTCTACTCTACTGTGTTTCCTATAGGGCCAGAATAGTGAGCTTGCTCAGAACAAAAGATCTGTGCTTCCTACACACGGGCCATACCTAGTTTAATCCGCTTAGGAAAATGAGAAGAACAGTAGCTCCTCTTCAGTCCAATACACTGCACTTGCTGGGAACAACGCGAGAGCTATTTGCACTGTATATGGCAATGGGAGGGCAATAGTGATTCTCCTTACCAGTTAACATCTCTTGCTCGTAGGACCAGAAACTGCATGGGATTCAACTGCATTTCAGACTGGAAAACAAGCACTAGTTCGCCTTAAAAGAAACACACTCTGCTTTGAAAAAAGAGCTCTCTTCTACTCTACTGTGTTTCCTATGGGGTCCGAACAGTCAGCATGCTCAGAACAAAAGAACATTGCTTCTTACACACAGGGGCCATATCTAGTTCAACTCTGCTTAGGAAACTGACAAGAACAGTAGCTCCCCGTTAGTCCAATACACTGTACTTGATGGGAACAGACGCGAGTCCTCTTTGCACTGTGTGTGGCAATGGGAGCGCAATAGTGACTTTCCTTACCAGAAAACAACTTTGGCTCGTAGGACCAAAAACTGCATGTGATTCAACTCCATTTAAGACTGGGAAACAAACGCTAGCTCACCTTACAAGAAACACACTCTGCTTTTGAGAAAAGAGCACTCTTCTACTCTACTGTGTTTCCTATAGGGCCAAAACAGTGAGCTTGCTCAGAACAAAAGAACTGTGCTTCCTACACACACGGGCAATATCTAGGTCAATTCTGCTTACGAAACTGACAAGAACAGTAGCCCCTCTTCAGTCCAATACACTGTACTTGATGGGAACAGAGGCGAATGCTATTTGCACTGTGTATGTCAATGGGAGCGCAATAGTGACTTTCCTTACCAGAAAACAACTCTTGCTCGTAGGATCAAAAACTGCATGTGATTCAACTCCATTTAGGACTGGGAAACAAACGCTAGCTCGCCTTACAAGAAACACACTCTGCTTTTGAGAAAAGATCACTCTTCTACTCTACTGTGTTTTCTATAGGGCCAGAACAGTGAGCTTGCTCAGAACAAAAGAACTGTGTTTCCTACACACATGGCCATATCTAGTTCAATTCTGCTTAGGAAACTGACAAGAACAGTAGATCCTTTTCAGTCCAATAAACTGTACATGCTGGGAACAGACGCCAGTGCAATTTGCCCTGTGTATGACAATGGGAGCACAATAGTGACTCTGTTTAATAGAAAACAACTCTTGCTCGTAGGACCAGAAACTGCATGTGATTCAACTCCATTTAGGACTGGGAAACAAATTCTAGCTCGCCTTACAAGAAACACACTCTGTTTTTGAGAAAAGGGCAATCTTCTACTCTACTGTGTTTCCTATGGGTTCGATCAGTGAGCTTACAGTAGAAAAGAACTGTGCTTCCTACACACAGGGGCCATATCTAGTTCAACTCTGCTTAGGAAACTGACAAGAACAGTAGCTCCTCTTCAGTCCAATACACTGTACTTGATGGGAACAGACGCGAGTCCTCTTTGCACTGTGTGTGGCAATGGGAGCGCAATAGTGACTTTCCTTACCAGAAAACAACTCTTGCTCGTGGGATCAAAAACTGCATGTGATTCAACTCCATTTAGGACTGAGAAACAAATGCTAGCTCCCCTTAAAAGAAACACACTCTGCTTTTGAGAAAAGATCACTCTTCTACTCTACGGTATTTCCTATAGGGTAAGAAGAGTGAGCTTACTCAGAACAAAAGAACTGTGCTTCCTACACACATGGCCATATCTAGTTCAACTCTGCTTAGGAAACTGACAAGAACAGTAGATCCTCTTCAGTCCAATACACTGTACATGATGGGAACAGACGCCAGTGCAATTTGCCCTGTGAATGACAATGGGAGCAAAATAGTGACTCTTTTTAATAGAAAACAACTCTGGCTCGTAGGACCAGAAACTGCATGTGATTCAACTCCATTTAGGACTGGGAAACAAATGCTATCTCGCCTTACAAGAAACACACTCTGTTTTTGAGAAAAGGGCACTCTTCTACTCTACTGTGTTTCCTATGGGTTCGATCAGTGAGCTTACAGTAGAAAAGAACTGTGCTTCCTACACACACGGGCCATATCTAGTTCAACTCTGCTTAGGAAACTGACAAGAACAGTAGCTCCTCTTCAGTCCAATACACTGTACTTGATGGGAACAGACGCGAGTCCTCTTTGCACTGTGTGTGGCAATGGGAGCACAATAGTGACTTTCCTTACCAGAAAACAACTCTAGCTCGTAGGACCAAAAACTGCATGTGATTCAACTCAATTTAGGACTGGGAAACAAACGCTAGCTTGCCTTACAAGAAACACACTCTGCTTTTGAGAAAAGAGCACTCTTCTACTCTACTGTGTTTCCTATAGGGCCAAAAGAGTGAGCTTGCTCAGAACAAAAGAACTGTGCTTCCTACACACACGGCCATATCTAGTTCAATTCTGCTTAGGAAACTGACAAGAACAGTAGCTCCTCTTCAGTCCAATACACTGTACATGCTGGGAACAGACGCCAGTGCTATTTGCCCTGTGTATGACAATGGGAGTGCAATAGTGACTCCTCTTACCAGAAAACAACTCTTGCTCGTAGGACCTTAAACTGCATGTGATTCAACTCCATTTAGGACTGGGAAACAAATGCTAGCTTGCCTTACAAGAAACACACGCTGCTTCTCAGAAAAGAGCACTCTTCTACTCTACTGTGTTTCCTATAGGGCCAGAATAGTGAGCTTGCTCAGAACAAAAGATCTGTGCTTCCTACACACGGGCCATACCTAGTTTAATCCGCTTAGGAAAATGAGAAGAACAGTAGCTCCTCTTCAGTCCAATACACTGCACTTGCTGGGAACAACGCGAGAGCTATTTGCACTGTATATGGCAATGGGAGGGCAATAGTGATTCTCCTTACCAGTTAACATCTCTTGCTCGTAGGACCAGAAACTGCATGGGATTCAACTGCATTTCAGACTGGAAAACAAGCACTAGTTCGCCTTAAAAGAAACACACTCTGCTTTGAAAAAAGAGCTCTCTTCTACTCTACTGTGTTTCCTATGGGGTCCGAACAGTCAGCATGCTCAGAACAAAAGAACATTGCTTCTTACACACAGGGGCCATATCTAGTTCAACTCTGCTTAGGAAACTGACAAGAACAGTAGCTCCCCGTTAGTCCAATACACTGTACTTGATGGGAACAGACGCGAGTCCTCTTTGCACTGTGTGTGGCAATGGGAGCGCAATAGTGACTTTCCTTACCAGAAAACAACTTTGGCTCGTAGGACCAAAAACTGCATGTGATTCAACTCCATTTAAGACTGGGAAACAAACGCTAGCTCACCTTACAAGAAACACACTCTGCTTTTGAGAAAAGAGCACTCTTCTACTCTACTGTGTTTCCTATAGGGCCAAAACAGTGAGCTTGCTCAGAACAAAAGAACTGTGCTTCCTACACACACGGGCAATATCTAGGTCAATTCTGCTTACGAAACTGACAAGAACAGTAGCCCCTCTTCAGTCCAATACACTGTACTTGATGGGAACAGAGGCGAATGCTATTTGCACTGTGTATGTCAATGGGAGCGCAATAGTGACTTTCCTTACCAGAAAACAACTCTTGCTCGTAGGATCAAAAACTGCATGTGATTCAACTCCATTTAGGACTGGGAAACAAACGCTAGCTCGCCTTACAAGAAACACACTCTGCTTTTGAGAAAAGATCACTCTTCTACTCTACTGTGTTTTCTATAGGGCCAGAACAGTGAGCTTGCTCAGAACAAAAGAACTGTGTTTCCTACACACATGGCCATATCTAGTTCAATTCTGCTTAGGAAACTGACAAGAACAGTAGATCCTTTTCAGTCCAATAAACTGTACATGCTGGGAACAGACGCCAGTGCAATTTGCCCTGTGTATGACAATGGGAGCACAATAGTGACTCTGTTTAATAGAAAACAACTCTTGCTCGTAGGACCAGAAACTGCATGTGATTCAACTCCATTTAGGACTGGGAAACAAATTCTAGCTCGCCTTACAAGAAACACACTCTGTTTTTGAGAAAAGGGCAATCTTCTACTCTACTGTGTTTCCTATGGGTTCGATCAGTGAGCTTACAGTAGAAAAGAACTGTGCTTCCTACACACAGGGGCCATATCTAGTTCAACTCTGCTTAGGAAACTGACAAGAACAGTAGCTCCTCTTCAGTCCAATACACTGTACTTGATGGGAACAGACGCGAGTCCTCTTTGCACTGTGTGTGGCAATGGGAGCGCAATAGTGACTTTCCTTACCAGAAAACAACTCTTGCTCGTGGGATCAAAAACTGCATGTGATTCAACTCCATTTAGGACTGAGAAACAAATGCTAGCTCCCCTTAAAAGAAACACACTCTGCTTTTGAGAAAAGATCACTCTTCTACTCTACGGTATTTCCTATAGGGTCAGAAGAGTGAGCTTACTCAGAACAAAAGAACTGTGCTTCCTACACACATGGCCATATCTAGTTCAACTCTGCTTAGGAAACTGACAAGAACAGTAGATCCTCTTCAGTCCAATACACTGTACATGATGGGAACAGATGCCAGTGCTATTTGCCCTGTGTATGACAATGGGAGCGCAATAGTCACTCTTCTTACCAGAAAACAACTCTTGCTCGTAGGACCAGAAACTGCATGTGATTCAACTCCATTTAGGACTGGGAAACAAATGCTAGCTCGCCTTATAAGAAACACACTCTGCTTTTGAGAAAAGAGCACTCTTCTAATCTACTGTGTTTACTATGGGTTCGAACATTGAGCTTGCTCAGAACAAAAGAACTGTGCTTCCTACACACGGGCCATATCTAGTTTAACTCCGCTTAGGAAACTGACAAGAACAGTAGCTCCTCTTCAGTCCAATACACTGTACTTGCTGGGAACAGACGCGAGAGCTATTTGCACTGTATATGGCAATGGGAGCGCAATAGTGACTCTTCTTACCAGTTAACATTTCTTGCTCGTAGGACCAGAAACTGCATGGGATTCAACTCCATTTCAGACTGGGAAACAAGCACTAGTTCGCCTTACAAGAAACACACTCTGCTTTTGAGAAAAGAGCACTCTTCTACTCTACTGTGTTTACTATGATGTCCGAACAGTCAGTTTGCTCAGAACAAAAGAACTGTGATTCCTACACACAGGGGCCATATCTAGTTCAACTCTGCTTAGGAAACTGACAAGAACAGTAGCTCCTCTTCAGTCCAATACACTGTACTTGATGGGAACAGACGCGAGTCCTCCTTGCACTGTGTGTGGCAATGGGAGCGCAATAGTGACTTTCCTTACCAGAAAACAACTCTTGCTCGTGGGATCAAAAACTGCATGTGATTCAACTCCATTTAGGACTGAGAAACAAATGCTAGCTCCCCTTAAAAGAAACACACTCTGCTTTTGAGAAAAGATCACTCTTCTACTCTACGGTATTTCCTATAGGGTCAGAAGAGTGAGCTTACTCAGAAAAAAAGAACTGTGCTTCCTACACACATGGCCATATCTAGTTCAACTCTGCTTAGGAAACTGACAAGAACAGTAGATCCTCTTCAGTCCAATACACTGTACATGCTGGGAACAGATGCCAGTGCTATTTGCCCTGTGTATGACAATGGGAGCGCAATAGTCACTCTTCTTACCAGAAAACAACTCTTGCTCGTAGGACCAGAAACTGCATGTGATTCAACTCCATTTAGAACTGGGAAACAAATGCTAGCTCGCCTTATAAGAAACACACTCTGCTTTTGAGAAAAGAGCACTCTTCTAATCTACTGTGTTTACTATGGGTTCGAACATTGAGCTTGCTCAGAACAAAAGAACTGTGCTTCCTACACACGGGCCATATCTACTTTAACTCCGCTTAGGAAACTGACAAGAACAGTAGCTCCTCTTCAGTCCAATACACTGTACTTGCTGGGAACAGACGCGAAAGCTATTTGCACTGTATATGGCAATGGGAGCGCAATAGTGACTCTTCTTACCAGAAAACAACTCTTGCTCATAGGACCAAAAACTGCATGTGACTCAACTCCATTTAGGACCGGGAATCAAACGCGAGCTCGCCTTACAAGAAACACACTCTGCTTTAGAGAAAAGAACACTCTTCTACTCTGCTGTGTTTCCTACAGGGCCAGAACAGTGAGCTTGCTCAGAACATAATAACTGTGCTTTGTACACACACGGGCCATATCTAGTTCCACTCTGCTTAGGAAACTGACAAGAACAGTAGCTCCTCTTCAGTCTGATACACTGTACTTGCTGAGAACAGACGCGAGTGCTATTTGCACTGTGTATGGCAATTGGAGCACAATAGTGACTCGTCTTACCAGAAAACAACTCTTGCTCATAGGACAAAAAACTGCATGTGACTCAACTCCATTTAGGACTGGGAAACAAACTCTAGCTCGCCTTACAAGAAACACACTCTGCTTTTGAGAAAAGAGCACTCTTCTACTCTACTGTGATTACTATAGGGCCAGAAGACTGAGCTTGCTCAGAACAAATAAACTGTGCTTCCTAGACACACGGGCCATATCTAGTTCAACTCTGCTTAGGAAAATGAGAAGAACAGTAGCTCCTCTTCAGTCCAATACACTGTACTTGCTGGGAACAGACGGGAGTGCTATTTGCACTGTGTATGGCAATGGGAGCGCAATAGTGACTTTCCTTACCAGAAAACAACTCTTGCTCGTAGGACCAGAAACTGCATGTGATTCAACTCCATTTAGGACTGGGAAACAAATGCTAGCTCGCCTTACCAGAAACACACTCTGCTTTAGATAAAAAAGCACTCTTCTACTCTACTGTGTTTCCTATGGGGTCGAAACAGAGAGCTTGCTCAGAAAAAAAGAACTGTGCTTCTTACACACACGGAACATACGTAGTTCAACTCTGCTTAGGAACCTGACAAGAACAATAGCTCCTCTTCAGACCAATACAATGTATTTGCTGGGAACAGACGCGAGTGCTATTTGCACTGTGCATGGCAATGAGAGCACAATAGTGACTTTCCTTACCAGAAAACAACTCTTGCTCATAGGAAAAAAACTGCATGTGACTCAACTCCATTTAGGACTGGGAAACAAACGCTAGCTCGCCTTCCAAGAAACACACTCTGCTTTTGAGAAAAGAGCACTCTTCTACTCTACTGTGTTTCCTATGTGTTCGGAACAGTGAGCTTGCTCAGAACAAAAAAACTGTGCTTCCTACAAACACGGCCATATCTAGTTCAACTCTGATTAGGAACCTGACAAGAACAGTAGATACTCTTCAGTCCAGTACACTGTACTTGCTGGGAACAGACGCCAGTGCTATTTGTCCTGTGTATGGCAATGGCAATGCAATAGTGACTCTTCTTACCAGAAAACAACTCTTGCTCGTAGGACCAGAAACTGCATGTGATTCAACTCCATTTAGGACTGGGAAACAAACTACAGCTCGCTTTACAAGAAACACACTCTGCTTTTGAGAAAAGAGCACTCTTCTACTCTACTTTGTTTCCTATAGGGCCAGAACAGTGAGCTTGCTCAGAAAAAAAGAACTGTGCTTCTTACACAAACGGAACATATGTAGTTCAACTCTGCTTAGGAACCTGACAAGAACAGTAGATCCTCTTCTATCCAATACACCGTACTTGCTGTGAACAGACAGGAGTGCTATTTACACTGTGTATGGCAATGGGAGCGCAATAGTGACTTTCCTTACCAGAAAAAAACTCTTGATCATAGGACCAGAAACTGCATGTGATTCAACTCCATTTAGGTGTGGGAAAAAAACGCTAGCTCGCCTTACAAGAAACACACTCTGCTTTTGACAAAAGAGCACTCTTTTACTCTACTGTGTTTCCTATGGGGTCCAAAGAGTGAGCTTGCTCAGAACAAAAGAACTGTGCTTCCTACACACATGGACCATATCTAGTTCAACTCTGCTTAGGAAACTGACAAGAACAGTAGCTCCTATTCAGTCCAATACACTGTACTTGCTAGGAACAGACGCGAGTGCTATTTGCACTGTGTATGGCATTTGGAGCGCAATAGTGAGTCTTCTTACCATAAAACAACTCTTGCTCGTAGGACCAAAAACTGCATGTGATTCAACTCCATTTAGGACTGGGAAACAAACGTGAGCTCGCCTTACAAAAAAAAACACTCTGCTTTAGATAAAAGAGCACTCTTCTACTGTACTGTGTTTCCTATAGGGCCAGAACAGTGAGCTTGCTCAGAACATAAGAACTGTGCTTCCTACACACACGGGACATATCTAGTTCAACTCTGCTTAGGAAACTGACAAGAACAGTAGCTCCTCTTCAGTCCGATACACTGTACTTGCTGAGAACAGACGCGAGTGCTATTTGCACTGTGTATGGCAACTGGAGCACAATAGTGACTCGTCTTACCAGAAAACAACTCTTGCTCGTAGGACAAAAAACTGCATGTGACTCAACTCCATTTAGGACTGGGAAACAAACTCTATCTCGACTTACAAGAAACACACTCTGCTTTTGAGAAAAGAGCACTCTTCTATTCTTCTGTGTTTCCTATAAGGCCAGAACAGTGAGCTTGCTCAGAACAAAAGAACTGTGCTTCCTACACACAGGGGCCATATCTAGTTCAACTCTGCTTTGGAAACTGAGAAGAGCAGTCTCTCCTCTTCAGTCCAATATACTGTACTTGCTGGAAAGACAAGGGAGTGCTATTTGCACTGTGTATGGCAATGGGAGCGCAATAGTGACTTTCCTTACCAGAAAACAACTCTTGCTCGTAGCACCACAAACTGCATGTGATTCAACTCCATTTAGGACTAGGAAACAAACGCTAGCTCGCCTTACAAGAAACACACTCTGCTTTTGAGAAAAGAGCACGCTTCTACTCTACTGCGTTTCCTATGGGGTCCAAACAGTGAGCTTGCTCAGAACAAAAGAACTGTGCTTCCTACACAAATGGACCATATCTAGTTCAACTCTGCTTAGGAAACTGACAAGAACAGTAGCTCCTATTCAATCCAATACACTGTACTTTCTGGGAACAAACGCGAGTGCTATTTGCACTGTGTATGGCATTTGGAGCACAATAGTGACTCTTCTTACCAGAAAACAACTCTTGCTCATAGGACCAAAAACTGCATGTGACTCAACTCCATTTAGGACCGGGAATCATACGCGAGCTCGCCTTACAAGAAACACACTCTGCTTTAGAGAAAAGAACACTCTTCTACTCTGCTGTGTTTCCTACAGGGCCAGAACAGTGAGCTTGCTCAGAACATAATAACTGTGCTTCCTACACACACGGGCCATATGTAGTTCCACTCTGCTTAGGAAACTGACAAGAACAGTAGCTCCTCTTCAGTCTGATACCCTGTACTTGCTGAGTTCAGACGCGAGTGCTATTTGCACTGTGTATGGCAATTGGAGCACAATAGTGACTCGTCTTACCAGAAAACAACTCTTGCTCGTAGGACAAAAAACTGCATGTGACTCAACTCCATTTAGGACTGGGAAACAAACTCTAGCTCGCCTTACAAGAAACACACTCTGCTTTTGAGAAAAGAGCACTCTTCTACTCTACTGTGATTACTATAGGGCCAGAAGAGTGAGCTTGCTCAGAACAAATAAACTGTGCTTCCTAGACACACGGGCCATATCTAGTTCAACTCTGCTTAGGAAAATGAGAAGAACAGTAGCTCCTCTTCAGTCCAATACACTGTACTTGCTGGGAACAGACGGGAGTGCTATTTGCACTGTGTATGGCAATGGGAGCGCAATAGTGACTTTCCTTACCAGAAAACAACTCTTGCTCGTAGGACCAGAAACTGCATGTGATTCAACTCCATTTAGGACTGGGAAACAAATGCTAGCTCGCCTTACCAGAAACACACTCTGCTTTAGAGAAAAAAGCACTCTTCTACTCTACTGTGTTTCCTATGGGGTCGAAACAGAGAGCTTGCTCAGAAAAAAAGAACTGTGCTTCTTACACACACGGAACATACGTAGTTCAACTCTGCTTAGGAACCTGACAAGAACAATAGCTCCTCTTCAGACCAATACACTGTATTTGCTGGGAACAGACGCGAGTGCTATTTGCACTGTGCATGGCAATGAGAGCACAATAGTGACTTTCCTTACCAGAAAACAACTCTTGCTCATAGGAAAAAAACTGCATGTGACTCAACTCCATTTAGGACTGGGAAACAAACGCTAGCTCGCCTTCCAAGAAACACACTCTGCTTTTGAGAAAAGAGCACTCTTCTACTCTACTGTGTTTCCTATGTGTTCGGAACAGTGAGCTTGCTCAGAACAAAAAAACTGTGCTTCCTACAAACACGGCCATATCTAGTTCAACTCTGATTAGGAACCTGACAAGAACAGTAGATACTCTTCAGTCCAGTACACTGTACTTGCTGGGAACAGACGCCAGTGCTATTTGTCCTGTGTATGGCAATGGCAACGCAATAGTGACTCTTCTTACCAGAAAACAACTCTTGCTCGTAGGACCAGAAACTGCATGTGATTCAACTCCATTTAGGACTGGGAAACAAACTACAGCTCGCTTTACAAGAAACACACTCTGCTTTTGAGAAAAGAGCACTCTTCTACTCTACTTTGTTTCCTATAGGGCCAGAACAGTGAGCTTGCTCAGAAAAAAAGAACTGTGCTTCTTACACAAACGGAACATATGTAGTTCAAGTCTGCTTAGGAACCTGACAAGAACAGTAGATCCTCTTCTATCCAATACACCGTACTTGCTGTGAACAGACAGGAGTGCTATTTACACTGTGTATGGCAATGGGAGCGCAATAGTGACTTTCCTTACCAGAAAACAACTCTTGCTCATAGGACCAGAAACTGCATGTGATTCAACTCCATTTAGGTGTGGGAAAAAAACGCTAGCTCGCCTTACAAGAAACACACTCTGCTTTTGACAAAAGAGCACTCTTTTACTCTACTGTGTTTCCTATGGGGTCCAAAGAGTGAGCTTGCTCAGAACAAAAGAACTGTGCTTCCTACACACATGGACCATATCTAGTTCAACTCTGCTTAGGAAACTGACAAGAACAGTAGCTCCTATTCAGTCCAATACACTGTACTTGCTAGGAACAGACGCGAGTGCTATTTGCACTGTGTATGGCATTTGGAGCGCAATAGTGAGTCTTCTTACCATAAAACAACTCTTGCTCGTAGGACCAAAAACTGCATGTGATTCAACTCCATTTAGGACTGGGAAACAAACGTGAGCTCGCCTTCCAAAAAAAAACACTCTGCTTTAGATAAAAGAGCACTCTTCTACTCTACTGTGTTTCCTATAGGGCCAGAACAGTGAGCTTGCTCAGAACATAAGAACTGTGCTTCCTACACACTCGGGACATATCTAGTTCAACTCTGCTTAGGAAACTGACAAGAACAGTAGCTCCTCTTCAGTCCGATACACTGTACTTGCTGAGAACAGACGCGAGTGCTATTTGCACTGTGTATGGCAACTGGAGCACAATAGTGACTCATCTTAACAGAAAACAACTCTTGCTCGTAGGACAAAAAACTGCATGTGACTCAACTCCATTTAGGACTGGGAAACAAACTCTATCTCGACTTACAAGAAACACACTCTGCTTTTGAGAAAAGAGCACTCTTCTACTCTTCTGTGTTTCCTATAAGGCCAGAACAGTGAGCTTGCTCAGAACAAAAGAACTGTGCTTCCTACACACAGGGGCCATATCTAGTTCAACTCTGCTTTGGAAACTGAGAAGAGCAGTCTCTCCTCTTCAGTCCAATATACTGTACTTGCTGGAAAGACAAGGGAGTGCTATTTGCACTGTGTATGGCAATGGGAGCGCAATAGTGACTTTCCTTACCAGAAAACAACTCTTGCTCGTAGCACCACAAACTGCATGTGATTCAACTCCATTTAGGAGTAGGAAACAAACGCTAGCTCGCCTTACAAGAAACACACTCTGCTTTTGAGAAAAGAGCACGCTTCTACTCTACTGCGTTTCCTATGGGGTCCAAACAGTGAGCTTGCTCAGAACAAAAGAACTGTGCTTCCTACACAAATGGACCATATCTAGTTCAACTCTGCTTAGGAAACTGACAAGAACAGTAGCTCCTATTCAATCCAATACACTGTACTTTCTGGGAACAAACGCGAGTGCTATTTGCACTGTGTATGGCATTTGGAGCACAATAGTGACTCTTCTTACCAGAAAACAACTCTTGCTCATAGGACCAAAAACTGCATGTGACTCAACTCCATTTAGGACCGGGAATCATACGCGAGCTCGCCTTACAAGAAACACACTCTGCTTTAGAGAAAAGAACACTCTTCTACTCTGCTGTGTTTCCTACAGGGCCAGAACAGTGAGCTTGCTCAGAACATAATAACTGTGCTTCCTACACACACGGGCCATATGTAGTTCCACTCTGCTTAGGAAACTGACAAGAACAGTAGCTCCTCTTCAGTCTGATACCCTGTACTTGCTGAGAACAGACGCGAGTGCTATTTGCACTGTGTATGGCAATTGGAGCACAATAGTGACTCGTCTTACCAGAAAACAACTCTTGCTCGTAGGACAAAAAACTGCATGTGACTCAACTCCATTTAGGACTGGGAAACAAACTCTAGCTCGCCTTACAAGAAACACACTCTGCTTTTGAGAAAAGAGCACTCTTCTACTCTACTGTGATTACTATAGGGCCAGAAGAGTGAGCTTGCTCAGAACAAATAAACTGTGCTTCCTAGACACACGGGCCATATCTAGTTCAACTCTGCTTAGGAAACTGAGAAGAACAGTAGCTCCTCTTCAGTCCAATACACTGTACTTGCTGGGAACAGACGGGAGTGCTATTTGCACTGTGTATGGCAATGGGAGCGCAATAGTGACTTTCCTTACCAGAAAACAACTCTTGCTCGTAGGACCAGAAACTGCATGTGATTCAACTCCATTTAGGACTGGGAAACAAATGCTAGCTCGCCTTACCAGAAACACACTCTGCTTTAGAGAAAAAAGCACTCTTCTACTCTACTGTGTTTCCTATGGGGTCGAAACAGAGAGCTTGCTCAGAAAAAAAGAACTGTGCTTCTTACACACACGGAACATACGTAGTTCAACTCTGCTTAGGAACCTGACAAGAACAATAGCTCCTCTTCAGACCAATACACTGTATTTGCTGGGAACAGACGCGAGTGCTATTTGCACTGTGCATGGCAATGAGAGCACAATAGTGACTTTCCTTACCAGAAAACAACTCTTGCTCATAGGAAAAAAACTGCATGTGACTCAACTCCATTTAGGACTGGGAAACAAACGCTAGCTCGCCTTCCAAGAAACACACTCTGCTTTTGAGAAAAGAGCACTCTTCTACTCTACTGTGTTTCCTATGTGTTCGGAACAGTGAGCTTGCTCAGAACAAAAAAACTGTGCTTCCTACAAACACGGCCATATCTAGTTCAACTCTGATTAGGAACCTGACAAGAACAGTAGATACTCTTCAGTCTAGTACACTGTACTTGCTGGGAACAGACGCGAGTGCTATTTGTCCTGTGTATGGCAATGGCAACGCAATAGTGACTCTTCTTACCAGAAAACAACTCTTGCTCGTAGGACCAGAAACTGCATGTGATTCAACTCCATTTAGGACTGGGAAACAAACTACAGCTCGCTTTACAAGAAACACACTCTGCTTTTGAGAAAAGAGCACTCTTCTACTCTACTTTGTTTCCTATAGGGCCAGAACAGTGAGCTTGCTCAGAAAAAAAGAACTGTGCTTCTTACACACACGGAACATATGTAGTTCAACTCTGCTTAGGAACCTGACAAGAACAGTAGCTCCTCTTCAGACCAATACACTGTATTTGCTGGGAATAGACGCGAGTGCTATTTGCACTGTGTATGGCAATGAGAGCACAATAGTGACTTTCTTTACCAGAAAACAACTCTTGCTCATAGGAAAAAAACTGCATGTGACTCAACTCCATTTAGGACTGGGAAACAAACGCTAGCTCGCCTTCCAAGAAACACACTCTGCTTTTGAGAAAAGAGCACTCTTCTACTCTACTCTGTTTCCTATGGGTTCGATCAGTGAGCTTACAGTAGAAAAGAACTGTGCTTCCTACACACACGGGCCATATCTAGTTCAACTCTGCTTAGGAAACTGACAAGAACAGTAGCTCCTCTTCAGTCCAATACACTGTACTTGATGGGAACAGACGCGAGTCCTCTTTGCACTGTGTGTGGGAATGGGAGCGCAATAGTGACTTTCCTTACCAGAAAACAACTCTTGCTCGTGGGATCAAAAACTGCATGTGATTCAACTCCATTTAGGACTGGGAAACAAATGCCAGCTCCCTTTACAAGAAACGCACTCTGCTTTTGAGAAAAGATCACTCTTCTACTCTACGGTATTTCCTATAGGGTCAGAACAGTGAGCTTACTCAGAACAAAAGAACTGTGCTTCCTACACACATGGCCATATCTAGTTCAACTCTGCTTAGGAAACTGACAAGAACAGTAGATCCTCTTCAGTCCAATACACTGTACATGCTGGGAACAGATGCCAGTGCTATTTGCCCTGTGTATGACAATGGGAGCGCAATAGTCACTCTTCTTACCAGAAAACAACTCTTGCTCGTAGGACCAGAAACTGCATGTGATTCAACTCCATTTAGGACTGGGAAACAAATGCTAGCTCGCCTTATAAGAAACACACTCTGCTTTTGAGAAAAGAGCACTCTTCTAATCTACTGTGTTTACTATGGGTTCGAACAGTGAGCTTGCCCAGAACAAAAGAACTGTGCTTCCTACACACGGGCCATATCTAGTTTAACTCCGCTTAGGAAACTGACAAGAACAGTAGCTCCTCTTCAGTCCAATACACTGTACTTGCTGGGAACAGACGCGAGAGCTATTTGCACTGTATATGGCAATGGGAGCGCAATAGTGACTCTTTTTACCAGTTAACATTTCTTGCTCGTAGGACCAGAAACTGCATGGGATTCAACTCCATTTCAGACTGGGAAACAAGCACTAGTTCGCCTTACAAGAAACACACTCTGCTTTTGAGAAAAGAGCACTCTTCTACTCTACTGTGTTTCCTATGGTGTCCGAACAGTCAGTTTGCTCAGAACAAAAGAACTGTGCTTCCTACACACAGGGGCCATATCTAGTTCAACTCTGCTTAGGAAACTGACAAGAACAGTAGCTCCTCTTCAGTCCAATACACTGTACTTGATGGGAACAGACGCGAGTCCTCTTTGCACTGTTTGTGGCAATGGGAGCACAATAGTGACTTTCCTTACCAGAAAACAACTCTAGCTCGTAGGACCAAAAACTGCATGTGATTCAACTCCATTTAGGACTGGGAAACAAACGCTAGCTCGCCTTACAAGAAACACACTCTGCTTTTGAGAAAAGAGCACTCTTCTACTCTACTGTGTTTTCTATAGGGCCAGAACAGTGAGCTTGCTCAGAACAAAAGAACTGTGCTTCCTACACACATGGCCATATCTAGTTCAATTCTGCTTAGGAAACTGACAAGAACAGTAGATCCTTTTCAGTCCAATAAACTGTACATGCTGGGAACAGACGCCAGTGCAATTTGCCCTGAGAATGACAATGCGAGCAAAATAGTGACTCTTTTTAATAGAAAACAACTCTGGCTCGTAGGACCAGAAACTGCATGTGATTCAACTCCATTTAGGACTGGGAAACAAATGCTATCTCGCCTTACAAGAAACACACTCTGTTTTTGAGAAAAGGGCACTCTTCTACTCTACTGTGTTTCCTATGGGTTCGATCAGTGAGCTTACAGTAGAAAAGAACTGTGCTTCCTACACACACGGGCCATATCTAGTTCAACTCTGCTTAGGAAACTGACAAGAACAGTAGCTCCTCTTCAGTCCAATACACTGTACTTGATGGGAACAGACGCGAGTCCTCTTTGCACTGTGTGTGGCAATGGGAGCACAATAGTGACTTTCCTTACCAGAAAACAACTCTAACTCGTAGGACCAAAAACTGCATGTGATTCAACTCAATTTAGGACTGGGAAACAAACGCTAGCTTGCCTTACAAGAAACACACTCTGCTTTTGAGAAAAGAGCACTCTTCTACTCTACTGTGTTTCCTATAGGGCCAAAAGAGTGAGCTTGCTCAGAACCAAAGAACTGTGCTTCCTACACACACGGCCATATCTAGTTCAATTCTGCTTAGGAAACTGACAAGAACAGTAGATCATCTTCAGTCCAATACACTGTACATGCTGGGAACAGACGCCAGTGCTATTTGCCCTGTGTATGACAATGGGAGTGCAATAGCGACTCTTCTTACCAGAAAACAACTCTTGCTTGTAGGACCAGAAACTGCATGTGATTCAACTCCATTTAGGACTGGGAAACAAATGCTAGCTTGCCTTACAAGAAACACACGCTGCTTCTCAGAAAAGAGCACTCTTCTACTCTACTGTGTTTCCTATAGGGCCAGAATAGTGAGCTTGCTCAGAACAAAAGAACTGTGCTTCCTACACATGGGCCATACCTAGTTTAATCCGCTTAAGAAAATGAGAAGAACAGTAGCTCCTCTTCAGTCCAATACACTGCACTTGCTGGGAACAACGCGAGAGCTATTTGCACTGTATATGGCAATGGGAGGGCAATAGTGATTCTTCTTACCAGTTAACATCTCTTGCTCGTAGGACCAGAAACTGCATGGGATTCAACTGCATTTCAGACTGGAAAACAAGCACTAGTTCGCCTTAAAAGAAACACACTCTGCTTTGAAAAAAGAGCTCTCTTCTACTCTACTGTGTTTCCTATGGGGTCCGAACAGTCAGCATGCTCAGAACAAAAGAACATTGCTTCTTACACACAGGGGCCATATCTAGTTCAACTCTGCTTAGGAAACTGACAAGAACAGTAGCTCCCCGTTAGTCCAATACACTGTACTTAATGGGAACAGACGCGAGTCCTCTTTGCACTGTGTGTGGCAATGGGAGCACAATAGTGACTTTCCTTACCAGAAAACAACTTTGGCTCGTAGGACCAAAAACTGCATGTGATTCAACTCCATTTAAGACTGGGAAACAAACGCTAGCTCACCTTACAAGAAACACACTCTGCTTTTGAGAAAAGAGCACTCTTCTACTCTACTGTGTTTCCTATAGGGCCAAAACAGTGAGCTTGCTCAGAACAAAAGAACTGTGCTTCCTACACACATGGGCAATATCTAGGTCAATTCTGCTTACGAAACTGACAAGAACAGTAGCCCCTCTTCAGTCCAATACACTGTACTTGATGGGAACAGAGGCGAATGCTATTTGCACTGTGTATGTCAATGGGAGCGCAATAGTGACTTTCCTTACCAGAAAACAACTCTTGCTCGTAGGATCAAAAACTGCATGTGATTCAACTCCATTTAGGACTGGGAAACAAACGCTAGCTCGCCTTACAAGAAACACACTCTGCTTTTGAGAAAACATCACTCTTCTACTCTACTGTGTTTTCTATAGGGCCAGAACAGTGAGCTTGCTCAGAACAAAAGAACTGTGTTTCCTACACACATGGCCATATCTAGTTCAATTCTGCTTAGGAAACTGACAAGAACAGTAGATCCTTTTCAGTCCAATAAACTGTACATGCTGGGAACAGACGCCAGTGCAATTTGCCCTGTGTATGACAATGGGAGCACAATAGTGACTCTGTTTAATAGAAAACAACTCTTGCTCGTAGGACCAGAAACTGCATGTGATTCAACTCCATTTAGGACTGGGAAACAAATTCTAGCTCGCCTTACAAGAAACACACTCTGTTTTTGAGAAAAGGGCACTCTTCTACTCTACTGTGTTTCCTATGGGTTCGATCAGTGAGCTTACAGTAGAAAAGAACTGTGCTTCCTACACACAGGGGCCATACCTAGTTCAACTCTGCTTAGGAAACTGACAAGAACAGTAGCTCCTCTTCAGTCCAATACACTGTACTTGATGGGAACAGACGCGAGTCCTCTTTGCACTGTGTGTGGCAATGGGAGTGCAATAGTGACTTTCCTTACCAGAAAACAACTCTTGCTCGTGGGATCAAAAACTGCATGTGATTCAACTCCATTTAGGACTGAGAAACAAATGCTAGCTCCCCTTAAAAGAAACACACTCTGCTTTTGAGAAAAGATCACTCTTCTACTCTACGGTATTTCCTATAGGGTCAGAAGAGTGAGCTTGCTCAGAACAAAAGAACTGTGCTTCCTACACACATGGCCATATCTAGTTCAACTCTGCTTAGGAAACTGACAAGAACAGTAGATCCTCTTCAGTCCAATACACTGTACATGCTGGGAACAGATGCCAGTGCTATTTGCCCTGTGTATGACAATGGGAGCGCAATAGTCACTCTTCTTACCAGAAAACAACTCTTGCTCGTAGGACCAGAAACTGCATGTGATTCAACTCCATTTAGGACTGGGAAACAAATGCTAGCTCGCCTTATAAGAAACACACTCTGCTTTTGAGAAAAGAGCACTCTTCTAATCTACTGTGTTTACTATGGGTTCGAACATTGAGCTTGCTCAGAACAAAAGAACTGTGCTTCCTACACACGGGCCATATCTACTTTAACTCCGCTTAGGAAACTGACAAGAACAGTAGCTCCTCTTCAGTCCAATACACTGTACTTGCTGGGAACAGACGCGAAAGCTATTTGCACTGTATATCACAATGGGAGCGCAATAGTGACTCTTCTTACCAGAAAACAACTCTTGCTCATAGGACCAAAAACTGCATGTGACTCAACTCCATTTAGGACCGGGAATCAAACGCGAGCTCGCCTTACAAGAAACACACTCTGCTTTAGAGAAAAGAACACTCTTCTACTCTGCTGTGTTTCCTACAGGGCCAGAACAGTGAGCTTGCTCAGAACATAATAACTGTGCTTCCTACACACACGGGCCATATCTAGTTCCACTCTGCTTAGGAAACTGACAAGAACAGTAGCTCCTCTTCAGTCTGATACACTGTACTTGCTGAGAACAGACGCGAGTGCTATTTGCACTGTGTATGGCAATTGGAGCACAATAGTGACTCGTCTTACCAGAAAACAACTCTTGCTCATAGGACAAAAAACTGCATGTGACTCAACTCCATTTAGGACTGGGAAACAAACTCTAGCTCGCCTTACAAGAAACACACTCTGCTTTTGAGAAAAGAGCACTCTTCTACTCTACTGTGATTACTATAGGGCCAGAAGAGTGAGCTTGCTCAGAACAAATAAACTGTGCTTCCTAGACACACGGGCCATATCTAGTTCAACTCTGCTTAGGAAACTGAGAAGAACAGTAGCTCCTCTTCAGTCCAATACACTGTACTTGCTGGGAACAGACGGGAGTGCTATTTGCACTGTGTATGGCTATGGGAGCGCAATAGTGACTTTCCTTACCAGAAAACAACTCTTGCTCGTAGGACCAGAAACTGCATGTGATTCAACTCCATTTAGGACTGGGAAACAAATGCTAGCTCGCCTTACCAGAAACACACTCTGCTTTAGAGAAAAAAGCACTCTTCTACTCTACTGTGTTTCCTATGGGGTCGAAACAGAGAGCTTGCTCAGAAAAAAAGAACTGTGCTTCTTACACACACGGAACATACGTAGTTCAACTCTGCTTAGGAACCTGACAAGAACAATAGCTCCTCTTCAGACCAATACACTGTATTTGCTGGGAACAGACGTGAGTGCTATTTGCACTGTGCATGGCAATGAGAGCACAATAGTGACTTTCCTTACCAGAAAACAACTCTTGCTCATAGGAAAAAAACTGCATGTGACTCAACTCCATTTAGGACTGGGAAACAAACGCTAGCTCGCCTTCCAAGAAACACAATCTGCTTTTGAGAAAAGAGCACTCTTCTACTCTACTGTGTTTCCTATGTGTTCGGAACAGTGAGCTTGCTCAGAACAAAAAAACTGTGCTTCCTACAAACACGGCCATATCTAGTTCAACTCTGCTTAGGAACCTGACAAGAACAGTAGATACTCTTCAGTCCAGTACACTGTACTTGCTGGGAACAGACGCCAGTGCTATTTGTCCTGTGTATGGCAATGGCAAGGCAATAGTGACTCTTCTTACCAGAAAACAACTCTTGCTTGTAGGACCAGAAACTGCATGTGATTCAACTCCATTTAGGACTGGGAAACAAACTCCAGCTCGCTTTACAAGAAACACACTCTGCTTTTGAGAAAAGAGCACTCTTCTACTCTACTTTGTTTCCTATAGGGCCAGAACAGTGAGCTTGCTCAGAAAAAAAGAACTGTGCTTCCTACACACATGGGCCATATCTAGTTCAACTCTGCTTAGGAAACTGAGAAGAATGTTAGCTCCTTTTCAGTCCAATACACTGTACTAACTGGGAACAGATGGGAGGCTATTTGCACTGTGTATGGCAATGGGAGCACAATAGTGACTTTCCTTAACAGAAAACAACTCTTGCTCGTAGGACCACAAACTGCATTGGATTCAACTCCATTTAGGACTGGGAAACAAACGCTAGCTCGCCATACAAGAAACACACTCTGCTTTTGAGAAAAGAGCACTCTTCTACTCTACTGTGTTTCCTATGGGGTCTGAACAGTGAGCTTGCTCAGAACAAAAAAACTTTGCTTCCTACACACAGGGCCATATCTAGTTCAAGTCTGCTTAGAAACCTGACAAGAACAGTAGATCCTCTTCTATCCAATACACCGTACTTGCTGCGAACAGACAGCAGTGCTATTTGCACTGTGTATGGCAATGGGAGCGCAATAGTGACTTTCCTTACCAGAAAACAACTCTTGCTCATAGGACCAGAAACTGCATGAGATTCAACTCCATTTAGGTGTGGGAAAAAAACGCTAGCTCGCCTTACAAGAAACACACTCTGCTTTTGATAAAAGAGCACTCTTTTACTCTACTGTGTTTCCTATGGGGTCCAAAGAGTGAGCTTGCTCAGAACAAAAGAACTGTGCTTAATACACACACGGACCACATCTAGTTCAACTCTGCTTAGGAAACTGACAAGAACAGTAGCTCCTATTCAGTCCAATACACTGTACTTGCTAGGAACAGACGCGAGTGCTATTTGCACTGTGTATGGCATTTGGAGCGCAATAGTGAGTCTTCTTACCATAAAACAACTCTTGCTCATAGGACCAAAAACTGCATGTGATTCAACTCCATTTAGGACTGGAAAACAAACGCGAGCTCGCCTTACAAAAAAAACACTCTGCTTTAGATAAAAGAGCACTCTTCTACTCTACTGTGTTTCCTATAGGGCCAGAACAGTGAGATTGCTCAGAACATAAGAACTGTGCTTCCTACACACACGGGACATATCTAGTTCAACTCTGCTTAGGAAACTGACAAGAACAGTAGCTCCTCTTCAGTCCGATACACTGTACTTGCTGAGAACAGACGCGAGTGCTATTTGCACTGTGTATGGCAACTGGAGCACAATAGTGACTCGTCTTACCAGAAAACAACTCTTGCTCGTAGGACAAAAAACTGCATGTGACTCAACTCCATTTAGGACCGGGAATCAAACGCGAGCTCGCCTTACAAGAAACACACTCTGCTTTAGAGAAAAGAACACTCTTCTACTCTGCTGTGTTTCCTACAGGGCCAGAACAGTGAGCTTGCTCAGAACATAATAACTGTGCTTCCTACACACACGGGCCATATCTAGTTCCACTCTGCTTAGGAAACTGACAAGAACAGTAGCTCCTCTTCAGTCTGATACACTGTACTTGCTGAGAACAGACGCGAGTGCTATTTGCACTGTGTATGGCAATTGGAGCACAATAGTGACTCGTCTTACCAGAAAACAACTCTTGCTCGTAGGACAAAAAACTACATGTGACTCAACTCCATTTAGGACTGGGAAACAAACTCTAGCTCGCCTTACAAGAAACACACTCTGCTTTTGAGAAAAGAGCACTCTTCTACTCTACTGTGTTTCCTATAGGGCCAGAAGAGTGAGATTGCTCAGAACAAATAAACTGTACTTCCTAGACACACGGGCCATATCTAGTTCAACTCTGCTTAGGAAACTGAGAAGAACAGTAGCTCCTCTTCAGTCCAATACACTGTACTTGCTGGGAACAGACGGGAGTGCTATTTGCACTGTGTATGGCAATGGGAGCGCAATAGTGACTTTCCTTACCAGAAAACAACTCTTGCTCGTAGGACCAGAAACTGCATGTGATTCAACTCCATTTAGGACTGGGAAACAAATGCTAGCTCGCCTTACAAGAAACACACTCTGCTTTAGAGAAAAAAGCACTCTTCTACTCTACTGTGTTTCCTATGGGGTCGAAACAGAGAGCTTGCTCAGAAAAAAAGAACTGTGCTTCTTACACACACGGAACATATGTAGTTCAACTCTGCTTAGGAACCTGACAAGAACAATAGCTCCTCTTCAGACCAATACACTGTATTTGCTGGGAACAGACGCGAGTGCTATTGGCACTGTGCATGGCAATGAGAGCACAATAGTGACTTTCCTTACCAGAAAACAACTCTTGCTCATAGGAAAAAAACTGCATGTGACTCAACTCCATTTAGGACTGGGAAACAAACGCTAGCTCGCCTTCCAAGAAGCACACTCTGCTTTTGAGAAAAGAGCACTCTTCTACTCTACTGTGTTTCCTATGTGTTCGGAACAGTGAGCTTGCTCAGAACAAAAAAACTGTGCTTCCTACAAACACGGCCATATCTAGTTCAACTCTGATTAGGAACCTGACAAGAACAGTAAATACTCTTCAGTCCAGTACACTGTACTTGCTGGGAACAGACGCCAGTGCTATTTGTCCTGTGTATGGCAATGGCAACGCAATAGTGACTCTTCTTACCAGAAAACAACTCTTGCTCGTAGGACCAGAAACTGCATGTGATTCAACTCCATTTAGGACTGGGAAACAAACTACAGCTCGCTTTACAAGAAACACACTCTGCTTTTGAGAAAAGAGCACTCTTCTACTCTACTTCTTTTTCCTATAGGGCCAGAACAGTGAGCTTGCTCAGAAAAAAAGAACTGTGCTTCTTACACACACGGAACATATGTAGTTCAACTCTGCTTAGGAACCTGACAAGAACAGTAGATCCTCTTCTATCCAATACACCGTACTTGCTGCGAACAGACAGGAGTGCTATTTACACTGTGTATGGCAATGGGAGCGCAATAGTGACTTTCCTTACCAGAAAACAACTCTTGCTCATAGGACCAGAAACTGCATGTGATTCAACTCCATTTAGGTGTGGGAAACAAACGCTAGCTCGCCTTACAAGAAACACACTCTGCTTTTGACAAAAGAGCACTCTTTTACTCTACTGTGTTTCCTATGGGGTCCAAAGAGTGAGCTTGCTCAGAACAAAAGAACTGTGCTTCCTACACACATGGACCATATCGAGTTCAACTCTGCTTAGGAAACTGACAAGAACAGTAGCTCCTATTCAGTCCAATACACTGTACTTGCTAGGAACAGACGCGAGTGCTATTTGCACTGTGTATGGCATTTGGAGCGCAATAGTGAGTCTTCTTACCATAAAACAACTCTTGCTCATAGGACCAAAAACTGCATGTGATTCAACTCCATTTAGGAATGGGAAACAAACGCGAGCTCGCCTTACAAAAAAAACACTCTGCTTTAGATAAAAGAGCACTCTTCTACTCTACTGTGTTTCCTATAGGGCCAGAACAGTGAGCTTGCTCAGAACATAAGAACTGTGCTTCCTACACACACGGGACATATCTAGTTCAACTCTGCTTAGGAAACTGACCAGAACAGTAGCTCCTCTTCAGTCCGATACACTGTACTTGCTGAGAACAGACGCGAGTGCTATTTGCAATGTGTATGGCAATTGGAGCACAATAGTGACTCGTCTTACCAGAAAACAACTCTTGCTCGTAGGACAAAAAACTGCATGTGACTCAACTCCATTTAGGACTGGGAAACAAACTCTATCTCGACTTACAAGAAACACACTCTGCTTTTGAGAAAAGAGCACTCTTCTACTCTTCTGCGTTTCCTACAGGGCCAGAACAGTGAGCTTGCTCAGAACAAAAGAACTGTGCTTCCTACAAACAGGGGCCATATCTAGTTCAACTCTGCTTTGGAAACTGAGAAGAGCAGTCTCTCCTCTTCAGTCCAATACACTGTACTTGCGGGGAAGACAAGGGAGTGCTATTTGCACTGTGTATGGCAATGGGAGTGCAATAGTGACTTTCCTTACCAGAAAACAACTCTTGTTCGTAGGACCACAAACTGCATGTGATTCAACTCTTTAGGACTGGGAAACAAACGCTAGCTCGCCTTACAAGAAACACACTCTGCTTTAGAGAAAAAAGCACTCTTCTACTCTACTGTGTTTCCTAAGGGGTCGAAACAGAGAGCTTGCTCAGAAAAAAAGAACTGTGCTTCTTACACACACGGAACATATGTAGTTCAACTCTGCTTAGGATACTGACAAGAACAGTAGCTCCTGTTCAGACCAATACACTGTATTTGCTAGGAACAGACGCGAGTGCTATTTGCACTGTGTATGGCAATGGGAGCACAATAGTGACTTTCCTTACCAGAAAACAACTCTTGCTCGTAGGACAATAAACTGCATGTGACTCAACTCCATTTAGGACTGGGAAACAAACTCTAGCTCGCCTTACAAGAAACACAATCTGCTTTTGAGAAAAGAGCACTCATCTACTCTACTGTGTTTCCTATAGGGCCAGAAGAGTGAGCTTGCTCAGAACAAATAAACTGTGCTTCCTAGACACACGGGCCATATCTAGTTCAACTCTGCTTAGGAAACTGAGAAGAACAGTAGCTCCTCTTCAGTCCAATACACTGTACTTGCTGGGAACAGACGCGAGTGCTATTTGCACTGTGTATGGCAATGAGAGCACAATAGTGACTTTCTTTACCAGAAAACAACTCTTGCTCATAGGAAAAAAACTGCATGTGACTCAACTCCATTTAGGACTGGGAATCAAACGCTAGCTCGCCTTCCAAGAAACACACTCTGCTTTTGAGAAAAGAGCACTCTTCTACTCTACTGTGTTTCCTATGTGTTCGGAACAGTGAGCTTGCTCAGAACAAAAAAACTGTGCTTCCTACAAACACGGCCATATCTAGTTCAACTCTGCTTAGGAACCTGACAAGAACAGTAGATACTCTTCAGTCCAGTACACTGTACTTGCTGGGAACAGACGCCAGTGCTATTTGTCCTGTGTATGGCAATGGCAACGCAATAGTGACTCTTCTTACCAGAAAACAACTCTTGCTTGTAGGACCAGAAACTGCATGTGATTCAACTCCATTTAGGACTGGGAAACAAACTCCAGCTCGCTTTACAAGAAACACACTCTGCTTTTGAGAAAAGAGCACTCTTCTACTCTACTTTGTTTCCTATAGGGCCAGAACAGTGAGCTTGCTCAGAAAAAAAGAACTGTGCTTCCTACACACATGGGCCATATCTAGTTCAACTCTGCTTAGGAAACTGAGAAGAATGGTAGCTCCTTTTCAGTCCAATACACTGTACTAACTGGGAACAGACGGGAGGCTATTTGCACTGTGTATGGCAATGGGAGCGCAATAGTGACTTTCCTTACCAGAAAACAACTCTTGCTCGTAGGACCACAAACTGCATTGGATTCAATTCCATTTAGGACTGGGACACAAACGCTAGCTCGCCATACAAGAAACACACTCTGCTTTTGAGAAAAGAGCACTCTTCTACTCTACTGTGTTTCCTATGGGGTCTGAACAGTGAGCTTGCTTAGAACAAAAAAACTTTGCTTCCTACACACAGGGCCATATCTAGTTCAAGTCTGCTTAGGAACCTGACAAGAACAGTAGATCCTCTTCTATCCAATACACCGTACTTGCTGCGAACAGACAGGAGTGCTATTTGCACTGTGTATGGCAATGGGAGCGCAATAGTGACTTTCCTTACCAGAAAACAACTCTTGCTCATAGGACCAGAAACTGCATGTGATTCAACTCCATTTAGGTGTGGGAAAAAAACGCTAGCTCGCCTTACAAGAAACACACTCTGCTTTTGATAAAAGAGCACTCTTTTACTCTACTGTGTTTCCTATGGGGTCCAAAGAGTGAGCTTGCTCAGAACAAAAGAACTGTGCTTAATACACACACGGACCACATCTACTTCAACTCTGCTTAGGAAACTGACAAGAACAGTAGCTCCTATTCAGTCCAATACACTGTACTTGCTAGGAACAGACGCGAGTGCTATTTGCACTGTGTATGGCATTTGGAGCACAATAGTGAGTCTTCTTACCATAAAACAACTCTTGCTCATAGGACCAAAAACTGCATGTGATTCAACTCCATTTAGGACTGGGAAACAAACTCTAGCTCGCCTTACAAGAAACACACTCTGCTTTTGAGAAAAGAGCACTCTTCTACTCTACTGTGATTACTATAGGGCCAGAAGAGTGAGCTTGCTCAGAACAAATAAACTGTACTTCCTAGACACACGGGCCATGTCTAGTTCAACTCTGCTTAGGAAACTGAGAAGAACAGTAGCTCCTCTTCAGTCCAATACACTGTACTTGCTGGGAACAGACGGGAGTGCTATTTGCACTGTGTATGGCAATGGGAGCGCAATAGTGACTTTCCTTACCAGAAAACAACTCTTGCTCGTAGGACCAGAAACTGCATGTGATTCAACTCCATTTAGGACTGGGAAACAAATGCTAGCTCGCCTTACAAGAAACACACTCTGCTTTAGAGAAAAAAGCACTCTTCTACTCTACTGTGTTTCCTATGGGGTCGAAACAGAGAGCTTGCTCAGAAAAAAAGAACTGTGCTTCTTACACACACGGAACATATGTAGTTCAACTCTGCTTAGGAACCTGACAAGAACAATAGCTAATCTTCAGACCAATACACTGTACTTGCTGGGAACAGACGCGAGTGCTATTTGCACTGTGCATGGCAATGAGAGCACAATTGTGACTTTCCTTACCAGAAAACAACTCTTGCTCATAGGAAAAAAACTGGATGTGACTCAACTCCATTTAGGACTGGGAAACAAACGCTAGCTCGCCTTCCAAGAAACACACTCTGCTTTTGAGAAAAGAGCACTCTTCTACTCTACTGTGTTTACTATAGGGCCAGAAGAGTGAGCTTGCTCAGAACAAATAAACTGTGCTTCCTAGACACACGGGCCAAATCTAGTTCAACTCTGCTTAGGAAACTGAGAAGAACAGTAGCTCCTCTTCAGTCCAATACACTTTACTTGCTGGGAACAGACGGGAGTGCTATCTGCACTGTGTATGGCAATGGGAGCGCAATAGTGACTTTCCTTACCAGAAAACAACTCTTGTTCGTAGGACCAGAAACTGCATGTGATTCAATTCCATTTAGGACTGGGAAACAAATGCTAGCTCGCCTTACAAGAAACACACTCTGCTTTAGAGAAAAAAGCACTCTTCTACTCTACTGTGTTTCCTATGGGGTCGAAACAGAGAGCTTGCTCAGAAAAAAAGAACTGTGCTTCTTACAGACACGGAACATATGTAGTTCAACTCTGCTTAGGAACCTGACAAGAACAGTAGCTCCTCTTCAGACCAATACACTGTATTTGCTGGGAACAGATGCGAGTGCTATTTGCACTGTGTATGGCAATGAGAGCACAATAGTGACTTTCCTTACCAGAAGACAACTCTTGCTCATAGGAAAAAAACTGCATGTGACTCAACTCCATTTAGGACTGGGAAACAAACGCTAGCTCGCCTTCCAAGAAACACACTCTGCTTTTGAGAAAAGAGCACTCTTCTACTCTACTGTGTTTCCTATGTGTTCGGAACAGTGAGCTTGCTCAGAACAAAAAAACTGTGCTTCCTACAAACACGGCCATATCTAGTTCAACTCTGATTAGGAACCTGACAAGAACAGTAGATACTCTTCAGTCCAGTACACTGTACTTGCTGGGAACAGACGCCAGTGCTATTTGTCCTGTGTATGGCAATGGCAACGCAATAGTGACTCTTCTTACCAGAAAACAACTCTTGCTCGTAGGACCAGAAACTGCATGTGATTCAACTCCATTTAGGACTGGGAAACAAACTACAGCTCGCTTTACAAGAAACACACTCTGCTTTTGAGAAAAGAGCACTCTTCTACTCTACTTTGTTTCCTATAGGGCCAGAACAGTGAGCTTGCTCAGAAAAAAAGAACTGTGCTTCCTACACACACGGGCCATATCTAGTTCAACTCTGCTTAGGAAACTGAGAAGAACGGTAGCTCCTTTTCAGTCCAATACACTGTACTTCCTTGGAACAGACGGGAGTGCTATTTGCACTGTGTATGGCAATGGGAGCACAATAGTGACTTTCCTTACCAGAAAACAACTCTTGCTCATAGGACCAGAAACTGCATGTGATTCAACTCCATTTAGGTGTGGGAAACAAACGCTAGCTCGCCTTACAAGAAACACACTCTGCTTTTGATAAAAGAGCACTCTTTTACTCTACTGTGTTTCCTATGGGGTCCAAAGAGTGAGCTTGCTCAGAACAAAAGAACTGTGCTTCCTACACACATGGACCATATCTAGTTCAACTCTGCTTAGGAAACTGACAAGAACAGTCGCTCCTATTCAGTCCAATACACTGTACTTGCTGGTAACAAACGCGAGTGCTATTTGCACTGTGTATGGCATTTGGAGCGCAATAGTGACTCTTCTTACCAGAAAACAACTCTTGCTCATAGGACCAAAAACTGCATGTGACTTAACTCCATTTAGGACCTGGAATCAAACGCGAGCTCACCTTACAAGAAACACACTCTGCTTTAGAGAAAAGAACACTCTTCTACTCTGCTGTGTTTCCTACAGGGCCAGAACAGTGAGCTTGCTCAGAACATAATAACTGTGCTTCCTACACACACGGGCCATATCTAGTTCCACTCTGCTTAGGAAACTGACAATAACAGTAGCTCCTCTTCAGTCTGATACACTGTACTTGCTGAGAACAGACGCGAGTGCTATTTGCACTGTGTATGGCAATTGGAGCACAATAGTGACTCGTCTTACCAGAAAACAACTCTTGCTCGTAGGACAAAAAACTGCATGTGACTCAACTCCATTTAGGACTGGGAAACAAACTCTAGCTTGCCTACAAGAAACACACTCTGCTTTTGAGAAAAGAGCACTCTTCTACTCTACTGTGTTTCCTATAGGGCCAGAACAGTGAGCTTGCTCAGAACAAATAAACTGTGCTTCCTAGACCCACGGGCCATATCTAGTTCAACTCTGCTTAGGAAACTGACAAGAACAGTAGCTCCTCTTCAGTCCAATACACTGAACTTGCTGGGAACAGACGCGAGTGCTATCTGCACTGTGTATGGCAATGGGAGCGCAATAGTGACTTTGTTACCAGAAAACAACTCTTGTTCGTAGGACCACAAACTGCATGTGATTCAACTCCATTTAGGACTGGGAAACAAACGCTAGCTCGCCTTACAAGAAACACACTCTGCTTTAGAGAAAAAAGCACTCTTCTACTCTACTGTGTTTCCTAAGGGGTCGAAACAGAGAGCTTGCTCAGAAAAAAAGAACTGTGCTTCTTACACACACGGAACATATGTAGTTCAACTCTGCTTAGGAACCTGACAAGAACAGTAGCTCCTCTTCAGACCAATACACTGTATTTGCTGGGAACAGACGCGAGTGCTGTTTGCACTGTGTATGGCAATGGGAGCACAATAGTGACTTTCCTTACCAGAAAACAACTCTTGCTCGTAGGACAAAAAACTGCATGTGACTCAACTCCATTTAGGACTGGGAAACAAACTCTAGCTCGCCTTACAAGAAACACACTCTGCTTTTGAGAAAAGAGCACTCTTCTACTCTACTGTGTTTCCTATAGGGCCAGAAGAGTGAGCTTGCTCAGAACAAATAAACTGTGCTTCCTAGACACACGGGCCATATCTAGTTCAACTCTGCTTAGGAAACTGAGAAGAACAGTAGCTCCTCTTCAGTCCAATACACTGTACTTGCTGGGAACAGACGCGAGTGCTATTTGCACTGTGTATGGCAATGAGAGCACAATAGTGACTTTCTTTACCAGAAAACAACTCTTGCTCATAGGAAAAAAACTGCATGTGACTCAACTCCATTTAGGACTGGGAAACAAACGCTAGCTCGCCTTCCAAGAAACACACTCTGCTTTTGAGAAAAGAGCACTCTTCTACTCTACTGTGTTTCCTATGTGTTCGGAACAGTGAGCTTGCTCAGAACAAAAAAACTGTGCTTCCTACAAACACGGCCATATCTAGTTCAACTCTGCTTAGGAACCTGACAAGAACAGTAGATACTCTTCAGTCCAGTACACTGTACTTGCTGGGAACAGACGCCAGTGCTATTTGTCCTGTGTATGGCAATGGCAACGCAATAGTGACTCTTCTTACCAGAAAACAACTCTTGCTTGTAGGACCAGAAACTGCATGTGATTCAACTCCATTTAGGACTGGGAAACAAACTCCAGCTCGCTTTACAAGAAACACACTCTGCTTTTGAGAAAAGAGCACTCTTCTACTCTACTTTGTTTCCTATAGGGCCAGAACAGTGAGCTTGCTCAGAAAAAAAGAACTGTGCTTCCTACACACATGGGCCATATCTAGTTCAACTCTGCTTAGGAAACTGAGAAGAATGGTAGCTCCTTTTCAGTCCAATACACTGTACTAACTGGGAACAGACGGGAGGCTATTTGCACTGTGTATGGCAATGGGAGCGCAATAGTGACTTTCCTTACCAGAAAACAACTCTTGCTCGTAGGACCACAAACTGCATTGGATTCAACTCCATTTAGGACTGGGAAACAAACGCTAGCTCGCCATACAAGAAACACACTCTGCTTTTGAGAAAAGAGCACTCTTCTACTCTACTGTGTTTCCTATGGGGTCTGAACAGTGAGCTTGCTCAGAACAAAAAAACTTTGCTTCCTACACACAGGGCCATATCTAGTTCAAGTCTGCTTAGGAACCTGACAAGAACAGTAGATCCTCTTCTATCCAATACACCGTACTTGCTGCGAACAGACAGGAGTGCTATTTGCACTGTGTATGGCAATGGGAGTGCAATAGTGACTTTTCTTACCATAAAACAACTCTTGCTCATAGGACCAGAAACTGCATGTGATTCAACTCCATTTAGGTGTGGGAAAAAAAACGCTAGCTCGCCTTACAAGAAACACACTCTGCTTTTGATAAAAGAGCACTCTTTTACTCTACTGTGTTTCCTATGGGGTCCAAAGAGTGAGCTTGCTCAGAACAAAAGAACTGTGCTTAATACACACACGGACCACATCTACTTCAACTCTGCTTAGGAAACTGACAAGAACAGTAGCTCCTATTCAGTCCAATACACTGTACTTGCTAGGAACAGACGCGAGTGCTATTTGCACTGTGTATGGCATTTGGAGCACAATAGTGAGTCTTCTTACCATAAAACAACTCTTGCTCATAGGACCAAAAACTGCATGTGATTCAACTCCATTTAGGACTGGGAAACAAACTCTAGCTCGCCTTACAAGAAACACACTCTGCTTTTGAGAAAAGAGCACTCTTCTACTCTACTGTGATTACTATAGGGCCAGAAGAGTGAGCTTGCTCAGAACAAATAAACTGTGCTTCCTAGACACACGGGCCATATCTAGTTCAACTCTGCTTAGGAAACTGAGAAGAACAGTAGCTCCTCTTCAGTCCAATACACTGTACTTGCTGGGAACAGACGGGAGTGCTATTTGCACTGTGTATGGCAATGGGAGCGCAATAGTGACTTTCCTTACCAGAAAACAACTCTTGCTCGTAGGACCAGAAACTGCATGTGATTCAACTCCATTTAGGACTGGGAAACAAATGCTAGCTCGCCTTACAAGAAACATACTCTGCTTTAGAGAAAAAAGCACTCTTCTACTCTACTGTGTTTCCTATGGGGTCGAAACAGAGAGCTTGCTCAGAAAAAAAGAACTGTGCTTCTTACACACACGGAACATATGTAGTTCAACTCTGCTTAGGAACCTGACAAGAACAATAGCTAATCTTCAGACCAATACACTGTACTTGCTGGGAACAGACGCGAGTGCTATTTGCACTGTGCATGGCAATGAGAGCACAATTGTGACTTTCCTTACCAGAAAACAACTCTTGCTCATAGGAAAAAAACTGGATGTGACTCAACTCCATTTAGGACTGGGAAACAAACGCTAGCTCGCCTTCCAAGAAACACACTCTGCTTTTGAGAAAAGAGCACTCTTCTACTCTACTGTGTTTACTATAGGGCCAGAAGAGTGAGCTTGCTCAGAACAAATAAACTGTGCTTCCTAGACACACGGGCCAAATCTAGTTCAACTCTGCTTAGGAAACTGAGAAGAACAGTAGCTCCTCTTCAGTCCAATACACTGTACTTGCTGGGAACAGACGGGAGTGCTATCTGCACTGTGTATGGCAATGGGAGCGCAATAGTGACTTTCCCTACCAGAAAACAACTCTTGTTCGTAGGACCAGAAACTGCATGTCATTCAACTCCATTTAGGACTGGGAAACAAATGCTAGCTTGCCTTACCAGAAACACACTCTGCTTTAGAGAAAAGAAGCACTCTTCTACTCTACTGTGTTTCCTATGGGGTCGAAACAGAGAGCTTGCTCCGAAAAAAAGAACTGTGCTTCTTACACACACGGAACATATGTAGTTCAACTCTGCTTAGGAACCTGACAAGAACAGTAGCTCCTCTTCAGACCAATACACTGTATTTGCTGGGAACAGATGCGAGTGCTATTTGCACTGTGTATGGCAATGAGAGCACAATAGTGACTTTCCTTACCAGAAAACAACTCTTGCTCATAGGAAAAAAACTGCATGTGACTCAACTCCATTTAGGACTGGGAAACAAACGCTAGCTCGCCTTCCAAGAAACACACTCTGCTTTTGAGAAAAGAGCACTCTTCTACTCTACTGTGTTTCCTATGTGTTCGGAACAGTGAGCTTGCTCAGAACAAAAAAACTGTGCTTCCTACAAACACGGCCATATCTAGTTCAACTCTGATTAGGAACCTGACAAGAACAGTAGATACTCTTCAGTCCAGTACACTGTACTTGCTGGGAACAGACGCCAGTGCTATTTGTCCTGTGTATGGCAATGGCAACACAATAGTGACTCTTCTTACCAGAAAACAACTCTTGCTCGTAGGACCAGAAACTGCATGTGATTCAACTCCATTTAGGACTGGGAAACAAACTACAGCTCGCTTTACAAGAAACACACTCTGCTTTTGAGAAAAGAGCACTCTTCTACTCTACTTTGTTTCCAATAGGGCCAGAACAGTGAGCTTGCTCAGAAAAAGAGAACTGTGCTTCCTACACACACGGGCCATATCTAGTTCAACTCTGCTTAGGAAACTGAGAAGAATGGTAGCTCCTTTTCAGTCCAATACACTGTACTTCCTGGGAACAGACGGGAGTGCTATTTGCACTGTGTATGGCAATGGGAGCGCAATAGTGACTTTCCTTACCAGAAAACAACTCTTGCTCATAGGACCAGAAACTGCATGTGATTCAACTCCATTTAGGTGTGGGAAACAAACGCTACCTCGCCTTACAAGAAACACACTCTGCTTTTGATAAAAGAGCACTCTTTTACTCTACTGTGTTTCCTATGGGGTCCAAAGAGTGAGCTTGCTCAGAACAAAAGAACTGTGCTTCCTACACACATGGACCATATCTAGTTCAACTCTCCTTAGGAAACTGACAAGAACAGTAACTCCTATTCAGTCCAGTACACTGTACTTGCTGGGAACAGACGCCAGTGCTATTTGTTTTGTGTATGGCAATGGCAACGCAATAGTGACTTTCCTACCAGAAAACAACTCTTGCTCGTAGGACCAGAAACTGCATGTGATTCAACTCCATTTAGGACTGGGAAACAAATGCTAGCTCGCCTTTCATGAAACACACTCTGCTTTTGAGAAAAGAGCACTCTTCTACTCTACTGTGTTTCCTATGGGGTCCGAACAGTGAGCTTGCTCAGAACAAGAGAACTGTGCTTCCTACACACACGGGCCATATCTAGTTCAACTCTGCTTAGGAAACTGACAAGAACAGTAGCTCCTCTTCAGTCCAATACACTGTACTTGCTGGGAACAGACGCGAGTGGTATTTGCACTGTGTAGGGCAATTGGAGCACAATAGTGACTTTCCTTACCAGAAAACAACTCTTGCTCGTAGGACCAGAAACTGCATGTGATTCAACTCCATTTCAGACTGGGAAAGAAACGCTAGCTCGCCTTACAAGAAACACACTCTGCTTTAGAGAAAAGAGCACTTTCTACTCTACTGTGTTTCCTATGGGGTCCAAACAGAGAGCTTGCTCAGAACAAAAGAACTGTGCTTCCTACACACATGAACGATATGTAGTTCAATTCTGCATAGGAAACTGACAAGAACAGTAGCTCCTCTTCAGTCCGATACACTTTACTTGCTGAGAACAGACGCGAGTGCTATTTGCACTGTGTATGGCAATGGGGCACAATAGTGACTCGTCTTACCAGAAAACAACTCTTGTTGGTAGGACAAAAAACTGCATGAGACTCAACTCCATTTAGGACTGGGAAACAAACTCTATCTCGCATTACAAGAAAGACACTCTACTTTTGAGAAAAGAGCACTTTTCTACTCAATTGTGTTTCCTATAGAGCCAGAACAATGAGCTTACTCAGAACAAAAAAACTGTGCTTCCTACACACACGGGCCATATCTAGTTTAACTCTGCTTAGGAAACTGAGAAGAGCAGTCTCTCCTCTTCAGTCCAGTACACTGTACTTACTGGGAACAGACGGGAGGGCTATTTGCACTGTGTATGGCAATGGGAGCGCAATAGTGACTTTCCTTTCCAGAAAACAACTCTTGCTCGTAGGACCACAAACTGCATTGGATTCAACTCCATTTAGGACTGGGAAACAAACGCTAGCTCGCCGTACAAGAAACACACTCTGCTTTTGAGAAAAGAGCACTCTTCTACTCTACTGTGTTTCCTATGTGGTACGAACAGTGAGCTTGCTCAGAACAAAAAAACTGTGCTTCCTACACACAAGCCATATCTAGTTCAAGTCTGCTTAGGAACCTGGCAAGAACAGTAGATCCTCTTCTATCCAATACACTGTACTTGCTGCGAACAGACAGGAGTGCTATTTGCACTGTGTATGGCAATGGGAGCGCAATAGTGACTTTCCTTATAGAAAACAACTCTTGCTCATAGGCCAGAAACTGCATGTGATTCAACTCCATTTAGGTGTGAGAAACAAACGCTAGCTCGCCTTACAAGAAACACACTCTGCTTTTGATAAAAGAGCACTCTTTTACTCTACTGTGTTTCCTACAGGTCCAAAGAGTGAGCTTGCTCAGAACAAAAGAACTGTGCTTCCTACACACATGGACCATATCTAGTTCAACTGTGCTTAGGAAACTGACAAGAACAGTAGCTCCTATTCAGTCCAATACACTGTACTTGCTGGGAACAGACGCGAGTGCTATTTGCACTGTGTATGGCATTTGGAGCGCAATAGTGACTCTTCTTACCAGAAAACAACTCTTGCTCATAGGACCAAAAACTGCATGTGACTTAACTCCATTTAGGACCGGGAATCAAACGCGAGCTCACCTTACAAGAAACACACTCTGCTTTAGAGAAAAGAACACTCTTCTACTCTGCTGTGTTTCCTACAGGGCCAGAACAGTGAGCTTGCTCAGAACATAATAACTGTGCTTCCTACACACACGGGCCATATCTAGTTCCACTCTGCTTAGGAAACTGACAATAACAGTAGCTCCTCTTCAGTCTGATACACTGTACTTGCTGAGAACAGACGCGAGTGCTATTTGCACTGTGTATGGCAATTGGAGCACAATAGTGACTCGTCTTACCAGAAAACAACTCTTGCTCGTAGGACAAAAAACTGCATGTGACTCAACTCCATTTAGGACTGGGAAACAAACTCTAGCTCGCCTTACAAGAAACACACTCTGCTTTTGAGAAAAGAGCACTCTTCTACTCTACTGTGTTTCCTATAGGGCCAGAACAGTGAGCTTGCTCAGAACAAATAAACTGTGCTTCCTAGACCCACGGGCCATATCTAGTTCAACTCTGCTTAGGAAACTGACAAGAACAGTAGCTCCTCTTCAGTCCAATACACTGAACTTGCTGGGAACAGACGCGAGTGCTATCTGCACTGTGTATGGCAATGGGAGCGCAATAGTGACTTTGTTACCAGAAAACAACTCTTGTTCGTAGGACCACAAACTGCATGTGATTCAACTCCATTTAGGACTGGGAAACAAACGCTAGCTCGCCTTACAAGAAACACACTCTGCTTTAGAGAAAAAAGCACTCTTCTACTCTACTGTGTTTCCTAAGGGGTCGAAACAGAGAGCTTGCTCAGAAAAAAAGAACTGTGCTTCTTACAGACACGGAACATATGTAGTTCAACTCTGCTTAGGAACCTGACAAGAACAGTAGCTCCTCTTCAGACCAATACACTGTATTTGCTGGGAACAGACGCGAGTGCTATTTGCACTGTGTATGGCAATGGGAGCACAATAGTGACTTTCCTTACCAGAAAACAACTCTTGCTCGTAGGACAAAAAACTGCATGTGACTCAACTCCATTTAGGACTGGGAAACAAACTCTAGCTCGCCTTACAAGAAACACACTCTGCTTTTGAGAAAAGAGCACTCTTCTACTCTACTGTGTTTCCTATAGGGCCAGAAGAGTGAGCTTGCTCAGAACAAATAAACTGTGCTTCCTAGACACACGGGCCATATCTAGTTCAACTCTGCTTAGGAAACTGAGAAGAACAGTAGCTCCTCTTCAGTCCAATACACTGTACTTGCTGGGAACAGACGCGAGTGCTATTTGCACTGTGTATGGCAATGAGAGCACAATAGTGACTTTCTTTACCAGAAAACAACTCTTGCTCATAGGAAAAAAACTGCATGTGACTCAACTCCATTTAGGACTGGGAAACAAACGCTAGCTCGCCTTCCAAGAAACACACTCTGCTTTTGAGAAAAGAGCACTCTTCTACTCTACTGTGTTTCCTATGTGTTCGGAACAGTGAGCTTGCTCAGAACAAAAAAACTGTGCTTCCTACAAACACGGCCATATCTAGTTCAACTCTGCTTAGGAACCTGACAAGAACAGTAGATACTCTTCAGTCCAGTACACTGTACTTGCTGGGAACAGACGCCAGTGCTATTTGTCCTGTGTATGGCAATGGCAACGCAATAGTGACTCTTCTTACCAGAAAACAACTCTTGCTTGTAGGACCAGAAACTGCATGTGATTCAACTCCATTTAGGACTGGGAAACAAACTACAGCTCGCTTTACAAGAAACACACTCTGCTTTTGAGAAAAGAGCACTCTTCTACTCTACTTTGTTTCCTATAGGGCCAGAACAGTGAGCTTGCTCAGAAAAAAAGAACTGTGCTTCCTACACACATGGGCCATATCTAGTTCAACTCTGCTTAGGAAACTGAGAAGAATGGTAGCTCCTTTTCAGTCCAATACACTGTACTAACTGGGAACAGACGGGAGGCTATTTGCATTGTGTATGGCAATGGGAGCGCAATAGTGACTTTCCTTACCAGAAAACAACTCTTGCTCGTAGGACCACAAACTGCATTGGATTCAACTCCATTTAGGACTGGGAAACAAACGCTAGCTCGCCATACAAGAAACACACTCTGCTTTTGAGAAAAGAGCACTCTTCTACTCTACTGTGTTTCCTATGGGGTCTGAACAGTGAGCTTGCTCAGAACAAAAAAACTTTGCTTCCTACACACAGGGCCATATCTAGTTCAAGTCTGCTTAGGAACCTGACAAGAACAGTAGATCCTCTTCTATCCAATACACCCTACTTGCTGCGAACAGACAGGAGTGCTATTTGCACTGTGTATGGCAATGGGAGTGCAATAGTGACTTTTCTTACCATAAAACAACTCTTGCTCATAGGACCAGAAACTGCATGTGATTCAACTCCATTTAGGTGTGGGAAAAAAACGCTAGCTCGCCTTACAAGAAACACACTCTGCTTTTGATAAAAGAGCACTCATTTACTCTACTGTGTTTCCTATGGGGTCCAAAGAGTGAGCTTGCTCAGAACAAAAGAACTGTGCTTAATACACACACGGACCACATCTACTTCAACTCTGCTTAGGAAACTGACAAGAACAGTAGCTCCTATTCAGTCCAATACACTGTACTTGCTAGGAACAGACGCGAGTGCTATTTGCACTGGGTATGGCATTTGGAGCACAATAGTGAGTCTTCTTACCATAAAACAACTCTTGCTCATAGGACCAAAAACTGCATGTGATTCAACTCCATTTAGGACTGGGAAACAAACTCTAGCTCGCCTTACAAGAAACACACTCTGCTTTTGAGAAAAGAGCACTCTTCTACTCTACTGTGATTACTATAGGGCCAGAAGAGTGAGCTTGCTCAGAACAAATAAACTGTGCTTCCTAGACACACGGGCCATATCTAGTTCAACTCTGCTTAGGAAACTGAGAAGAACAGTAGCTCCTCTTCAGTCTAGTACACTGTACTTGCTGGGAACAGACGGGAGTGCTATTTGCACTGTGTATGGCAATGGGAGCACAATAGTGACTTTCCTTACCAGAAAACAACTCTTGCTCGTAGGACCAGAAACTGCATGTGATTCAACTCCATTTAGGACTGGGAAACAAATGCTAGCTCGCCTTACAAGAAACACACTCTGCTTTAGAGAAAAAAGCACTCTTCTACTCTACTGTGTTTTCTATGGGGTCGAAACAGAGAGCTTGCTCAGAAAAAAAGAACTGTGCTTCTTACACACACGGAACATATGTAGTTCAACTCTGCTTAGGAACCTGACAAGAACAATAGCTAATCTTCAGACCAATACACTGTACTTGCTGGGAACAGACGCGAGTGCTATTTGCACTGTGCATGGCAATGAGAGCACAATTGTGACTTTCCTTACCAGAAAACAACTCTTGCTCATAGGAAAAAAACTGGATGTGACTCAACTCCATTTAGGACTGGGAAACAAACGCTAGCTCGCCTTCCAAGAAACACACTCTGCTTTTGAGAAAAGAGCACTCTTCTACTCTACTGTGTTTACTATAGGGCCAGAAGAGTGAGCTTGCTCAGAACAAATAAACTGTGCTTCCTAGACACACGGGCCAAATCTAGTTCAACTCTGCTTAGGAAACTGAGAAGAACAGTAGCTCCTCTTCAGTCCAATACACTGTACTTGCTGGGAACAGACGGGAGTGCTATCTGCACTGTGTATGGCAATGGGAGCGCAATAGTGACTTTCCTTACCAGAAAACAACTCTTGTTCGTAGGACCAGAAACTGCATGTCATTCAACTCCATTTAGGACTGGGAAACAAATGCCAGCTTGCCTTACCAGAAACACACTCTGCTTTAGAGAAAAAAAGCACTCTTCTACTCTACTGTGTTTCCTATGGGGTCGAAACAGAGAGCTTGCTCAGAAAAAAAGAACTGTGCTTCTTACACACACGGAACATATGTAGTTCAACTCTGCTTAGGAACCTGACAAGAACAGTAGCTCCTCTTCAGACCAATACACTGTATTTGCTGGGAACAGATGCGAGTGCTATTTGCACTGTGTATGGCAATGAGAGCACAATAGTGACTTTCCTTACCAGAAAACAACTCTTGCTCATAGGAAAAAAACTGCATGTGACTCAACTCCATTTAGGACTGGGAAACAAACGCTAGCTCGCCTTCCAAGAAACACACTCTGCTTTTGAGAAAAGAGCACTCTTCTACTCTACTGTGTTTCCTATGTGTTCGGAACAGTGAGCTTGCTCAGAACAAAAAAACTGTGCTTCCTACAAACACGGCCATATCTAGTTCAACTCTGATTAGGAACCTGACAAGAACAGTAGATACTCTTCAGTCCAGTACACTGTACTTGCTGGGAACAGACGCCAGTGCTATTTGTCCTGTGTATGGCAATGGCAACACAATAGTGACTCTTCTTACCAGAAAACAACTCTTGCTCGTAGGACCAGAAACTGCATGTGATTCAACTCCATTTAGGACTGGGAAACAAACTACAGCTCGCTTTACAAGAAACACACTCTGCTTTTGAGAAAAGAGCACTCTTCTACTCTACTTTGTTTCCAATAGGGCCAGAACAGTGAGCTTGCTCAGAAAAAAAGAACTGTGCTTCCTACACACACGGGCCATATCTAGTTCAACTCTGCTTAGGAAACTGAGAAGAACGGTAGCTCCTTTTCAGTCCAATACACTGTACTTCCTGGGAACAGACGGGAGTGCTATTTGCACTGTGTATGGCAATGGGAGCGCAATAGTGACTTTCCTTACCAGAAAACAACTCTTGCTCATAGGACCAGAAACTGCATGTGATTCAACTCCATTTAGGTGTGGGAAACAAACGCTACCTCGCCTTACAAGAAACACACTCTGCTTTTGATAAAAGAGCACTCTTTTACTCTACTGTGTTTCCTATGGGGTCCAAAGAGTGAGCTTGCTCAGAACAAAAGAACTGTGCTTCCTACACACATGGACCATATCTAGTTCAACTCTGCTTAGGAAACTGACAAGAACAGTAACTCCTATTCAGTCCAGTACACTGTACTTGCTGGGAACAGACGCCAGTGCTATTTGTTTTGTGTATGGCAATGGCAACGCAATAGTGACTTTCCTACCAGAAAACAACTCTTGCTCGTAGGACCAGAAACTGCATGTGATTCAACTCCATTTAGGACTGGGAAACAAATGCTAGCTCGCCTTTCATGAAACACACTCTGCTTTTGAGAAAAGAGCACTCTTCTACTCTACTGTGTTTCCTATGGGGTCCGAACAGTGAGCTTGCTCAGAACAAAAGAACTGTGCTTCCTACACACACGGGCCATATCTAGTTCAAACTCTGCTTAGGAAACTGACAAGAACAGTAGCTCCTCTTCAGTCCAATACACTGTACTTGCTGGGAACAGACGCGAGTGGTATTTGCACTGTGTAGGGCAATTGGAGCACAATAGTGACTTTCCTTACCAGAAAACAACTCTTGCTCGTAGGACCAGAAACTGCATGTGATTCAACTCCATTTCAGACTGGGAAAGAAACGCTAGCTCGCCTTACAAGAAACACACTCTGCTTTAGAGAAAAGAGCACTTTCTACTCTACTGTGTTTCCTATGGGGTCCAAACAGAGAGCTTGCTCAGAACAAAAGAACTGTGCTTCCTACACACATGAACGATATGTAGTTCAATTCTGCATAGGAAACTGACAAGAACAGTAGCTCCTCTTCAGTCCGATACACTTTACTTGCTGAGAACAGACGCGAGTGCTATTTGCACTGTGTATGGCAATGGGGCACAATAGTGACTCGTCTTACCAGAAAACAACTCTTGTTGGTAGGACAAAAAACTGCATGAGACTCAACTCCATTTAGGACTGGGAAACAAACTCTATCTCGCATTACAAGAAACACACTCTACTTTTGAGAAAAGAGCACTTTTCTACTCAATTGTGTTTCCTATAGAGCCAGAACAATGAGCTTACTCAGAACAAAAAAACTGTGCTTCCTACACACACGGGCCATATCTAGTTTAACTCTGCTTAGGAAACTGAGAAGAGCAGTCTCTCCTCTTCAGTCCAGTACACTGTACTTACTGGGAACAGACGGGAGGGCTATTTGCACTGTGTATGGCAATGGGAGCGCAATAGTGACTTTCCTTTCCAGAAAACAACTCTTGCTCGTAGGACCACAAACTGCATGGGATTCAACTCCATTTAGGACTGGGAAACAAACGCTAGCTCGCCGTACAAGAAACACACTCTGCTTTTGAGAAAAGAGCACTCTTCTACTCTACTGTGTTTCCTATGTGGTCCGAACAGTGAGCTTGCTCAGAACAAAAAAACTGTGCTTCCTACACACAAGCCATATCTAGTTCAAGTCTGCTTAGGAACCTGGCAAGAACAGTAGATCCTCTTCTATCCAATACACTGTACTTGCTGCGAACAGACAGGAGTGCTATTTGCACTGTGTATGGCAATGGGAGCGCAATAGTGACTTTCCTTATAGAAAACAACTCTTGCTCATAGGCCAGAAACTGCATGTGATTCAACTCCATTTAGGTGTGAGAAACAAACGCTAGCTCGCCTTACAAGAAACACACTCTGCTTTTGATAAAAGAGCACTCTTTTACTCTACTGTGTTTCCTATGGGGTCCAAAGAGTGAGCTTGCTCAGAACAAAAGAACTGTGCTTCCTACACACATGGACCATATCTAGTTCAACTGTGCTTAGGAAACTGACAAGAACAGTAGCTCCTATTCAGTCCAATACACTGTACTTGCTGGGAACAGACGCGAGTGCTATTTGCACTGTGTATGGCATTTGGAGCGCAATAGTGACTCTTCTTACCATAAAACAACTCTTGCTCGTAGGACCAAAAACTGCATGTGATTCAACTCCATTTAGGACTGGGAAACAAACGCAAACTCGCCTTACAAAAAAAAAACCACTCTGCTTTAGATAAAAGAGCACTCTTCTACTCTACTGTGTTTCCTATAGGGTCAGAACAGTGAGCTTGCTCAGAACATAAGAACTGTGCTTCCTACACACACGGGACATATCTAGTTCAACTCTGCTTAGGAAACTGACAAGAACAGTAGCTCCTCTTCAGACCCATACACTGTACTTGCTGAGAACAGACGCGAGTGCTATTTGCACTGTGTATGGCAATTGGAGCACAATAGTGACTCCTCTTACCAGAAAACAACTCTTCCTCGTAGGAAAAAAACTGCATGTGACTCAACTCCATTTAGGACTGGGAAACAAACTCTATCTCGACTTACAAGAAACACACTCTGCTTTTGAGAAAAGAGCACTCATCTACTCTTCTGTGTTTCCTATATGGCCAGAACAGTGAGCTTGCTCAGAACAAAAGAACTGTGCTTCCTACACACAGGGGCCATATCTAGTTCAACTCTGCTTAGGAAACTGAGAAGAGGAGTCTCTCCTCTTCAGTCCAATACACTGTACTTGCTGGGAAGACAAGGGAGTGCTATTTGAACTGTGTATGGCAAAGGCAGCGCAATAGTGACTTTCCTTACCAGAAAACAACTGTTGCTCGTAGGACCAGAAACTGCATGTGATTCAACTCCATTTAGGACTGGGAAACAAACGCTAGCTAGCCTTACAAGGAACACACTATGCTTTAGAGAAAAGAGCACTCTTCTACTCTACTGTGTTTCCTATGTGGTCTGAACTGTGAGCTTGCTCAGAACAAAAGAACTGTGCTTCCTACACACTCGGACCATATGTAGTTCAACTCTGCTTAGGAAACTGACAAGAACAGTAGTTCCTATTCAGTCCAATACACTGTACTTGCTGGGAACGACGCGAGTGCTATTTGCACTGTGTATGGTAATGGGAGCACAATAGTGACTTTCCTTACCAGAAAACAACTCTTGCTCGTAGCACCACAAACTGCATGTGATTCAACTCCATTTAGGACTAGGAAACAAACGCTAGCTCGCCTGACAAGAAACACACTCTGCTTTTGAGAAAAGAGCACTCTTCTACTCTACTGCGTTTCCTATGGGGTCCAAACAGTGAGCTTGCTCAGAACAAAAGAACTGTGCTTCCTACACAAATGGACCATATCTAGTTCAACTCTGCTTAGGAAACTGACAAGAACAGTAGCTCCTATTTAGTCCAATACACTGTACTTTCTGGGAACAGACGCGAGTGCTATTTGCACTGTGTACGGCATTTGGAGCGCAATAGTGACTCTTCTTACCAGAAAACAACTCTTGCTCATAGGAGCAAAAACTGCATGTGACTCAACTCCATTTAGGACCGGGAATCAAACGCGAGCTCGCCTTACAAGAAACACACTCTGCTTCAGTGAAAAGAACACTCTTCTACTCTGTTGTGTTTCCTACAGGGCCAGAACAGTGAGCTTGCTCAGAACACAATAACTGTGCTTACTACACACACGGGCCATATCTAGTTCCACTCTGCTTAGGAAACTGACAAGAACAGTAGCTCCTCTTCAGTCTGATACACTGTACTTGCTGAGAACAGACACGAGTGCTATTTGCACTGTGTATGGCAATTGGAGCACAATAGTGACTCGTCTTACCAGAAAACAACTCTTGCTCATAGGACAAAAAACTGCATGTGACTCAACTCCATTTAGGACTGGGAAACAAACTCTAGCTCGCCTTACAAGAAACACACTCTGCTTTTGAGAAAAGAGCACTCTTCTCCTCTACTGTGTTTCCTATAGGGCCAGAACAGTGAGCTTGCTCAGAAAAAAAGAACTGTGCTTCCTCGACACACGGGCCATATCTAGTTCAACTCTGCTTAGGAAACTGAGAAGAGCAGTAGCTCCTCTTCAGTCCAATACACTGTACTAGCTGGGAACAGACGGGAGTGCTATTTGCACTGTGTATGGCAATGGGAGCACAATAGTGACTTTCCTTACCAGCAAAACAACTCTTGCTCGTAGGACCAGAAACTGCATGTGATTCAACTCCATTTAGGACTGGGAAACAAACACTAGGTCGCCTTACAAGAAACACACTCTGCTTTAGAGAAAAGAGCACTCTTCTACTCTACTGTGTTTCCTATGGGGTCCAAACAGAGAGCTTGCTCAGAACAAAAGAACTGTGCTTCCTACACACACGGACCATATGTAGTTCAACTCTGCTTAGGAACCTGACAAGAACCCTCTTCAGACCAATACACTGTATTTGCTGGGAACAGACGCGAGTGCTATTTGCACTGTGTATGGCAATGAGAGCACAATATTGACTTTCCTTACCAGAAAACAACTCTTGCTCGTAGGACAAAAAACTGCATGTGACTCAACTCCATTTAGGACTGGAGAACAAACGCTAGCTCGCCTTCCAAGAAACACACTCTGCTTTTGAGAAAAGAGCACTCTTCTACTCTACTGTGTTTCCTATGTGTTCGGAACAGTGAGCTTGCTCTGAACAAAAAAACTGTGCTTCCTAAAAACACGGCCATATCTAGTTCAACTCTGCTTAGGAACCTGACAAGAACAGTAGCTCCTCTTCATTCCAATACACTGTACTTGCTGGGAACAGACGCCAGTGCTATTTGTCCTGTGTATGGCAATGGCAGCGCAATAGTGACTCTTCTTTCCAGAAAACAACTCTTGCTCGTAGGACCAGAAACTGCATGTGATTCAACTCCATTTATGACTGGGAAACAAACTCCAGCTCGCTTTACAAGAAACACACTCTGCTTTAGAGAAAAGAGCACTCTTCTACTCTACTGTGTTTCCTATGGGGTCCAAACAGAGAGCTTGCTCAGAACAAAAGAACTGTGCTTCCTACACACACGGGCCATATCTAGTTCAACTCTGTTTAGGAAACTGACAAGAACAGTAGCTCCTCTTCAGTCCAATACACAGTACTTGCGGGGAAGAGACGCGAGTGCTATTTGCACTGTGTATGGCAATTGGAGCACAATAGTGACTCGTCTTACCAGAAAACAACTCTTGCTCTTAGGACAAAAACCTGCATGTGACTCAACTCCATTTAGGACTAGGAAACAAACGCTAGCTCGCCTTACAAGAAACACGCTCTGCTTTTGAGAAAAGAGCACTCTTCTACTCAATTGTGTTTCCTATAGGGCCAGAACAATGAGCTTACTCAGAACAAAAGAACTGTGATTCCTACACACACGGGCCATATCTAGATCAACTCTGCTTAGGTTACTGAAAAGAGCAGTCTCTCCTCTTCAGTACAATACACTGTACTTACTGGGAACAGACGGGAGGGCTATTTGCACTGTGTATGGCAATGGGACCGCAATAATGACTTTCCTTACCAGAAAACAACTCTTGCTCCTGGACCAGAAACTGCATGTGATTCAACTCCATTTAGGACTGGGAAACAAACGCTAGCTCGCCTTACAAGAAACACACTCTGCTTTTGAGAAAAGAGCACTCTTCTACTCTACTGTGTTTCCTATGGGGTCCGAACAGTGAGCTTGCTCAGAACAAAAGAACTGTGCTTCCTACACTCATGGGCCATATCTAGTTAAACTCTGCTTAGGAACCTGACAAGAACAGTAGATCGTCTTCAGTCCAATACACCGTTCTTGCTGGGAACAGACGCCAGTGCTATCTGTCCTGTGTATGGCAATGGCAGCGCAATAGTGACTATTTTTACCATAAAACAACTCTTACTTGTAGGATTAGAAACTGCATGTGATTCAACTCCATTTAGGACTGGGCAACAAATGCTAGCTCGCATCACATGAAACACACCCTGCTTTTGAGAAATGAGAACTCTTCTACTCTACTGTGTTTCCTATGGGGTCCGAACAGTGATCTTGCTCAGAACAAAAGAACTGTGATTCCTACACTACGGCCATATCTAGTTCAACACTGCTTAGGAAACTGACAAGAACAGTAGATCCTCTTCAGTCCAATACACTGTACTTGCTGGGAACAGACGCGAGTGTTATTTGCACTGTGTAGGGCAATTGGAGCACAATATTGACTTTCCTTACCAGAAAACAACTCTTGCTCGTAGGAACAGAAACTGCATGTGATTCAACTCCATTTCAGACTGGGAAAGAAACGCTAGCTCGCCTTACAAGAAACACACTCTGCTTTAGAGAAAAGAGCACTTTCTACTCTACTGTGTTTCCTATGGGGTCCAAACAGAGAGCTTGCTCAGAACAAAAGAACTGTGCTTCCTACACACATGAACGATATGTAGTTCAATTCTGCATAGGAAACTGACAAGAACAGTAGCTCCTCTTCATTCCGATACACTTTACTTGCTGAGAACAGACGCGAGTGCTATTTGCACTGTGTATGGCAATGGGGCACAATAGTGACTCGTCTTACCAGAAAACAACTCTTGCTCGTAGGACAAAAAACTGCATGTGACTCAACTCCATTTAGGACTGGGAAACAAACTCTATCTCGCATTACAAGAAACACACTCTGCTTTTGAGAAAAGAGCACTCTTCTACTCAATTGTGTTTCCTATAGGGCCAGAACAATGAGCTTACACAGAACAAAAGAACTGTGCTTCCTACACACACGGGCCATATCTAGTTCAACTCTGCTTAGGAAACTGAGAAGAGTAGTCTCTCCTCTTCAGTCCAATACACTGTACTTACTGGGAACAGACGGGAGGGCTATTTGCACTGTGTATGCAATGGGAGCGCAATAGTGACTTTCCTTTCCAGAAAACAACTCTTGCTCGTAGTACCACAAACTGCATTGGATTCAACTCCATTTAGGACTGGGAAACAAACGCTAGCTGGCCATACAAGAAACACACTCTGCTTTTGAGAAAAGAGCACTCTTCTACTCTACTGTGTTTCCTATGTGGTCCGAACAGTGAGCTTGCTCAGAACAAAAGAACTGTGCTTCCTACACACAGGGGCTGTATCTAGTTCAACTCTGCTTAGGAAACTGAGAAGAGGAGTCTCTCCTCTTCAGTCCAATACACTGTACTTGCTGGGAAGACAAGGGAGTTCTATATGCACTGTGTATGGCAATGGGAGCGCAATAGTGACTTTCCTTACCAGAAAAAAAACTCTTGCTCATAGGACCAGAAACTGCATGTGATTCAACTCCATTTAGGACTGGGAAACAAACGCTAGCTCGCCTTACAAGAAACACACTAGGCTTTAGAGAAAAGAGCACACTTCTACTCTACTGTGTTTCCTATGTGGTCTGAACTGTGAACTTGCTCAGAACAAAAGAACTGTGCCTCCTACACACTCGGACCATATGTAGTTCAACTCTGCTTAGGAAACTGACAAGAACAGTAGTTCCTATTCAGTCCAATACACTGTACTTGCTGGGAACAGACGTGAGTGCTATTTGCACTGTGTATGGTAATGGGAGCACAATATTGACTTTCCTTACCAGAAAAAAACTCTTGCTCGTAGCACCACAAACTGCATGTGATTCAACTCCATTTAGGACTAGGAAACAAATGCTAGCTCGCCTTACAAGAAACACACTCTGCTTTTGAGAAAAGAGCACTCTTCTACTCTACTGCGTTTCCTATGGGGTCCAAACAGTGAGCTTGCTCAGAACAAATGAACTGTGCTTCCCACACAAATGGACCATATCTAGTTCAACTCTGCTTAGGAAACTGACAAGAACAGTAGCTCCTATTTAGTCCAATACACTGTACTTTCTGGGAACAGACGCGAGTGCTATTTGCACTGTGTACGGCATTTCGAGCGCAATAGTGACTCTTCTTACCAGAAAACAACTCTTGCTCATAGGAGCAAAAACTGCATGTGACTCAACTCCATTTAGGACCGGGAATCAAACGCGAGCTCGCCTTACAAGAAACACACTCTGCTTCAGTGAAAAGAACACTCTTCTACTCTGTTGTGTTTCCTACAGGGCCAGAACAGTGAGCTTGCTCAGAACACAATAACTGTGCTTCCTACACACACGGGCCATATCTAGTTCCACTCTGCTTAGGAAACTGACAAGAACAGTAGCTCCTCTTCAGTCTGATACACTGTACTTGCTGAGAACAGACACGAGTGCTATTTGCACTGTGTATGGCAATTGGAGCCCAATAGTGACTCGTCTTACCAGAAAACAACTCTTGCTCGTAGGACAAAAAACTGCATGTGACTCAACTCCATTTAGGACTGGGAAACAAACTCTAGCTCGCCTTACAAGAAACACACTCTGCTTTTGAGAAAAGAGCACTCTTCTCCTCTACTGTGTTTCCTATAGGGCCAGAACAGTGAGCTTGATAAGAAAAAAAGAACTGTGCTTCCTCGACACACGGGCCATATATAGTTCAACTCTGCTTAGGAAACTGAGAAGAACAGTAGCTCCTCTTCAGTCCAATACACTGTAGTTGCTGGGAACAGACGGGAGTGCTATTTGCACTGTGTATGGCAATGGGAGCACAATAGTGACTTTCCTTAACAGAAAATAACTCTTGCTCGTAGGACCAGAAACTGCATGTGATTCAACTCCATTTAGGACTGGGAAACAAACGCTAGGTCGCCTTACAAGAAACACACTCTGCTTTAGAGAAATGAGCACTCTTCTACTCTACTGTGTTTCCTATGGGGTCCGAACAGAGAGCTTGCTCAGAACAAAAGAACTGTGCTTCCTACACACACGGACCATATGTAGTTCAACTCTGCTTAGGAACCTGACAAGAACAGTAGCTCCTCTTCAGACCAATACACTGTATTTGCTGGGAACAGACGCGAGTGCTATTTGCACTGTGTATGGCAATGAGAGCACAATATTGACTTTCCTTACCAGAAAACAACTCTTGCTCATAGGACAAAAAACTGCATGTGACTCAACTCCATTTAGGACTGGGAAACAAACGCTAGCTCGCCTTCCAAGAAACACACTCTGCTTTTGAGAAAAGAGGACTCTTCTACTCTACTGTGTTTCCTATGTTTTCGGAACAGTGAGCTTGCTCAGAACAAAAAAACTGTGCTTCCTAAAAACACGGCCATATCTAGTTCAACTCTGCTTAGGAACCTGACAAGAACAGTAGCTCCTCTTCAGTCCAATACACTGTACTTGCTGGGAACAGACGCCAGTGCTATTTGTCCTGTGTATGTCAATGGCAGCGCAATAGTGACTCTTCTTTCCAGAAAACAACTCTTGCTCGTAGGACCAGAAACTGCATGTGATTCAACTCCATTTATGACTGGGAAACAAACTCCAGCTCGCTTTACAAGAAACACACTCTGCTTTAGAGAAAAGAGCACTCTTCTACTCTACTGTGTTTCCTATGGGGTCCAAACAGAGAGCTTGCTCAGAACAAAAGAACTGTGCTTCCTACACACACGGGCCATATCTAGTTCAACTCTGTTTAGGAAACTGACAAGAACAGTAGCTCCTCTTCAGTCCAATACACAGTACTTGCGGGGAAGAGACGTGAGTGCTATTTGCACTGTGTATGGCAATTGGAGCACAATAGTGACTCGTCTTACCAGAAAACAACTCTTGCTCTTAGGACAAAATCCTGCATGTGACTCAACTCCATTTAGGACTGGGAAACAAACGCTAGCTCGCCTTATAAGAAACACACTCTGCTTTTGAGAAAAGAGCACTCTTCTACTCAATTGTGTTTCCTATAGGGCCAGAACAATGAGCTTACTCAGAACAAAAGAACTGTGATTCCTACACACACGGGCCATATCTAGATCAGCTCTGCTTAGGAAACTGAGAAGAGCAGTCTCTCCTCTTCAGTCCAATACACTGTACTTACTGGGAACAGACGGGAGGGCTATTTGCACTGTGTATGGCAATGGGACCGCAATAATGACTTTCCTTACCAGAAAACAACTCTTGCTCCTGGACCAGAAACTGCATGTGACTCAACTCCATTTAGGACTGGGAAACAAACTCTATCTCGCATTACAAGAAACACACTCTACTTTTGAGAAAAGAGCACTTTTCTACTCAATTGTGTTTCCTATAGAGCCAGAACAATGAGCTTACTCAGAACAAAAAAACTGTGCTTCCTACACACACGGGCCATATCTAGTTTAACTCTGCTTAGGAAACTGAGAAGAGCAGTCTCTCCTCTTCAGTCCAGTACACTGTACTTACTGGGAACAGACGGGAGGGCTATTTGCACTGTGTATGGCAATGGGAGCGCAATAGTGACTTTCCTTTCCAGAAAACAACTCTTGCTCGTAGGACCACAAACTGCATTGGACTCAACTCCATTTAGGACTGGGAAACAAACGCTAGCTCGCCGTACAAGAAACACACTCTGCTTTTGAGAAAAGAGCACTCTTCTACTCTACTGTGTTTCCTATGTGGTCGGAACAGTGAGCTTGCTCAGAACAAAAAAACTGTGCTTCCTACACACAAGCCATATCTAGTTCAAGTCTGCTTAGGAACCTGGCAAGAACAGTAGATCCTCTTCTATCCAATACACTGTACTTGCTGCGAACAGACAGGAGTGCTATTTGCACTGTGTATGGCAATGGGAGCGCAATAGTGACTTTCCTTACCAGAAAACAACTCTTGCTCATAGGCCAGAAACTGCATGTGATTCAACTCCATTTAGGTGTGAGAAACAAACGCTAGCTCGCCTTACAAGAAACACACTCTGCTTTTGATAAAAGAGCACTCTTTTACTCTACTGTGTTTCCTATGGGGTCCAAAGAGTGAGCTTGCTCAGAACAAAAGAACTGTGCTTCCTACACACATGGACCATATCTAGTTCAACTGTGCTTAGGAAACTGACAAGAACAGTAGCTCCTATTCAGTCCAATACACTGTACTTGCTGGGAACAGACGCGAGTGCTATTTGCACTGTGCATGGCATTTGGAGCGCAATAGTGACTCTTCTTACCATAAAACAACTCTTGCTCGTAGGACCAAAAACTGCATGTGATTCAACTCCATATAGGACTGGGAAACAAACGCTAGCTCGCCTTACAAGAAAGACACTCTGCTTTTGACAAAAGAGCACTCTTCTACTCTACTGTGTTTCCTATAGGGCCAGAAGAGAGAGCTTGCTCAGACCAAAAGAACTGTGCTTCCTACATACACGGCCATATCTAGTTCAACTCTGCTTAGGAAACTGACAAGAACAATAGATCCTTTTCAGTCCAATACACTGTACATGCTGGGAACAGACGCCAGTGCTATTTGTACTGTGTATGGCAATGGGAGCCCAATTGTGACTGTTCTTACAAGAAAACTACTCTTGCTCGTAGGACCAAAAACTGCATGTGATTCAACTCCATTTAGGACTGGGAAACAAACACTAGCTAGCCTTACAAGAAACACACTCTACTTTTGAGAAAAGAGCACTCTTCTACTCTACTGTGTTTCCTATAGGGCCAGAACAGTGAGCTTGCTCAGAACAAAAGAACTGTGCTTCCTACACACACGGGCCATATCTAGTTCAACTCTGCTTAGGAAACTGACAAGAACAGTGGAACCTCTTCAGTCCAATGCACTGTACATGCTGGGAACAGACGCCAGTGCTATTTGCCCTGTGTATGGCAATGGGAGCACAATAGTGACTTTCCTTACCAGAAATAAACTCTTGCTCGTAGGACCAGAAACTGCATGTGATTCAACTCCATTTAGGACTGGGAAACAAACGCTAGCTTGCCGTACAAGAAACACACTCTGCTTTTGAGAAAAGAGCACTCTTCTACTCTACTGTGTTTCCTATAGGGTCCGAAAGGTGAGCTTGCTCTGAACAAAAGAACTGTGCTTCCTACACACACGGCCATATCTAGTTCAATTCTGCTTAGGAACCTGACAAGAACAGTAGATCGTCTTCAGTCCAATACACCGTACTTGCTGGGAACAGACGCCAGTGCTATCTGTCCTGTGTATGGCAATGGCAGCGCAATAGTGACTATTTTTACCATAAAACAACTCTTGCTTGTAGGATTAGAAACTGCATGTGATTCAACTCCATTTAGGACTGGGCAACAAATGCTAGCTCGCATCACAAGAAACACACCCTTCTTTTGAGAAATGAGAACCTTTCTACTCTACTGTGTTTCCTGTGGGGTCCGAACAGTGATCTTGCTCACAACAAAAGAACTGTGATTCCTACACAAACGGCCATATCTAGTTCAACACTGCTTAGGAAACTGACAAGAACAGTAGATCCTCTTCAGTCCAATACACTGTACTTGCTGGGAACAGACGCGAGTGGTATTTGCACTGTGTAGGGCAATTGGAGCACAATAGTGACTTTCCTTACCAGAAAACAACTCTTGCTCGTAGGAACAGAAACTGCATGTGATTCAACTCCATTTCAGACTGGGAAAGAAACGCTAGCTCGCCTTACAAGAAACACACTCTGCTTTAGAGAAAAGAGCACTTTCTACTCTACTGTGTTTCCTATGGGGTCCAAACAGTGAGCTTGCTCAGAACAAAAGAACTGTGCTTCCTACACACATGAACCATATGTAGTTCAATTCTGCTTAGGAAACTGACAAGAACAGTAGCTCCTCTTCAGTCCGATACACTTTAATTGCTGAGAACAGACGCGAGGGCTATTTGCACTGTGTATGGCAATGGGGCACAATAGTGACTCGTCTTACCAGAAAACAACTCTTGCTCGTGGGACAAAAAACTGCATGTGACTCAACTCCATTTAGGACTGGGAAACAAACTCTATCTCGCATTACAAGAAACACACTCTACTTTTGAGAAAAGAGCACTCTTCTACTCAATTGTGTTTCCTATAGGGCCAGAACAATGAGCTTACTCAGAACAAAAGAACTGTGCTTCCTACACACACGGGCCATATCTAGTTCAACTCTGCTTAGGAAACTGAGAAGAGCAGTCTTTCCTCTTCAGTCCAATACACTGTACTTACTGGGAACAGACGGGAGGGCTATTTGCACTGTGTATGCAATGGGAGCGCAATAGTGACTTTCCTTTCCAGAAAACAACTCTTGCTCATAGGACCACAAACTGCATTGGATTCAACTCCATTTAGGACTGGGAAACAAACGCTAGCTGGCCATACAAAAAAACACACTCTGCTTTTGAGAAAAGAGCACTCTTCTACTCTACTGTGTTTCCTATGTGGTCCGAACAGTGAGCTTGCTCAGAACAAAAGAACTGTGCTTCCTACACACAGGGGCCGTATCTAGTTCAACTCTGCTTAGGAAACTGACAAGAACAGTAGCTCCTCTTCAGTCCAATACACTGTACTTGCTGGAAACAGACACGAGTGCTATTTGCACTCTGTATGGCAAAGGGAGCGCAATAGTGACTTTCCTTACCAGAAAACAACTCTTGCTGGTAGGACCAAAAACTGCATGTGATTCAACTCCATTTAGGACTGGGAAACAAACGCTAGCTCGCCTTACAAGAAACACACTCTGCTTTTGACAAAAGAGCACTCTTCTACTCTACTGTGTTTCCTATAGGGCCAGAAGAGAGAGCTTGCTCAGACCAAAAGAACTGTGCTTCCTACATACACGGCCATATCTAGTTCAACTCTGCTTAGGAAACTGACAAGAACAATAGATCCTTTTCAGTCCAATACACTGTACATGCTGGGAACAGACGCCAGTGCTATTTGTACTGTGTATGGCAATGGGAGCCCAATTGTGACTCTTCTTACAAGAAAACTACTCTTGCTCGTAGGACCAAAAACTGCATGTGATTCAACTCCATTTAGGACTGGGAAACAAACACTAGCTAGCCTTACAAGAAACACACTCTACTTTTGAGAAAAGAGCACTCTTCTACTCTACTGTGTTTCCTATAGGGCCAGAACAGTGAGCTTGCTCAGAACAAAAGAACTGTGCTTCCTACACACACGGGCCATATCTAGTTCAACTCTGCTTAGGAAACTGACAAGAACAGTGGAACCTCTTCAGTCCAATGCACTGTACATGCTGGGAAAGACGCCAGTGCTATTTGCCCTGTGTATGGCAATGGGAGCACAATAGTGACTTTCCTTACCAGAAATAAACTCTTGCTCGTAGGACCAGAAACTGCATGTGATTCAACTCCATTTAGGACTGGGAAACAAACGCTAGCTTGCCGTACAAGAAACACACTCTGCTTTTGAGGAAAGAGCACTCTTCTACTCTACTGTGTTTCCTATAGGGTCCGAAAGGTGAGCTTGCTCTGAACAAAAGAACTGTGCTTCCTACACACACGGCCATATCTAGATCAATTCTGCTTAGAAACCTCACAAGAAGAGTAGATCGTCTTCAGTCCAATACACCGTACTTGCTGGGAACAGACGCCAGTGCTATCTGTCCTGTGTATGGTAATGGCAGCGCAATAGTGAATATTTTTACCATAAAACAACTCTTGCTTGTAGGATTAGAAACTGCTTGTGATTCAACTCCATTTAGGACTGGGCAACAAATGCTAGCTCGCATCACAAGACACACACCCTGCTTTTGAGAAATGAGAACTCTTCTACTCTACTGTGTTTCCTGTGGGGTCCGAACAGTGATCTTGCTCAGAACAAAAGAACTGTGATTCCTACACAAACGGCCATATCTAGTTCAACACTGCTTAGGAAACTGACAAGAACAGTAGATCCTCTTCAGTCCAATACACTGTACTTGCTGGGAACAGACGCGAGTGGTATTTGCACTGTGTAGTGCAATTGGAGCACAATAGTGACTTTCCTTACCAGAAAACAACTCTCGCTCGTAGGAACAGAAACTGCATGTGATTCAACTCCATTTCAGACTGGGAAAGAAACGCTAGCTCCCCTTACAAGAAACACACTCTGCTTTAGAGAAAAGAGCACTTTCTACTCTACTGTGTTTCCTATGGGGTCCAAACAGTGAGCTTGCTCAGAACAAAAGAACTGTGCTTCCTACACACATGAACCATATGTAGTTCAATTCTGCATAGGAAACTGACAAGAACAGTAGCTCCTCTTCAGTCCGATACACTTTACTTGCTGAGAACAGACGCGAGTGCTATTTGCACTGTGTATGGCAATGGGGCACAATAGTGACTCGTCTTACCAGAAAACAACTCTTGCTCGTAGGAGAAAAAACTGCATGTGACTCAACTCCATTTAGGACTGGGAAACAAACTCTATCTCGCATTACAAGAAACACACTCTGCTTTTGAGAAAAGAGCACTCTTCTACTCAATTGTGTTTCCTATAGGGCCAGAACAATGAGCTTACTCAGAACAAAAGAACTGTGCTTCCTACACACACGGGCCATATCTAGTTCAACTCTGCTTAGGAAACTGAGAAGAGCAGTCTCTCCTCTTCAGTCCAATACACTGTACTTACTGGGAACAGACGGGAGGGTTATTTGCACTGTGTATGCAATGGGAGCGCAATAGTGACTTTCCTTTCCAGAAAACAACTCTTGCTCGTAGGACCAAAAACTGCATTGGATTCAACTCCATTTAGGACTGGGAAACAAATGCTAGCTGGCCATACAAGAAAAACACTCTGCTTTTGAGAAAAGAGCACTCTTCTCCTCTACTGTGTTTCCTATGTGGACCGAACAGTGAGCTTGCTCAGAACAAAAGAACTGTGCTTCCTACACACAGGGGCCGTATCTAGTTCAACTCTGCTTAGGAAACTGAGAAGAGGAGTCTCTCCTCTTCAGTCCAATACACTGTACTTGCTGGGAAGACAAGGGAGTGCTATTTGCACTGTGTATGGCAATTGGAGCGCAATAGTGACTTTCCTTACCAGAAAAAAAACTCTTGCTCATAGGACAAAAAACTGCACGTGACTCAACTCCACATAGGACTGGGAAACAAACGCTAGCTTGCCTTCCAAGGAACACACTCTGCTTTTGAGAAAAGAGCACTCTTCTACTCTACTGTGTTTCCTATGTGTTTGGAACAGTGAGCTTGCTCAGAACAAAAAAACTGTGCTTCCTACAAACACGGCCATATCTAGTTCAACTCTGCTTAGGAACCTGACAAGAACAGTACATACTCTTCAGTCCAATACACTGTACTTGCTGGGAACAGACGCCAGTGCTATTTGTCCTGTGTATGGCAATGGGAGGGCAATAGTGACTTTCCTTACCAGAAAACAACTCTTGCTCATAGGACCAGAAACTGCATGTGATTCAACTCCATTTACGTGTGGGAAACAAACGCTAGCTCGCCTTACAAGAAACACACTCTGCTTTTGATAAAAGAGCACTCTTTTACTCTACTGTGTTTCCTATGGGGTCCAAAGAGTGAGCTTGCTCAGAACAAAAGAACTGTGCTTCCTACACACATGGACCATATCTAGTTCAACTCTGCTTAGGAAACTGACAAGAACAGTAGCTCCTATTCAGTCCAATACACTGTACTTGCTGGGAACAGACGCGAGTGCTATTTGCACTGTGTATGGCATTTGGAGCGCAATAGTGAATCTTCTTACCATAAAACAACTCTTGCTCGTAGGACCAAAAACTGCATGTGATTCAACTCCATTTAGGACTGGGAAACAAACGCGAGCTCGCCTTACAAAAAAAACACTCTGCTTTAGATAAAAGAGCACTCTTCTACTCTACTGTGTTTCCTATAGGGCCAGAACAGTGAGCTTGCTCAGAACATAAGAACTGTGCTTCCTACACACACCGGACATATCTAGTTCAACTCTCCTTAGGAAACTGACAAGAACAGTAGCTCCTCTTCAGTCCGATACACTGTACTTGCTGAGAACAGACGCAAGTGCTATTTGCACTGTGTATGGCAATTGGAGCACAATAGTGACTCGTCTTACCAGAAAACAACTCTTGCTCGTAGGACAAAAAACTGCATGTGACTCAACTCCATTTAGGACTGGGAAACAAAGTCTATCTCGACTTACAAGAAACACACTCTGCTTTTTAGAAAAGAGCACTCTTCTACTCTTCTGTGTTTCCTATAGGGCCAGAACAGTGAGCTTGCTCAGAACAAAAGAACTGTGCTTCCTACAAACAGGGGCCATATCTAGTTCAACTCTGCTTTGGAAACTGAGAAGGGCAGTCTCTCCTCTTCAGTCCAATACACTGTACTTGCGGGGAAGACAAGGGAGTGCTATTTGCACTGTGTATGGCAATGGGAGCGCAATAGTGACTTTCCTTACCAGAAAACAACTCTTGCTCGTAGCACCACAAACTGCATGTGATTCAACTCCATTTAGGACTAGGAAACAAACGCTAGCTCGCCTTACAAGAAACACACTCTGCTTTTGAGAAAAGAGCACGCTTCTACTCTACTGCGTTTCCTATGGGGTCCAAACAGTGAGCTTGCTCAGAACAAAAGAACTGTGCTTCCTACACAAATGGACCATATCTAGTTCAACTCTGCTTAGGAAACTGACAAGAACAGTAGCTCCTATTCAATCCAATACACTGTACTTTCTGGGAACAAACGCGAGTGCTATTTGCACTGTGTATGGCATTTGGAGCGCAATAGTGACTCTTCTTACCAGAAAACAACTCTTGCTCATAGGACCAAAAACTGCATGTGACCCAAGTCCATTTAGGACCGGGAATCAAACGCGAGCTCGCCTTACAAGAAACACACTCTGCTTTAGAGAAAAGAACACTCTTCTACTCTGCTGTGTTTCCTACAGGGCCAGAACAGTGAGCTTGCTCAGAACATAATAACTGTGCTTCCTACAAACACGGGCCATATCTAGTTCCACTCTGCTTAGGAAACTGACAAGAACAGTAGCTCCTCTTCAGTCTGATACACTGTACTTGCTGAGAACAGACGCGAGTGCTATTTGCACTGTGTATGGCAATTGGAGCACAATAGTGACTCGTCTTACCAGAAAACAACTCTTGCTCGTAGGACAAAAAACTGCATGTGACTCAACTCCATTTAGGACTGGGAAACAAACTCTAGCTCGCCTTACAAGAAACACACTCTGCTTTTGAGAAAAGACCACTCTTCTACTCTACTGTGTTTCCTATAGGGCCAGAACAGTGAGCTTAAGCAGAACAAATAAACTGTGCTTCCTACACACACGGGCCATATCTAGTTCAACTCTGCTTAGGAAACTGAGAAGAACAGTAGCTCCTCTTCAGTCCAATACACTGTACTTGCTGGGAACAGACGCGAGTGCTATCTGCACTGTGTATGGCAATGGGAGCACAATAGTGACTTTGTTACCAGAAAACAACTCTTGTTCGTAGGACCACAAACTGCATGTGATTCAACTCCATTTAGGACTGGGAAACAAATGCTAGCTCACCTTACAAGAAACACACTCTGCTTCTGAGAAAAGAGCACTCTTCTACTCTACTGTGTTTCCTATGGGGTCGAAACAGAGAGCTTGCTCAGAAAAAAAGAACTGTGCTTCTTACACACACGGAACATATGTAGTTCAACTCTGCTTAGGAACCTGACAAGAACAGTAGCTCCTCTTCAGACCAATACACTGTATTTGCTGGGAACAGACGCGAGTGCTATTTGCACTGTGTATGGCAATGAGAGCACAATAGTGACTTTCCTTACCAGAAAACAACTCTTGCTCATAGGAAAAAAACTGCATGTGACTCAACTCCATTTAGGACTGGGAAACAAACGCTAGCTCGCCTTACAAGAAACACACTCTGCTTTTGAGAAAAGAGCACTCTTCTACTCTCCTGTGTTTCCTATGTGTTCGGAACAGAGCTTGCTCAGAACAAAAAAACTGTGCTTCCTACAAACACGGCCATATCTAGTTCAACTCTGCTTAGGAACCTGACAAGAACAGTAGATACTCTTCAGTCCAGTACACTGTACTTGCTGGGAACAGACGCCAGTGCTATTTGTCCTGTGTATGGCAAAGGCAACGCAATAGTGACTCTTCTTACCAGAAAACAACTCTTGCTCATAGGACCAGAAACTGCATGTGATTCAACTCCATTTAGGACTGGGAAACAAACTCCAGCTCGCTTTACAAGAAACACACTCTGCTTTTGAGAAAAGAGCACTCTTCTACTCTACTTTGTTTCCTATAGGACCAGAACTGTGAGCTTGCTCAGAAAAAAAGAACTGTGCTTCCTACACACACGTGCCATATCTAGTTCAACTCTGCTTAGGAAACTGAGAAGAATAGTAGCTCCTCTTCAGTCCAATACACTGTACTTGCAGGGAACAGACGGGAGGGCTATTTGCACTGTGTACGGCAATGCAAGCACAATAGTGACTTTCCTTACCAGAAAACAACTCTTGCTCGTAGGACCAGAAACTGCATGTGATTCAACTCCATTTAGGACTGGGAAACAAACTCCAGCTCGCCTTACAAGAAACACACTCTGCTTTTGAGAAAAGAGCACTCTTCTACTCTACTGTGTTTCCAATGGGGTCCGAACAGTGAGCTTGCTCAGAACAAAAAAACTGTGCTTCCTACACACACGGCCATATCTAGTTCAAGTCTGCTTAGAAAACTGACAGGAACATTAGCACCTATTCAGTCCAATACTCTGTACTTTCTGGGAACAGACGCGAGTGCTATTTGCACTGTGTATGGCAATGGTTGCGCAATAGCGACTTTCCTTACCAGAAAACAACTTTTGCTCGTAGGACCAGAAACTGCATGGGATTCAACTCCATTTAGGACTGGGAAACAAATGCTAGCTCGCCTTACATGAAACACACTCTGCTTTTGAGAAAAGAGCACTCTTCTACTCTACTGTGTTTCCTATGGGGTCCGAACAGTGAGCTTGCTCAGAACAAAAGAACTGTCCTTCCTACACACACGGGGCATATCTAGTTCAACTCTGCTTAGGAAACTGACAAGAACAGTAGCTCCTCTTCAGTCCAATACACTGTATTGCGGGGAAGAGACGCGAGTGCTATTTGCACTGTGTATGGCAATTGGAGCACAATACTGACTCGTCTTACCAGAAAACAACTCTTGCTCTTAGGACAAAAAACTGCATGTGACTCAACTCCATTTAGGACTGGGAAACAAACGCTAGCTCGCCTTACAAGAAACACACTCTGCTTTTGAGAAAAGAGCACTCTTCTACTCTACTGTGTTTCCTATGGGGTACGAACAGTGAGCTTGCTCAGAACAAAAGAACTGTGCTTCCTGCACACACGGCCATATCTAGTTCAATTCTGCTTAGGAACCTGACAAGAACAGTAGATCCTCTTCAGTCCAATACACTGTACTTGCTGGGAACAGACGCCAGGGCTATTTGTCCTGTGTATGACAATGGCTGTGCAATAGTGACTCTTCTTACCATAAAACAACTCTTGCACGTAGGACCAGAAACTGTATGGGATTCAACTCCATTTAGGACTGGGAAACAAATGCTAGCTCGCCTTACAAGAAACACATTCTGCTTTAGAGAAAAGAGCACTCATCTACTCTACTGTGTTTCCTATAGGGCCAGAACAGTGAGCTTGCTCAGAACAAAAGAACTGTGCTTCCTACACACACGGGCCATATCTAGTTCAACTCTGCTTAGGAAACTGACAAGAACAGTAGCTCCTCTTCAGTCGGATACACTGTACTTGCTGGGAACAGACGCGAGTGCTATTTGCACTGTGTATGGCAATGGGAGCGCAATAGTGACTTTCTTACCATAAAACAACTCTTGCTCGTAGGACCAGAAACTGCATGTGATTCAACTCCATTTAGGACTGGGAAACAAATGCTAGCTCGCCTTTCATGAAACACACTCTGCTTTTGATAAAAGAGCACTCTTCTACTCTACTGTGTTTCCTATGGTGTCCGAACAGTGAGCTTGCTCAGAACAAAAGAACTGTGCTTCCTACACACACGGGCCATATCTAGTTCAACTCTGCTTAGGAAACTGACAAGAAGAGTAGCTCCTATTCAGTCCAATACACTGTACTTGCTGGGAACAGACGCGAGTGGTATTTGCACTGTGTAGGGCAATTGGAGCACAATAGTGACTTTCCTTACCAGAAAACAACTCTTGCTCGTAGGACCAGAAACTGCATGTGATTCAACTCCATTTCAGACTGGGAAAGAAACGCTAGCTCGCCTTACAAGAAACACACTCTGCTTTAGAGAAAAGAGCACTTTCTACTCTACTGTTTTTCCTATGGGGTCCAAACAGTGAGCTTGCTCACAACAAAAGAACTGTGCTTCCTACACACATGAACCATATGTAGTTCAACTCTGCTTAGGAAACTAACAAGAACAGTAGCTCCTCTTCAGTCCGATACACTTTACTTGCTGAGAACAGACGCGAGTGCTATTTGCACTGTGTATGGCAATGGGGCACAATAGTGACTCGTCTTACCAGAAAACAACTCTTGTTGGTAGGACAAAAAACTGCCTGAGACTCAACTCCATTTAGGACTGGGAAACAAACTCTATCTCACATTACAAGAAACACACTCTACTTTTGAGAAAAGAGCACTCTTCTACTCAATTTTTTTCCTATAGAGCCAGAACAATGAGCTTACTCAGAACAAAAAAACTGTGCTTCCTACACACACGGGCCATATCTAGTTTAACTCTGCTTAGGAAACTGAGAAGAGCAGTCTCTCCTCTTCAGTCCAGTACACTGTACTTACTGGGAACAGACGGGAGGGCTATTTGCACTGTGTATGGCAATGGGAGCGCAATAGTGACTTTCCTTACCAGAAAACAACTCTTGCTCGTAGGACCACAAACTGCATTGGATTCAACTCCATTTAGGACTGGGAAACAAACGCTAGCTCGCCGTACAAGAAACACACTCTGCTTTTGAGAAAAGAGCACTCTTCTACTCTACTGTGTTTCCTATGTGGTCCGAACAGTGAGCTTGCTCAGAACAAAAAAACTGTGCTTCCTACACACAGGGCCATATCTAGTTCAAGTCTGCTTAGGAACCTGGCAAGAACAGTAGATCCTCTTCTATCCAATACACTGTACTTGCTGCGAACAGACAGGAGTGCTATTTGCACTGTGTATGGCAATGGGAGCGCAATAGTGACTTTCCTTATAGAAAACAACTCTTGCTCATAGGCCAGAAACTGCATGTGATTCAACTCCATTTAGGTGTGAGAAACAAACGCTACCTCGCCTTACAAGAAACACACTCTGCTTTTGATAAAAGAGCACTCTTTTACTCTACTGTGTTTCCTATGGGGTCCAAAGAGTGAGCTTGCTCAGAACAAAAGAACTGTGCTTCTACACACATGGACCATATCTAGTTCAACTGTGCTTAGGAAACTGACAAGAACAGTAGCTCCTATTCAGTCCAATACACTGTACTTGCTGGGAACAGACGCGAGTGCTATTTGCACTGTGTATGGCATTTGGAGCACAATAGTGACTCTTCTTACCATAAAACAACTCTTGCTCATAGGACCAAAAACTGCATGTGATTCAACTCCATTTAGGACTGGGAAACAAACGCGAGCTCGCCTTACAAAAAAAAAAACACTCTGCTTTAGATAAAAGAGCACTCTTCTACTCTACTGTGTTTCCTATAGGGTCAGAACAGTGAGCTTGCTCAGAACATAAGAACTGTGCTTCTTACACACACGGGACATATCTAGTTCAACTCTGCTTAGGAAACTGACAAGAACAGTAGCTCCTCTTCAGACCGATACACTGTACTTGCTGAGAACAGACGCGAGTGCTATTTGCACTGTGTATGGCAATTGGAGCACAATATTGACTCCTCTTACCAGAAAACAACTCTTCCTCGTAGGACAAAAACTGCATGTGACTCAACTCCATTTAGGACTGGGAAACAAACTCTATCTCGACTTACAAGAAACACACTCTGCTTTTGAGAAAAGAGCACTCATCTACTCTTCTGTGTTTCCTATAGGGCCAGAACAGTGAGCTTGCTCAGAACAAAAGAACTGTGCTTCCTACACTCAGGGGCCATATCTAGTTCAACTCTGCTTAGGAAACTGAGAAGAAGAGTCTCTCCTCTTCAGTCCAATACACTGTACTTGCTGGGAAGACAAGGGAGTGCTATTTGCACTGTGTAAGGCAATGGGAGCGCAATAGTGACTTTCCTTACCAGAAAAAAAACTCTTGCTCATAGGACCAGAAACTGCATGTGATTCAACTCCATTTAGGACTGGGAAACAAATGCTAGCTAGCCTTACAAGAAACACACTATGCTTTAGAGAAAAGAGCACTCTTCTACTCTACTGTGTTTCCTATGTGGTCTGAACTGTGAGCTTGCTCAGAACAAAAGAACTGTGCTTCCTACACACTCGGACCATATGTAGTTCAACTCTGCTTAGGAAACTGACAAGAACAGTAGTTCCTATTCAGTCCAATACACTGTACTTGCTGGGAACAGACGTGAGTGCTATTTGCACTGTGTATGGTAATGGGAGCACAATAGTGACTTTCCTTACCAGAAAACAACTCTTGCTCGTAGCACCACAAACTGCATGTGATTCAACTCCATTTAGGACTAGGAAACAAACGCTAGCTCGCCTGACAAGAAACACACTCTGCTTTTGAGAAAAGAGCACTCTTCTACTGTACTGTGTTTCCTATGGGGTCCAAACAGTGAGCTTGCTCAGAACAAAAGAACTGTGCTTCCTACACAAATGGACCATATCTAGTTCAACTCTGCTTAGGAAACTGACAAGAACAGTAGCTCCTATTTAGTCCAATACACTGTACTTTCTGGGAACAGACGCGAGTGCTATTTGCACTGTGTACGGCATTTGGAGCGCAATAGTGACTCTTCTTACCAGAAAACAACTCTTGCTCATAGGACCAAAAACTGCATGTGACTCAACTCCATTTAGGACCGGGAATGAAACGCGAGCTCGCCTTACAAGAAACACACTCTGCTTCAGTGAAAAGAACACTCTTCTACTCTGTTGTGTTTCCTACAGGGCCAGAACAGTGAGCTTGCTCAGAACACAATAACTGTGCTTCCTACACACACGGGCCATATCTAGTTCCAATCTGCTTAGGAAACTGACAAGAACAGTAGCTCCTCTTCAGTCTGATACACTGTACTTGCTGAGAACAGACACGAGTGCTATTTGCACTGTGTATGGCAATTGGAGCACAATAGTGACTCGTCTTACCAGAAAACAACTCTTGCTCATAGGACAAAAAACTGCATGTGATTCAACTCCATTTATGACTGGGAAACAAACTCCAGCTCGCTTTACAAGAAACACACTCTGCTTTAGAGAAAAGAGCACTCTTCTACTCTACTCTGTTTCCTATAGGGTCCAAACAGAGAGCTTGCTCAGAACAAAAGAACTGTGCTTCCTACACACACGGGCCATATCTAGTTCAACTCTGTTTAGGAAACTGACAAGAACAGTAGCTCCTCTTCAGTCCAATACACAGTACTTGCAGGGAATAGACGCGAGTGCTATTTGCACTGTGTATGGCAATTGGAGCACAATAGTGACTCGTCTTACCAGAAAACAACTCTTGCTCTTAGGACAAAAACCTGCATGTGACTCAACTCCATTTAGGACTGGGAAACAAACGCTAGCTCGCCTTACAAGAAACACACTCTGCTTTTGAGAAAAGAGCACTCTTCTACTCTACTGTGTTTCCTATAGGGCCAGAACAGTGAGCTTGCTCAGAACAAAAGAACTGTGCTTCCTACACACACGGGCCATATCTAGTTCAACTCTGCTTAGGAAACTGACAAGAACAGTGGAACCTCTTCAGTCCAATGCACTGTACATGCTGGGAACAGACGCCAGTGCTATTTGCCCTGTGTATGGCAATGGGAGCACAATAGTGACTTTCCTTACCAGAAATAAACTCTTGCTCGTAGGACCAGAAACTGCATGTGATTCAACTCCATTTAGGACTGGGAAACAAACGCTAGCTTGCCGTACAAGAAACACACTCTGCTTTTGAGAAAAGAGCACTCTTCTACTCTACTGTGTTTCCTATAGGGTCCGAATGGTGAGCTTCCTCTGAACAAAAGAACTGTGCTTCCTACACACACGGCCATATCTAGTTCAATTCTGCTTAGGAACCTGACAAGAACAGTAGATCGTCTTCAGTCCAATACACCGTACTTGCTGGGAACAGACGCCAGTGCTATCTGTCCTGTGTATGGCAATGGCAGCGCAATAGTGACTATTTTTACCATAAAACAACTCTTGCTTGTAGGATTAGAAACTGCATGTGATTCAACTCCATTTAGGACTGGGCAACAAATGCTAGCTCGCATCACAAGAAACACACCCTGCTTTTGAGAAATGAGAACTCTTCTACTCTACTGTGTTTCCTGTGGGGTCCGAACAGTGATCTTGCTCAGAACAAAAGAACTGTGATTCCTACACAAACGGCCATATCTAGTTCAACACTGCTTAGGAAACTGACAAGAACAGTAGATCCTCTTCAGTCCAATACACTGTACTTGCTGGGAACAGACGCGAGTGGTATTTGCACTGTGTAGGGCAATTGGAGCACAATAGTGACTTTCCTTACTAGAAAACAACTCTTGCTCGTAGGAACAGAAACTGCATGTGATTCAACTCCATTTCAGACTGGGAAAGAAACGCTAGCTCGCCTTACAAGAAACACACTCTGCTTTAGAGAAAAGAGCACTTGCTACTCTACTGTGTTTCCTATGGGGTCCAAACAGTGAGCTTGCTCAGAACAAAAGAACTGTGCTTCCTACACACATGAACCATATGTAGTTCAATTCTGCTTAGGAAACTGACAAGAACAGTAGCTCCTCTTCAGTCCGATACACTTTACTTGCTGAGAACAGACGCGAGGGCTATTTGCACTGTGTATGGCAATGGGGCACAATAGTGACTCGTCTTACCAGAAAACAACTCTTGCTCGTAGGACAAAAAACTGCATGTGACTCAACTCCATTTAGGACTGGGAAACAAACTCTATCTCGCATTACAAGAAACACACTCTGCTTTTGAGAAAAGAGCACTCTTCTACTCAATTGTGTTTCCTATAGGGCCAGAACAATGAGCTTACTCAGAACAAAAGAACTGTGCTTCCTACACACACGGGCCATATCTAGTTCAACTCTGCTTAGGAAACTGAGAAGAGTAGTCTCTCTTCTTCAATCCAATACACTGTACTTACTGGGAACAGACAGGAGGGCTATTTGCACTATGTATGCAATGGGAGCACAATAGTGACTTTCCTTTCCAGAAAACAACTCTTGCTCGTAGTACCACAAACTGCATTGGATTCAACTCCATTTAGGACTGGGAAACAAACGCTAGCTGGCCATACAAGAAACACACTCTGCTTTTGAGAAAAGAGCACTCTTCTACTCTACTGTGTTTCCTATGTGGTCCGAACAGTGAGCTTGCTCAGAACAAAAGAACTGTGCTTCCTACACACAGGGGCTGTATCTAGTTCAACTCTGCTTAGGAAACTGAGAAGAGGAGTCTCTCCTCTTCAGTCCAATACACTGTACTTGCTGGGAAGACAAGGGAGTGCTATTTGCACTGTGTATGGCAATGGGAGCGCAATAGTGACTTTCCTTACCAGAAAAAAAACTCTTGCTCATAGGACCAGAAACTGCATGTGATTCAACTCCATTTAGGACTGGGAAACAAACGCTAGCTTGCCTTACAAGAAACACACTATGCTTTAGAGAAAAGAGCACACTTCTACTCTACTGTGTTTCCTATGTGGTCTGAACTGTGAGCTTGCTCAGAACAAAAGAACTGTGCTTCCTACACACTCGGACCATATGTAGTTCAACTCTGCTTAGGAAACTGACAAGAACAGTAGTTCCTATTCAGTCCAATACACTGTACTTGCTGGGAACAGACGCGAGTGCTATTTGCACTGTGTATGGTAATGGGAGCACAATAGTGACTTTCCTTACCAGAAAACAACTCTTGCTCGTAGCACCACAAACTGCATGTGATTCAACTCCATTTAGGACTAGGAAACAAATGCTAGCTCGCCTTACAAGAAACAGACTCTGCTTTTGAGAAAAGAGCACTCTTCTACTCTACTGCGTTTCCTATGGGGTCCAAACAGTGAGCTTGCTCAGAACAAAAGAACTGTGCTTCCTACACAAATGGACCATATCTAGTTCAACTCTGCTTAGGAAACTGACAAGAACAGTAGCTCCTATTTAGTCCAATACACTGTACTTTCTGGGAACAGACGCGAGTGCTATTTGCACTGTGTACGGCATTTGGAGCGCAATAGTGACTCTTCTTACCAGAAAACAACTCTTGCTCATAGGACCAAAAACTGCATGTGACTCAACTCCATTTAGGACCGGGAATCAAACGCGAGCTCGCCTTACAAGAAACACACTCTGCTTCAGTGAAAAGAACACTCTTCTACTCTGTTGTGTTTCCTACAGGGCCAGAACAGTGAGCTTGCTCAGAACACAATAACTGTGCTTCCTACACACACGGGCCATATCTAGTTCCACTCTGCTTAGGAAACTGACAAGAACAGTACCTCCTCTTCAGTCTGATACACTGTAATTGCTGAGAACAGACACGAGTGCTATTTGCACTGTGTATGGCAATTGGAGCACAATAGTGACTCGTCTTACCAGAAAACAACTCTTGCTCGTAGGACAAAAAACTGCATGTGACTCAACTCCATTTAGGACTGGGAAACAAACTCTAGCTGGCCTTACAAGAAACACACTCTGCTTTTGAGAAAAGAGCACTCTTCTCCTCTACTGTGTTTCCTATTGGGCCAGAACAGTGAGCTTGCTCAGAAAAAAAGAACTGTGCTTCCTCGACACACGGGCCATATCTAGTTCAACTCTGCTTAGGAAACTGAGAAGAACAGTAGCTCCTCTTCAGTCCAATACACTGTACTTGCTGGGAACAGACGGGAGTGCTATTTGCACTGTGTATGGCAATGGGAGCGCAATAGTGACTTTCCTTACCAGAAAACAACTCTTGCTCGTAGGACCACAAACTGCATGTGATTCAACTCCATTTAGGACTGGGAAACAAACGCTAGGTCGCCTTACAAGAAACACACTCTGCTTTAGAGAAAAGAGCACTCTTCTACTCTACTGTGTTTCCTATGGGGTCCAAACAGAGAGCTTGCTCAGAACAAAAGAACTGTGCTTCCTACACACACGGACCATATGTAGTTCAACTCTGCTTAGGAACCTGACAAGAACAGTAGCTCCTCTTCAGACCAATACACTGTATTTGCTGGGAACAGACGCCAGTGCTATTTGCACTGTGTATGGCAATGAGAGCACAATATTGACTTTCCTTACCAGAAAACAACTCTTGCTCGTAGGACAAAAAACTGCATGTGACTCAACTCCATTTAGGACTGGAGAACAAACGCTAGCTCGCCTTCCAAGAAACACACTCTGCTTTTGAGAAAAGAGCACTCTTCTACTCTACTGTGTTTCCTATGTTTTCGGAACAGTGAGCTTGCTCAGAACAAAAAAACTGTGCTTCCTAAAAACACGGTCATATCTAGTTCAACTCTGCTTAGGAACCTGACAAGAACAGTAGCTCCTCTTCAGTCCAATACACTGTACTTGCTGGGAACAGACGCCAGTGCTATTTGTCCTGTGTATGGCAATGGCAGCGCAATAGTGACTCTTCTTACCAGAAAACAACTCTTGCTCGTAGGACCAGAAACTGCATGTGATTCAACTCCATTTATGACTGGGAAACAAACTCCAGCTCGCTTTACAAGAAACACACTCTGCTTTAGAGAAAAGAGCACTCTTCTACTCTACTGTGTTTCCTATGGGGTCCAAACAGAGAGCTTGCTCAGAACAAAAGAACTGTGCTTCCTACACACACGGGCCATATCTAGTTCAACTCTGTTTAGGAAACTGACAAGAACAGTAGCTCCTCTTCAGTCCAATACACAGTACTTGCGGGGAAGAGACGCGAGTGCTATTTGCACTGTGTATGGCAATTGGAGCACAATAGTGACTCGTCTTACCAGAAAACAACTCTTGCTCTTAGGACAAAAACCTGCATGTGACTCAACTCCATTTAGGACTGGGAAACAAATGCTAGCTCGCCTTACAAGAAACACACTCTGCGTTTGAGAAAAGAGCACTCTTCTACTCAATTGTGTTTCCTATAGGGCCAGAACAATGAGCTTACTCAGAACAAAAGAACTGTGATTCCTACACACACGGGCCATATGTAGATCAACTCTGCTTAGGAAACTGAGAAGAGCAGTCTCTCCTCTTCAGTCCAATACACTGTACTTACTGGGAACAGACGGGAGGGCTATTTGCACTGTGTATGGCAATGGGACCGCAATAATGAATTTCCTTACCAGAAAACAACTCTTGCTCCTGGAGCAGAAACTGCATGTGATTCATCTCCATTTAGGACTGGGAAACAAACGCTAGCTCGCCTTACAAGAAACACACTCTGCTTTTGAGAAAAGAGCACTCTTCTACTCTACTGTGTTTCCTATGGGGTCCGAACAGTGAGCTTGCTCAGAACAAAAGAACTGTGCTTCCTACACACACGGGCCATATCTAGTTCAACTCTGCTTAGGAAACTGACAAGAACAGTAGCTCCTCTTCAGTCCAATACACTGTACTTGCTGGAAACAGACACGAGTGCTATTTGCACTCTGTATGGCAAAGGGAGCGCAATAGTGACTTTCCTTACCAGAAAACAACTCTTGCTGGTAGGACCAAAAACTGCATGTGATTCAACTCCATTTAGGACTGGGAAACAAACGCTAGCTCGCCTAACAAGAAACACACTCTGCTTTTGACAAAAGAGCACTCTTCTACTCTTCTATGTTTCCTATAGGGCCAGAAGAGAGAGCTTGCTCAGACCAAAAGAACTGTGCTTCCTACATACACGGCCATATCTAGTTCAACTCTGCTTAGGAAACTGACAAGAACAATAGATCCTTTTCAGTCCAATACACTGTACATGCTGGGAACAGACGCCAGTGCTATTTGTACTGTGTATGGCAATGGGAGCCCAATTGTGACTCTTCTTACAAGAAAACTACTCTTGCTCGTAGGACCAAAAACTGCATGTGATTCAACTCCATTTAGGACTGGGAAACAAACACTAGCTAGCCTTACAAGAAACACACTCTACTTTTGAGAAAAGAGCACTCTTCTACTCTACTGTGTTTCCTATAGGGCCAGAACAGTGAGCTTGCTCAGAACAAAAGAACTGTGCTTCCTACACACACGGGCCATATCTAGTTCAACTCTGCTTAGGAAACTGACAAGAACAGTGGAACCTCTTCAGTCCAATGCACTGTACATGCTGGGAACAGACGCCAGTGCTATTTGCCCTGTGTATGGCAATGGGAGCACAATAGTGACTTTCCTTACCAGAAATAAACTCTTGCTCGTAGGACCAGAAACTGCATGTGATTCAACTCCATTTAGGACTGGGAAACAAACGCTAGCTTGCCGTACAAGAAACACACTCTGCTTTTGAGAAAAGAGCACTCTTCTACTCTACTGTGTTTCCTATAGGGTCCGAACGGTGAGCTTGCTCTGAACAAAAGAACTGTGCTTCCTACACACACGGCGTATCTAGTTCAATTCTGCTTAGGAACCTGACAAGAACAGTAGATCGTCTTCAGTCCAATACACCGTACTTGCTGGGAACAGACGCCAGTGCTATCTGTCCTGTGTATGGCAATGGCAGCGCAATAGTGACTATTTTTACCATAAAACAACTCTTGCTTGTAGGATTAGAAACTGCATGTGATTCAACTCCATTTAGGACTGGGCAACAAATGCTAGCTCGCATCACAAGAAACACACCCTGCTTTTGAGAAATGAGAACTCTTCTACTCTACTGTGTTTCCTGTGGGGTCCGAACAGTGATCTTGCTCAGAACAAAAGAACTGTGATTCCTACACAAACGGCCATATCTAGTTCAACACTGCTTAGGAAACTGACAAGAACAGTAGATCCTCTTCAGTCCAATACACTGTACTTGCTGGGAACAGACGCGAGTGGTATTTGCACTGTGTAGGGCAATTGGAGCACAATAGTGACTTTCCTTACCAGAAAACAACTCTTGCTCATAGGAACAGAAACTGCATGTGATTCAACTCCATTTCAGACTGGGAAAGAAACGCTAGCTCGCCTTACAAGAAACACACTCTGCTTTAGAGAAAAGAGCACTTTCTACTCTACTGTGTTTCCTATGGGGTCCAAACAGTGAGCTAGCTCAGAACAAAAGAACTGTGCTTCCTACACACTTGAACCATATGTAGTTCAATTCTGCTTAGGAAACTGACAAGAACAGTAGCTCCTCTTCAGTCCGATACACTTTACTTGCTGAGAACAGACGCGAGGGCTATTTGCACTGTGTATGGCAATGGGGCACTATAGTGTCTCGTCTTACCAGAAAACAACTCTTGCTCGTAGGACAAAAAACTGCATGTGACTCAACTCCATTTAGGACTGGGAAACAAACTCTATCTCGCATTACAAGAAACACACTCTGCTTTTGAGAAAAGAGCACTCTTCTACTCAATTGTGTTTCCTACAGGGCCAGAACAATGAGCTTACTCAGAACAAAAGAACTGTGCTTCCTACACAAATGGACCATATCTAGTTCAACTCTGCTTAGGAAACTGACAAGAACAGTAGCTCCTATTTAGTCCAATACACTGTACTTTCTGGGAACATACGCGAGTGCTATTTGCACTATGTATGGCATTTGGAGCGCAATAGTGACTCTTCTTACCAGAAAACAACTCTTGCTCATAGGACCAAAAACTGCATGTGACTCAACTCCTTTTAGGACCGGGAATCAAAAGCGAGCTCGCCTTACAAGAAACACACTCTGCTTTAGTGAAAAGAACACTCTTCTACTCTGCTGTGTTTCCTACAGGGCCAGAACAGTGAGCTTGCTCAGAATATAATAACTGTGCTTCCTACACACACGGGCCATATCTAGTTCCACTCTGCTTAGGAAACTGACAAGAACAGTAGCTCCTCTTCAGTCTGATACACTGTACTTGCTGAGAACAGACGCGAGTGCTATTTGCACTGTGTATGGCAATTGGAGCACAATAGTGACTCGTCTTACCAGAAAACAACTCTTGCTCGTAGGACAAAAAACTGCATGTGACTCAACTCCATTTAGGACTGGGAAACAAACTCTAGCTCGCCTTACAAGAAACACACTCTGCTTTTGAGAAAAGAGCACTCTTCTCCTCTACTGTGTTTCCTATAGGGCCAGAACAGTGAGCTTGCTCAGAAAAAAAGAACTGTGCTTCCTCGACACACGGGCCATATCTAGTTCAACTCTGCTTAGGAAACTGAGAAGAACAGTAGCTCCTCTTCAGTCCAATACACTGTACTTGCTGGGAACAGACGGGAGTGCTATTTGCACCGTGTATGGCAATGGGAGCGCAATAGTGACTTTCCTTACCAGAAAACAACTCTTGCTCGTAGGACTAGAAACTGCATGTGATTCAACTCCATTTAGGACTGGGAAACAAATGCTAGCTCACCTTACAAGAAACACACTCTGCTTCTGAGAGAAGAGCACTCTTCTACTCTACTGTGTTTCCTATGGGGTCCAAACAGTGAGCTTGCTCAGAAGAAAAGAACTGTGGTACCTACACACATGGACCATATCTAGTTCAACTCTGCTTAGGAAACTGACAAGAACAGTAGCTCCTCTTCAGTCCAATACACTGTACTTGCGGGGAAGAGATGCGAGTGCTATTTGCACTGCGTATGGCAATTGGAGCACAATAGTGACTCGTCTTACCAGAAAACAACTCTTGCTCCTAGGACAAAAAACTGCATGTGACTCAACTCCATTTAGGTCTGGGAAACAAACACTAGCTCGCCTTACAAGAAACACACTCTGCTTTAGAGAAAAGAGCACTCTTCTACTCTACTGTGTTTCCTATGGGGTCCGAACAGAGAGCTTTCTCAGAACAAAAGAATTGTGCTTCCTACACACAGCCATATCTAGTTCAATTCTGCTTAGGAACCTGACAAGAACAGTAGCTCCTCTTCAGTCCAATACACTGTACTGCTGGGAACAGACGCCAGTGCTCTTTGTCCTGTGTATGGCAATGGCAGCGCAATAGTGACTATTCTTATCATTAAACAACTCTTGCTCGTAGGACCAGAAACTGCATGTGACTCAACTCCATTTAGGACTGGGAAACAAAAGCTAGCTCGCCTTACAAGAAACACAATCTGCTTTAGAGAAAAGAGCACTCTTCTACTCTACTGTGTTTCCTAAAGGGCCAGAACAGTGAGCTTGCTCAGAACAAAAGAACTGTGCTTCTTACACACGGGCCATATCTAGTTCAACTCTGCTTAGGAACCTGACAAGAACAGTACATACTCTTCAGTCCAATACACTGTACTTGCTGGGATCAGACGCCAGTGCTATTTGTCCTGTGTATGGCAATGGCAGCGCAATAGTGACTCTTCTTACCAGAAAACAACTCTTGCTCATAGGACCAGAAACTGCATGTGATTCAACTCCATTTATGACTGGGAAACAAACTCCAGCTCGCTTTACAAGAAACACACTCTGCTTTAGAGAAAAGAGCACTCTTCTACTCTACTGTGTTTCCTATGGGGTCCAAACAGAGAGCTTGCTCAGAACAAAAGAACTGTGCTTCCTACACACACGGGCCATATCTAGTTCAACTCTGTTTAGGAAACTGACAAGAACAGTAGCTCCTCTTCAGTCCAATACACAGTACTTGCGGGGAAGAGACACGAGTGCTATTTGCACTGTGTATGGCAATTGGAGCACAATAGTGACTCGTCTTACCAGAAAGCAACTCTTGCTCTTAGGACAAAAACCTGCATGTGACTCAACTCCATTTAGGACTGGGAAACAAACGCTAGCTCACCTTACAAGAAACACACTCTGCTTTTGAGAAAAGAGCACTCTTCTACTCAATTGTGTTTCCTATAGGGCCAGAACAATGAGCTTACTCAGAACAAAAGAACTGTGATTCCTACACACACGGGCCATATCTAGATCAACTCTCCTTAGGAAACTGAGAAGAGCAGTCTCTCCTCTTCAGTCCAATACACTGTACTTACTGGGAACAGACGGGAGGGCTATTTGCACTGTGTAAGGCAATGGGACCGCAATAATGACTTTCCTTACCAGAAAACAACTCTTGCTCCTGGACCAGAAACTGCATGTGATTCAACTCCATTTAGGACTGGGAAACAAACGCTAGCTCGCCTTACAAGAAACACACTCTGCTTTTGAGAAAAGAGCACTCTTCTACTCTACTGTGTTTCCTATGGGGTCCGAACAGTGAGCTTGCTCAGAACAAAAGAACTGTGCTTCCTACACACAGGGGCCGTATCTAGTTCAACTCTGCTTAGGAAACTGACAAGAACAGTAGCTCCTCTTCAGTCCAATACACTGTACTTGCTGGAAACAGACACGAGTGCTATTTGCACTCTGTATGGCAAAGGGAGCGCAATAGTGACTTTCCTTACCAGAAAACAACTCTTGCTGGTAGGACCAAAAACTGCATGTGATTCAACTCCATTTAGGACTGGGAAACAAACGCTAGCTCGACTTACAAGAAACACACTCTGCTTTTGACAAAAGAGCACTCTTCTACTCTACTGTGTTTCCTATAGGGCCAGAAGAGAGAGCTTGCTCAGACCAAAAGAACTGTGCTTCCTACATACACGGCCATATCTAGTTCAACTCTGCTTAGGAAACTGACAAGAACAATAGATCCTTTTCAGTCCAATACACTGTACATGCTGGGAACAGACGCCAGTGCTATTTGTACTGTGTATGGCAGTGGCAGCGCAATAGTGACTATTCTTATCATTAAACAACTCTTGCTCGTAGGACCAGAAACTGCATGTGATTCAACTCCATTTAGGACTGGGAAACAAAAGCTAGCTCGCCTTACAAGAAACACAATCTGCTTTAGAGAAAAGAGCACTCTTCTACTCTACTGTGTTTCCTATAGGGCCAGAACAGTGAGCTTGCTCAGAACAAAAGAACTGTGCTTCCTACACACGGGCCATATCTAGTTCAACTCTGCTTGGGAACCTGACAAGAACAGTACATACTCTTCAGTCCAATACACTGTACTTGCTGGGAACAGACGCCAGTGCTATTTGTCCTGTGTATGGCAATGGCAGCGCAATAGTGACTCTTCTTACCAGAAAACAACTCTTGCTCGTAGGACCAGAAACTGCATGTGATTCAACTCCATTTATGACTGGGAAACAAACTCCAGCTCGCTTTACAAGAAACACACTCTGCTTTGGAGAAAAGAGCACTCTTCTACTCTACTGTGTTTCCTATGGGGTCCAAACAGAGAGCTTGCTCAGAACAAAAGAACTGTGCTTCCTACACACACGGGCCATATCTAGTTCAACTCTGTTTAGGAAACTGACAAGAACAGTAGCTCCTCTTCAGTCCAATACACAGTACTTGCGGGGAAGAGACGCGAGTGCTATTTGCACTGTGTATGGCAATTGGAGCACAATAGTAACTCGTCTTACCAGAAAACAACTCTTGCTCTTAGGACAAAAACCTGCATGTGACTCAACTCCATTTAGGACTGGGAAACAATTGCTAGCTCGCCTTACAAGAAACACACTCTGCGTTTGAGAAAAGAGCACTCTTCTACTCAATTGTGTTTCCTATAGGGCCAGAACAATGAGCTTACTCAGAACAAAAGAACTGTGATTCCTACACACACGGGCCATATCTAGATCAACTCTGCTTAGGAAACTGAGAAGAGCAGTCTCTCCTCTTCAGTCCAATACACTGTACTTACTGGGAACAGACGGGAGGGCTATTTGCACTGTGTATGGCAATGGGACCGCAATAATGAATTTCCTTACCAGAAAACAACTCTTGCTCCTGGACCAGAAACTGCATGTGATTCATCTCCATTTAGGACTGGGAAACAAACGCTAGCTCGCCTTACAAGAAACACACTCTGCTTTTGAGAAAAGAGCACTCTTCTACTCTACTGTGTTTCCTATGGGGTCCGAACAGTGAGCTTGCTCAGAACAAAAGAACTGTGCTTCCTACACACACGGGCCATATCTAGTTCAACTCTGCTTAGGAAACTGACAAGAACAGTAGCTCCTCTTCAGTCCAATACACTGTACTTGCTGGAAACAGACACGAGTGCTATTTGCACTCTGTATGGCAAAGGGAGCGCAATAGTGACTTTCCTTACCAGAAAACAACTCTTGCTGGTAGGACCAAAAACTGCATGTGATTCAACTCCATTTAGGACTGGGAAACAAACGCTAGCTCGCCTAACAAGAAACACACTCTGCTTTTGACAAAAGAGCACTCTTCTACTCTACTGTGTTTCCTATAGGGCCAGAACAGTGAGCTTGCTCAGAACAAAAGAACTGTGCTTCCTACACACACGGGCCATATCTAGTTCAACTCTGCTTAGGAAACTGACAAGAACAGTGGAACCTCTTCAGTCCAATGCACTGTACATGCTGGGAACAGACGCCAGTGCTATTTGCCCTGTGTATGGCAATGGGAGCACAATAGTGACTTTCCTTACCAGAAATAAACTCTTGCTCGTAGGACCAGAAACTGCATGTGATTCAACTCCATTTAGGACTGGGAAACAAACGCTAGCTTGCCGTACAAGAAACACACTCTGCTTTTGAGAAAAGAGCACTCTTCTACTCTACTGTGTTTCCTATAGGGTCCGAACGGTGAGCTTGCTCTGAACAAAAGAACTGTGCTTCCTACACACACGGCGTATCTAGTTCAATTCTGCTTAGGAACCTGACAAGAACAGTAGATCGTCTTCAGTCCAATACACCGTACTTGCTGGGAACAGACGCCAGTGCTATCTGTCCTGTGTATGGCAATGGCAGCGCAATAGTGACTATTTTTACCATAAAACAACTCTTGCTTGTAGGATTAGAAACTGCATGTGATTCAACTCCATTTAGGACTGGGCAACAAATGCTAGCTCGCATCACAAGAAACACACCCTGCTTTTGAGAAATGAGAACTCTTCTACTCTACTGTGTTTCCTGTGGGGTCCGAACAGTGATCTTGCTCAGAACAAAAGAACTGTGATTCCTACACAAACGGCCATATCTAGTTCAACACTGCTTAGGAAACTGACAAGAACAGTAGATCCTCTTCAGTCCAATACACTGTACTTGCCGGGAACAGACGCGAGTGGTATTTGCACTGTGTAGGGCAATTGGAGCACAATAGTGACTTTCCTTACCAGAAAACAACTCTTGCTCGTAGGAACAGAAACTGCATGTGATTCAACTCCATTTCAGACTGGGAAAGAAACGCTAGCTCGCCTTACAAGAAACACACTCTGCTTTAGAGAAAAGAGCACTTTCTACTCTACTGTGTTTCCTATGGTGTCCAAACAGTGAGCTAGCTCAGAACAAAAGAACTGTGCTTCCTACACACATGAACCATATGTAGTTCAATTCTGCTTAGGAAACTGACAAGAACAGTAGCTCCTCTTCATTCCGATACACTTTACTTGCTGAGAACAGACGCGAGGGCTATTTGCACTGTGTATGGCAATGGGGCACTATAGTGTCTCGTCTTACCAGAAAACAACTCTTGCTCGTAGGACAAAAAACTGCATGTGACTCAACTCCATTTAGGACTGGGAAACAAACTCTATCTCGCATTACAAGAAACACACTCTGCTTTTGAGAAAAGAGCACTCTTCTACTCAATTGTGTTTCCTACAGGGCCAGAACAATGAGCTTACTCAGAACAAAAGAACTGTGCTTCCTACACAAATGGACCATATCTAGTTCAACTCTGCTTAGGAAACTGACAAGAACAGTAGCTCCTATTTAGTCCAATACACTGTACTTTCTGGGAACATACGCGAGTGCTATTTGCACTATGTATGGCATTTGGAGCGCAATAGTGACTCTTCTTACCAGAAAACAACTCTTGCTCATAGGACCAAAAACTGCATGTGACTCAACTCCTTTTAAGACCGGGAATCAAAAGCGAGCTCTCCTTACAAGAAACACACTCTGCTTTAGTGAAAAGAACACTCTTCTACTCTGCTGTGTTTCCTACAGGGCCAGAACAGTGAGCTTTCTCAGAATATAATAACTGTGCTTCCTACACACACGGGCCATATCTAGTTCCACTCTGCTTAGGAAACTGACAAGAACAGTAGCTCCTCTTCAGTCTGATACACTGTACTTGCTGAGAACAGACGCGAGTGCTATTTGCACTGTGTATGGCAATTGGAGCACAATAGTGACTCGTCTTACCAGAAAACAACTCTTGCTCATAGGACAAAAAACTGCATGTGACTCAACTCCATTTAGGACTGGGAAACAAACTCTAGCTCGCCTTACAAGAAACACACTCTGCTTTTGAGAAAAGAGCACTCTTCTCCTCTACTGTGTTTCCTATAGGGCCAGAACAGTGAGCTTGCTCAGAAAAAAAGAACTGTGCTTCCTCGACACACGGGCCATATCTAGTTCAACTCTGCTTAGGAAACTGAGAAGAACAGTAGCTCCTCTTCAGTCCAATACACTGTACTTGCTGGGAACAGACGGGAGTGCTATTTGCACCGTGTATGGCAATGGGAGCGCAATAGTGACTTTCCTTACCAGAAAACAACTCTTGCTCGTAGGACTAGAAACTGCATGTGATTCAACTCCATTTAGGACTGGGAAACAAATGCTAGCTCACCTTACAAGAAACACACTCTGCTTCTGAGAAAAGAGCACTCTTCTACTCTACTGTGTTTCCTATGGGGTCCAAACAGTGAGCCTGCTCAGAACAAAAGAACTGTGCTACCTACACACATGGACCATATCTAGTTCAACTCTGCTTAGGAAACTGACAAGAACAGTAGCTCCTCTTCAGTCCAATACACTGTACTTGCGGGGAAGAGACGCGAGTGCTATTTGCACTGCGTATGGCAATTGGAGCACAATAGTGACTCGTCTTACTAGAAAACAACTCTTGCTCCTAGGACAAAAAACTGCATGTGACTCAACTCCATTTAGGTCTGGGAAACAAACACTAGCTCGCCTTACAAGAAACACACTCTGCTTTAGAGAAAAGAGCACTCTTCTACTCTACTGTGTTTCCTATGGGGTCCGAACAGAGAGCTTTCTCAGAACAAAAGAATTGTGCTTCCTACACACAGCCATATCTAGTTCAATTCTGCTTAGGAACCTGACAAGAACAGTAGCTCCTCTTCAGTCCAATACACTGTACTGCTGGGAACAGACGCCAGTGCTCTTTGTCCTGTGTATGGCAATGGCAGCGCAATAGTGACTATTCTTATCATTAAACAACTCTTGCTCGTAGGACCAGAAACTGCATGTGACTCAACTCCATTTAGGACTGGGAAACAAAAGCTAGCTCGCCTTACAAGAAACACAATCTGCTTTAGAGAAAAGAGCACTCTTCTACTCTACTGTGTTTCCTAAAGGGCCAGAACAGTGAGCTTGCTCAGAACAAAAGAACTGTGCTTCTTACACACGGGCCATATCTAGTTCAACTCTGCTTAGGAACCTGACAAGAACAGTACATACTCTTCAGTCCAATACACTGTACTTGCTGGGATCAGACGCCAGTGCTATTTGTCCTGTGTATGGCAATGGCAGCGCAATAGTGACTCTTCTTACCAGAAAACAACTCTTGCTCATAGGACCAGAAACTGCATGTGATTCAACTCCATTTATGACTGGGAAACAAACTCCAGCTCGCTTTACAAGAAACACACTCTGCTTTAGAGAAAAGAGCACTCTTCTACTCTACTGTGTTTCCTATGGGGTCCAAACAGAGAGCTTGCTCAGAACAAAAGAACTGTGCTTCCTACACACACGGGCCATATCTAGTTCAACTCTGTTTAGGAAACTGACAAGAACAGTAGCTCCTCTTCAGTCCAATACACAGTACTTGCGGGGAAGAGACACGAGTGCTATTTGCACTGTGTATGGCAATTGGAGCACAATAGTGACTCGTCTTACCAGAAAGCAACTCTTGCTCTTAGGACAAAAACCTGCATGTGACTCAACTCCATTTAGGACTGGGAAACAAACGCTAGCTCACCTTACAAGAAACACACTCTGCTTTTGAGAAAAGAGCACTCTTCTACTCAATTGTGTTTCCTATAGGGCCAGAACAATGAGCTTACTCAGAACAAAAGAACTGTGATTCCTACACACACGGGCCATATCTAGATCAACTCTCCTTAGGAAACTGAGAAGAGCAGTCTCTCCTCTTCAGTCCAATACACTGTACTTACTGGGAACAGACGGGAGGGCTATTTGCACTGTGTAAGGCAATGGGACCGCAATAATGACTTTCATACCAGAAAACAACTCTTGCTCCTGGACCAGAAACTGCATGTGATTCAACTCCATTTAGGACTGGGAAACAAACGCTAGCTCGCCTTACAAGAAACACACTCTGCTTTTGAGAAAAGAGCACTCTTCTACTCTACTGTGTTTCCTATGGGGTCCGAACAGTGAGCTTGCTCAGAACAAAAGAACTGTGCTTCCTACACACAGGGGCCGTATCTAGTTCAACTCTGCTTAGGAAACTGACAAGAACAGTAGCTCCTCTTCAGTCCAATACACTGTACTTGCTGGAAACAGACACGAGTGCTATTTGCACTCTGTATGGCAAAGGGAGCGCAATAGTGACTTTCCTTACCAGAAAACAACTCTTGCTGGTAGGACCAAAAACTGCATGTGATTCAACTCCATTTAGGACTGGGAAACAAACGCTAGCTCGACTTACAAGAAACACACTCTGCTTTTGACAAAAGAGCACTCTTCTACTCTACTGTGTTTCCTATAGGGCCAGAAGAGAGAGCTTGCTCAGACCAAAAGAACTGTGCTTCCTACATACACGGCCATATCTAGTTCAACTCTGCTTAGGAAACTGACAAGAACAATAGATCCTTTTCAGTCCAATACACTGTACATGCTGGGAACAGACGCCAGTGCTATTTGTACTGTGTATGGCAGTGGCAGCGCAATAGTGACTATTCTTATCATTAAACAACTCTTGCTCGTAGGACCAGAAACTGCATGTGATTCAACTCCATTTAGGACTGGGAAACAAAAGCTAGCTCGCCTTACAAGAAACACAATCTGCTTTAGAGAAAAGAGCACTCTTCTACTCTACTGTGTTTCCTATAGGGCCAGAACAGTGAGCTTGCTCAGAACAAAAGAACTGTGCTTCCTACACACGGGCCATATCTAGTTCAACTCTGCTTAGGAACCTGACAAGAACAGTACATACTCTTCAGTCCAATACACTGTACTTGCTGGGAACAGACGCCAGTGCTATTTGTCCTGTGTATGGCAATGGCAGCGCAATAGTGACTCTTCTTACCAGAAAACAACTCTTGCTCGTAGGACCAGAAACTGCATGTGATTCAACTCCATTTATGACTGGGAAACAAACTCCAGCTCACTTTACAAGAAACACACTCTGCTTTGGAGAAAAGAGCACTCTTCTACTCTACTGTGTTTCCTATGGGGTCCAAACAGAGAGCTTGCTCAGAACAAAAGAACTGTGCTTCCTACACACACGGGCCATATCTAGTTCAACTCTGTTTAGGAAACTGACAAGAACAGTAGCTCCTCTTCAGTCCAATACACAGTACTTGCGGGGAAGAGACGCGAGTGCTATTTGCACTGTGTATGGCAATTGGAGCACAATAGTAACTCGTCTTACCAGAAAACAACTCTTGCTCTTAGGACAAAAACCTGCATGTGACTCAACTCCATTTAGGACTGGGAAACAATTGCTAGCTCGCCTTACAAGAAACACACTCTGCGTTTGAGAAAAGAGCACTCTTCTACTCAATTGTGTTTCCTATAGGGCCAGAACAATGAGCTTACTCAGAACAAAAGAACTGTGATTCATACACACACGGGCCATATCTAGATCAACTCTGCTTAGGAAACTGAGAAGAGCAGTCTCTCCTCTTCAGTCCAATACACTGTACTTACTGGGAACAGACGGGAGGGCTATTTGCACTGTGTATGGCAATGGGACCGCAATAATGAATTTCCTTACCAGAAAACAACTCTTGCTCCTGGACCAGAAACTGCATGTGATTCATCTCCATTTAGGACTGGGAAACAAACGCTAGCTCGCCTTACAAGAAACACACTCTGCTTTTGAGAAAAGAGCACTCTTCTACTCTTCTATGTTTCCTATAGGGCCAGAAGAGAGAGCTTGCTCAGACCAAAAGAACTGTGCTTCCTACATACACGGCCATATCTAGTTCAACTCTGCTTAGGAAACTGACAAGAACAATAGATCCTTTTCAGTCCAATACACTGTACATGCTGGGAACAGACGCCAGTGCTATTTGTACTGTGTATGGCAATGGGAGCCCAATTGTGACTCTTCTTACAAGAAAACTACTCTTGCTCGTAGGACCAAAAACTGCATGTGATTCAACTCCATTTAGGACTGGGAAACAAACACTAGCTAGCCTTACAAGAAACACACTCTACTTTTGAGAAAAGAGCACTCTTCTACTCTACTGTGTTTCCTATAGGGCCAGAACAGTGAGCTTGCTCAGAACAAAAGAACTGTGCTTCCTACACACACGGGCCATATCTAGTTCAACTCTGCTTAGGAAACTGACAAGAACAGTGGAACCTCTTCAGTCCAATGCACTGTACATGCTGGGAACAGACGCCAGTGCTATTTGCCCTGTGTATGGCAATGGGAGCACAATAGTGACTTTCCTTACCAGAAATAAACTCTTGCTCGTAGGACCAGAAACTGCATGTGATTCAACTCCATTTAGGACTGGGAAACAAACGCTAGCTTGCCGTACAAGAAACACACTCTGCTTTTGAGAAAAGAGCACTCTTCTACTCTACTGTGTTTCCTATAGGGTCCGAACGGTGAGCTTGCTCTGAACAAAAGAACTGTGCTTCCTACACACACGGCGTATCTAGTTCAATTCTGCTTAGGAACCTGACAAGAACAGTAGATCGTCTTCAGTCCAATACACCGTACTTGCTGGGAACAGACGCCAGTGCTATCTGTCCTGTGTATGGCAATGGCAGCGCAATAGTGACTATTTTTACCATAAAACAACTCTTGCTTGTAGGATTAGAAACTGCATGTGATTCAACTCCATTTAGGACTGGGCAACAAATGCTAGCTCGCATCACAAGAAACACACCCTGCTTTTGAGAAATGAGAACTCTTCTACTCTACTGTGTTTCCTGTGGGGTCCGAACAGTGATCTTGCTCAGAACAAAAGAACTGTGATTCCTACACAAACGGCCATATCTAGTTCAACACTGCTTAGGAAACTGACAAGAACAGTAGATCCTCTTCAGTCCAATACACTGTACTTGCCGGGAACAGACGCGAGTGGTATTTGCACTGTGTAGGGCAATTGGAGCACAATAGTGACTTTCCTTACCAGAAAACAACTCTTGCTCGTAGGAACAGAAACTGCATGTGATTCAACTCCATTTCAGACTGGGAAAGAAACGCTAGCTCGCCTTACAAGAAACACACTCTGCTTTAGAGAAAAGAGCACTTTCTACTCTACTGTGTTTCCTATGGGGTCCAAACAGTGAGCTAGCTCAGAACAAAAGAACTGTGCTTCCTACACACATGAACCATATGTAGTTCAATTCTGCTTAGGAAACTGACAAGAACAGTAGCTCCTCTTCATTCCGATACACTTTACTTGCTGAGAACAGACGCGAGGGCTATTTGCACTGTGTATGGCAATGGGGCACTATAGTGTCTCGTCTTACCAGAAAACAACTCTTGCTCGTAGGACAAAAAACTGCATGTGACTCAACTCCATTTAGGACTGGGAAACAAACTCTATCTCGCATTACAAGAAACACACTCTGCTTTTGAGAAAAGAGCACTCTTCTACTCAATTGTGTTTCCTACAGGGCCAGAACAATGAGCTTACTCAGAACAAAAGAACTGTGTTTCCTACACAAATGGACCATATCTAGTTCAACTCTGCTTAGGAAACTGACAAGAACAGTAGCTCCTATTTAGTCCAATACACTGTACTTTCTGGGAACATACGCGAGTGCTATTTGCACTATGTATGGCATTTGGAGCGCAATAGTGACTCTTCTTACCAGAAAACAACTCTTGCTCATAGGACCAAAAACTGCATGTGACTCAACTCCTTTTAAGACCGGGAATCAAAAGCGAGCTCTCCTTACAAGAAACACACTCTGCTTTAGTGAAAAGAACACTCTTCTACTCTGCTGTGTTTCCTACAGGGCCAGAACAGTGAGCTTTCTCAGAATATAATAACTGTGCTTCCTACACACACGGGCCATATCTAGTTCCACTCTGCTTAGGAAACTGACAAGAACAGTAGCTCCTCTTCAGTCTGATACACTGTACTTGCTGAGAACAGACGCGAGTGCTATTTGCACTGTGTATGGCAATTGGAGCACAATAGTGACTCGTCTTACCAGAAAACAACTCTTGCTCGTAGGACAAAAAACTGCATGTGACTCAACTCCATTTAGGACTGGGAAACAAACTCTAGCTCGCCTTACAAGAAACACACTCTGCTTTTGAGAAAAGAGCACTCTTCTCCTCTACTGTGTTTCCTATAGGGCCAGAACAGTGAGCTTGCTCAGAAAAAAAGAACTGTGCTTCCTCGACACACGGGCCATATCTAGTTCAACTCTGCTTAGGAAACTGAGAAGAACAGTAGCTCCTCTTCAGTCCAATACACTGTACTTGCTGGGAACAGACGGGAGTGCTATTTGCACCGTGTATGGCAATGGGAGCGCAATAGTGACTTTCCTTACCAGAAAACAACTCTTGCTCGTAGGACTAGAAACTGCATGTGATTCAACTCCATTTAGGACTGGGAAACAAATGCTAGCTCACCTTACAAGAAACACACTCTGCTTCTGAGAAAAGAGCACTCTTCTACTCTACTGTGTTTCCTATGGGGTCCAAACAGTGAGCCTGCTCAGAACAAAAGAACTGTGCTACCTACACACATGGACCATATCTAGTTCAACTCTGCTTAGGAAACTGACAAGAACAGTAGCTCCTCTTCAGTCCAATACACTGTACTTGCGGGGAAGAGACGCGAGTGCTATTTGCACTGCGTATGGCAATTGGAGCACAATAGTGACTCGTCTTACCAGAAAACAACTCTTGCTCCTAGGACAAAAAACTGCATGTGACTCAACTCCATTTAGGTCTGGGAAACAAACACTAGCTCGCCTTACAAGAAACACACTCTGCTTTAGAGAAAAGAGCACTCTTCTACTCTACTGTGTTTCCTATGGGGTCCGAACAGAGAGCTTTCTCAGAACAAAAGAACTGTGCTTCCTACACACAGCCATATCTAGTTCAATTCTGCTTAGGAACCTGACAAGAACAGTAGCTCCTCTTCAGTCCAATACACTGTACTGCTGGGAACAGACGCCAGTGCTATTTGCCCTGTGTATGGCAATGGCAGCGCAATAGTGACTATTCTTATCATTAAACAACTCTTGCTCGTAGGACCAGAAACTGCATGTGACTCAACTCCATTTAGGACTGGGAAACAAAAGATAGCTCGCCTTACAAGAAACACAATCTGCTTTAGAGAAAAGAGCACTCTTCTACTCTACTGTGTTTCCTATAGGGCCAGAACAGTGAGCTTGCTCAGAACAAAAGAACTGTGCTTCCTACACACGGGCCATATCTAGTTCAACTCTGCTTAGGAACCTGACAAGAACAGTACATACTCTTCAGTCCAATACACTGTACTTGCTGGGATCAGACGCCAGTGCTATTTGTCCTGTGTATGGCAATGGCAGCGCAATAGTGACTCTTCTTACCAGAAAACAACTCTTGCTCATAGGACCAGAAACTGCATGTGATTCAACTCCATTTATGACTGGGAAACAAACTCCAGCTCGCTTTACAAGAAACACACTCTGCTTTAGAGAAAAGGGCACTCTTCTACTCTACTGTGTTTCCTATGGGGTCCAAACAGAGAGCTTGCTCAGAACAAAAGAACTGTGCTTCCTACACACACGGGCCATATCTAGTTCAACTCTGTTTAGGAAACTGACAAGAACAGTAGCTCCTCTTCAGTCCAATACACAGTACTTGCGGGGAAGAGACACGAGTGCTATTTGCACTGTGTATGGCAATTGGAGCACAATAGTGACTCGTCTTACCAGAAAGCAACTCTTGCTCTTAGGACAAAAACCTGCATGTGACTCAACTCCATTTAGGACTGGGAAACAAACGCTAGCTCACCTTACAAGAAACACACTCTGCTTTTGAGAAAAGAGCACTCTTCTACTCAATTGTGTTTCCTATAGGGCCAGAACAATGAGCTTACTCAGAACAAAAGAACTGTGATTCCTACACACACGGGCCATATCTAGATCAACTCTCCTTAGGAAACTGAGAAGAGCAGTCTCTCCTCTTCAGTCCAATACACTGTACTTACTGGGAACAGACGGGAGGGCTATTTGCACTGTGTAAGGCAATGGGACCGCAATAATGACTTTCCTTACCAGAAAACAACTCTTGCTCCTGGACCAGAAACTGCATGTGATTCAACTCCATTTAGGACTGGGAAACAAACGCTAGCTCGCCTTACAAGAAACACACTCTGCTTTTGAGAAAAGAGCACTCTTCTACTCTACTGTGTTTCCTATGGGGTCCGAACAGTGAGCTTGCTCAGAACAAAAGAACTGTGCTTCCTACACACAGGGGCCGTATCTAGTTCAACTCTGCTTAGGAAACTGACAAGAACAGTAGCTCCTCTTCAGTCCAATACACTGTACTTGCTGGAAACAGACACGAGTGCTATTTGCACTCTGTATGGCAAAGGGAGCGCAATAGTGACTTTCCTTACCAGAAAACAACTCTTGCTGGTAGGACCAAAAACTGCATGTGATTCAACTCCATTTAGGACTGGGAAACAAACGCTAGCTCGACTTACAAGAAACACACTCTGCTTTTGACAAAAGAGCACTCTTCTACTCTACTGTGTTTCCTATAGGGCCAGAAGAGAGAGCTTGCTCAGACCAAAAGAACTGTGCTTCCTACATACACGGCCATATCTAGTTCAACTCTGCTTAGGAAACTGACAAGAACAATAGATCCTTTTCAGTCCAATACACTGTACATGCTGGGAACAGACGCCAGTGCTATTTGTACTGTGTATGGCAGTGGCAGCGCAATAGTGACTATTCTTATCATTAAACAACTCTTGCTCGTAGGACCAGAAACTGCATGTGATTCATCTCCATTTAGGACTGGGAAACAAACGCTAGCTCGCCTTACAAGAAACACACTCTGCTTTTGAGAAAAGAGCACTCTTCTACTCTACTGTGTTTCCTATGGGGTCCGAACAGTGTGCTTGCTCAGAACAAAAGAACTGTGCTTCCTACACACACGGGCCATATCTAGTTCAACTCTGCTTAGGAAACTGACAAGAACAGTAGCTCCTCTTCAGTCCAATACACTGTACTTGCTGGAAACAGACACGAGTGCTATTTGCACTCTGTATGGCAAAGGGAGCGCAATAGTGACTTTCCTTACCAGAAAACAACTCTTGCTGGTAGGACCAAAAACTGCATGTGATTCAACTCCATTTAGGACTGGGAAACAAACGCTAGCTCGCCTAACAAGAAACACACTCTGCTTTTGACAAAAGAGCACTCTTCTACTCTTCTATGTTTCCTATAGGGCCAGAAGAGAGAGCTTGCTCAGACCAAAAGAACTGTGCTTCCTACACACACGGGCCATATCTAGTTCAACTCTGCTTAGGAAACTGACAAGAACAATAGATCCTTTTCAGTCCAATACACTGTACATGCTGGGAACAGACGCCAGTGCTATTTGTACTGTGTATGGCAATGGGAGCCCAATTGTGACTCTTCTTACAAGAAAACTACTCTTGCTCGTAGGACCAAAAACTGCATGTGATTCAACTCCATTTAGGACTGGGAAACAAACACTAGCTAGCCTTACAAGAAACACACTCTACTTTTGAGAAAAGAGCACTCTTCTACTCTACTGTGTTTCCTATAGGGCCAGAACAGTGAGCTTGCTCAGAACAAAAGAACTGTGCTTCCTACACACACGGGCCATATCTAGTTCAACTCTGCTTAGGAAACTGACAAGAACAGTGGAACCTCTTCAGTCCAATGCACTGTACATGCTGGGAACAGACGCCAGTGCTATTTGCCCTGTGTATGGCAATGGGAGCACAATAGTGACTTTCCTTACCAGAAATAAACTCTTGCTCGTAGGACCAGAAACTGCATGTGATTCAACTCCATTTAGGACTGGGAAACAAACACTAGCTTGCCGTACAAGAAACACACTCTGCTTTTGAGAAAAGAGCACTCTTCTACTCTACTGTGTTTCCTATAGGGTCCGAACGGTGAGCTTGCTCTGAACAAAAGAACTGTGCTTCCTACACACACGGCGTATCTAGTTCAATTCTGCTTAGGAACCTGACAAGAACAGTAGATCGTCTTCAGTCCAATACACCGTACTTGCTGGGAACAGACGCCAGTGCTATCTGTCCTGTGTATGGCAATGGCAGCGCAATAGTGACTATTTTTACCATAAAACAACTCTTGCTTGTAGGATTAGAAACTGCATGTGATTCAACTCCATTTAGGACTGGGCAACAAATGCTAGCTCGCATCACAAGAAACACACCCTGCTTTTGAGAAATGAGAACTCTTCTACTCTACTGTGTTTCCTGTGGGGTCCGAACAGTGATCTTGCTCAGAACAAAAGAACTGTGATTCCTACACAAACGGCCATATCTAGTTCAACACTGCTTAGGAAACTGACAAGAACAGTAGATCCTCTTCAGTCCAATACACTGTACTTGCTGGGAACAGACGCGAGTGGTATTTGCACTGTGTAGGGCAATTGGAGCACAATAGTGACTTTCCTTACCAGAAAACAACTCTTGCTCGTAGGAACAGAAACTGCATGTGATTCAACTCCATTTCAGACTGGGAAAGAAACGCTAGCTCGCCTTACAAGAAACACACTCTGCTTTAGAGAAAAGAGCACTTTCTACTCTACTGTGTTTCCTATGGGGTCCAAACAGTGAGCTAGCTCAGAACAAAAGAACTGTGCTTCCTACACACATGAACCATATGTAGTTCAATTCTGCTTAGGAAACTGACAAGAACAGTAGCTCCTCTTCAGTCCGATACACTTTACTTGCTGAGAACAGACGCGAGGGCTATTTGCACTGTGTATGGCAATGGGGCACTATAGTGTCTCGTCTTACCAGAAAACAACTCTTGCTCGTAGGACAAAAAACTGCATGTGACTCAACTCCATTTAGGACTGGGAAACAAACTCTATCTCGCATTACAAGAAACACACTCTGCTTTTGAGAAAAGAGCACTCTTCTACTCAATTGTGTTTCCTACAGGGCCAGAACAATGAGCTTACTCAGAACAAAAGAACTGTGCTTCCTACACAAATGGACCATATCTAGTTCCACTCTGCTTAGGAAACTGAGAAGAACAGTAGCTCCTCTTCAGTCCGATACACTGTACTTGCTGAGAACAGACGCAAGTGCTATTTGCACTGTGTATGGCAATTGGAGCACAATAGTGACTCGTCTTACCAGAAAACAACTCTTGCTCGTTGGACAAAAAACTGCATGTGACTCAACTCCATTTAGGACTGGGAAACAAAGTCTATCTCGACTTACAAGAAACACACTCTGCTTTTTAGAAAAGAGCACTCTTCTACTCTTCTGTGTTTCCTATAGGGCCAGAACAGTGAGCTTGCTCAGAACAAAAGAACTGTGCTTCCTACAAACAGGGGCCATATCTAGTTCAACTCTGCTTTGGAAACTGAGAAGGGCAGTCTCTCCTCTTCAGTCCAATACACTGTACTTGCGGGGAAGACAAGGGAGTGCTATTTGCACTGTGTATGGCAATGGGAGCGCAATAGTGACTTTCCTTACCAGAAAACAACTCTTGCTCGTAGCACCACAAACTGCATGTGATTCAACTCCATTTAGGACTAGGAAACAAACGCTAGCTCGCCTTACAAGAAACACACTCTGCTTTTGAGAAAAGAGCACGCTTCTACTCTACTGCGTTTCCTATGGGGTCCAAACAGTGAGCTTGCTCAGAACAAAAGAACTGTGCTTCCTACACAAATGGACCATATCTAGTTCAACTCTGCTTAGGAAACTGACAAGAACAGTAGCTCCTATTCAATCCAATACACTGTACTTTCTGGGAACAAACGCGAGTGCTATTTGCACTGTGTATGGCATTTGGAGCGCAATAGTGACTCTTCTTACCAGAAAACAACTCTTGCTCATAGGACCAAAAACTGCATGTGACTCAAGTCCATTTAGGACCGGGAATCAAACGCGAGCTCGCCTTACAAGAAACACACTCTGCTTTAGAGAAAAGAACACTCTTCTACTCTGCTGTGTTTCCTACAGGGCCAGAACAGTGAGCTTGCTCAGAACATAATAACTGTGCTTCCTACAAACACGGGCCATATCTAGTTCCACTCTACTTAGGAAACTGACAAGAACAGTAGCTCCTCTTCAGTCTGATACACTGTACTTGCTGAGAACAGACGCGAGTGCTATTTGCACTGTGTATGGCAATTGGAGCACAATAGTGACTCGTCTTACCAGAAAACAACTCTTGCTCGTAGGACAAAAAACTGCATGTGACTCAACTCCATTTAGGACTGGGAAACAAACTCTAGCTCGCCTTACAAGAAACACACTCTGCTTTTGAGAAAAGACCACTCTTCTACTCTACTGTGTTTCCTATAGGGCCAGAACAGTGAGCTTGCTCAGAACAAATAAACTGTGCTTCCTACACACACGGGCCATATCTAGTTCAACTCTGCTTAGGAAACTGAGAAGAACAGTAGCTCCTCTTCAGTCCAATACACTGTACTTGCTGGGAACAGACGCGAGTGCTATCTGCACTGTGTATGGCAATGGGAGCACAATAGTGACTTTGTTACCAGAAAACAACTCTTGTTCGTAGGACCACAAACTGCATGTGATTCAACTCCATTTAGGACTGGGAAACAAACGCTAGCTCGCCTTACAAGAAACACACTCTGCTTTAGAGAAAAAAGCACTCTTCTACTCTACTGTGTTTCCTATGGGGTCGAAACAGAGAGCTTGCTCAGAAAAAAAGAACTGTGCTTCTTACACACACGGAACATATGTAGTTCAACTCTGCTTAGGAACCTGACAAGAACAGTAGCTCCTCTTCAGACCAATACACTGTATTTGCTGGGAACAGACGCGAGTGCTATTTGCACTGTGTATGGCAATGAGAGCACAATAGTGACTTTCCTTACCAGAAAACAACTCTTGCTCATAGGAAAAAAACTGCATGTGACTCAACTCCATTTAGGACTGGGAAACAAATGCTAGCTCGCCTTACAAGAAACACACTCTGCTTTTGAGAAAAGAGCACTCTTCTACTCTCCTGTGTTTCCTATGTGTTCGGAACAGAGCTTGCTCAGAACAAAAAAACTGTGCTTCCTACAAACACGGACATATCTAGTTCAACTCTGCTTAGGAACCTGACAAGAACAGTAGATACTCTTCAGTCCAGTACACTGTACTTGCTGGGAACAGACCCCAGTGCTATTTGTCCTGTGTATGGCAAAGGCAACGCAATAGTGACTCTTCTTACCAGAAAACAACTCTTGCTCATAGGACCAGAAACTGCATGTGATTCAACTCCATTTAGGACTGGGAAACAAACTCCAGCTCGCTTTACAAGAAACACACTCTGCTTTTGAGAAAAGAGCACTCTTCTACTCTACTTTGTTTCCTATAGGACCAGAACTGTGAGCTTGCTCAGAAAAAAAGAACTGTGCTTCCTACACACACGTGCCATATCTAGTTCAACTCTGCTTAGGAAACTGAGAAGAATAGTAGCTCCTCTTCAGTCCAATACACTGTACTTGCTGGGAACAGACGGGAGGGCTATTTGCACTGTGTACGGCAATGCAAGCACAATAGTGACTTTCCTTACCAGAAAACAACTCTTGCTCATAGGACCAGAAACTGCATGTGATTCAACTCCATTTAGGACTGGGAAACAAACACTAGCTCGCCTTACAAGAAACACACTCTGCTTTTGAGAAAAGAGCACTCTTCTACTCTACTGTGTTTCCAATGGGGTCCGAACAGTGAGCTTGCTCAGAACAAAAAAACTGTGCTTCCTACACACACGGCCATATCTAGTTCAAGTCTGCTTAGAAAACTGACAGGAACATTAGCACCTATTCAGTCCAATACTCTGTACTTTCTGGGAACAGACGCGAGTGCTATTTGCACTGTGTATGGCAATGGTTGCGCAATAGCGACTTTCCTTACCAGAAAACAACTTTTGCTCGTAGGACCAGAAACTGCATGGGATTCAACTCCATTTAGGACTGGGAAACAAATGCTAGCTCGCCTTACATGAAACACACTCTGCTTTTGAGAAAAGAGCACTCTTCTACTCTACTGTGTTTCCTATGGGGTCCGAACAGTGAGCTTGCTCAGAACAAAAGAACTGTCCTTCCTACACACACGGGGCATATCTAGTTCAACTCTGCTTAGGAAACTGACAAGAACAGTAGCTCCTCTTCAGTCCAATACACTGTATTGCGGGGAAGAGACGCGAGTGCTATTTGCACTGTGTATGGCAATTGGAGCACAATAGTGACTCGTCTTACCAGAAAACAACTCTTGCTCTTAGGACAAAAAACTGCATGTGACTCAACTCCATTTAGGACTGGGAAACAAACGCTAGCTCGCCTTACAAGAAACACACTCTGCTTTTGAGAAAAGAGCACTCTTCTACTCTACTGTGTTTCCTATGGGGTACGAACAGTGAGCTTGCTCAGAACAAAAGAACTGTGCTTCCTGCACACACGGCCATATCTAGTTCAATTCTGCTTAGGTACCTGACAAGAACAGTAGATCCTCTTCAGTCCAATACACTGTACTTGCTGGGAACAGACGCCAGGGCTATTTGTCCTGTGTATGACAATGGCTGTGCAATAGTGACTCTTCTTACCATAAAACAACTCTTGCACGTAGGACCAGAAACTGTATGGGATTCAACTCCATTTAGGACTGGGAAACAAACGCTAGCTCGCCTTACAAGAAACACATTCTGCTTTAGAGAAAAGAGCACTCATCTACTCTACTGTGTTTCCTATAGGGCCAGAACAGTGAGCTTGCTCAGAACAAAAGAACTGTGCTTCCTACACACACGGGCCATATCTAGTTCAACTCTGCTTAGGAAACTGACAAGAACAGTAGCTCCTCTTCAGTCGGATACACTGTACTTGCTGGGAACAGACGCGAGTGCTTTTTGCACTGTGTATGGCAATGGGAGCGCAATAGTGACTTTCCTACCAGAAAACAACTCTTGCTCGTAGGACCAGAAACTGCATGTGATTCAACTCCATTTAGGACTGGGAAACAAATGCTAGCTCGCCTTTCATGAAACACACTCTGCTTTTGAGAAAAGAGCACTCTTCTACTCTACTGTGTTTCCTATGGGGTCCGAACAGTGAGCTTGCTCAGAACAAAAGAACTGTGCTTCCTACACACACGGGCCATATCTAGTTCAACTCTGCTTAGGAAACTGACAAGAAGAGTAGCTCCTATTCAGTCCAATACACTGTACTTGCTGGGAACAGACGCGAGTGGTATTTGCACTGTGTAGGGCAATTGGAGCACAATAGTGACTTTCCTTACCAGAAAACAACTCTTGCTCGTAGGAACAGAAACTGCATGTGATTCAACTCCATTTCAGACTGGGAAAGAAACGCTAGCTCGCCTTACAAGAAACACACTCTGCTTTAGAGAAAAGAGCACTTTCTACTCTACTGTTTTTCCTATGGGGTCCAAACAGTGAGCTTGCTCACAACAAAAGAACTGTGCTTCCTACACACATGAACCATATGTAGTTCAACTCTGCTTAGGAAACTAACAAGAACAGTAGCTCCTCTTCAGTCCGATACACTTTACTTGCTGAGAACAGACGCGAGTGCTATTTGCACTGTGTATGGCAATGGGGCACAATAGTGACTCGTCTTACCAGAAAACAACTCTTGTTGGTAGGACAAAAAACTGCCTGAGACTCAACTCCATTTAGGACTGGGAAACAAACTCTATCTCACATTACAAGAAACACACTCTACTTTTGAGAAAAGAGCACTCTTCTACTCAATTTTTTTCCTATAGAGCCAGAACAATGAGCTTACTCAGAACAAAAAAACTGTGCTTCCTACACACACGGGCCATATCTAGTTTAACTCTGCTTAGGAAACTGAGAAGAGCAGTCTCTCCTCTTCAGTCCAGTACACTGTACTTACTGGGAACAGACGGGAGGGCTATTTGCACTGTGTATGGCAATGGGAGCGCAATAGTGACTTTCCTTACCAGAAAACAACACTTGCTCGTAGGACCACAAACTGCATTGGATTCAACTCCATTTAGGACTGGGAAACAAACGCTAGCTCGCCGTACAAGAAACACACTCTGCTTTTGAGAAAAGAGCACTCTTCTACTCTACTGTGTTTCCTATGTGGTCCGAACAGTGAGCTTGCTCAGAACAAAAAAACTGTGCTTCCTACACACAGGGCCATATCTAGTTCAAGTCTGCTTAGGAACCTGGCAAGAACAGTAGATCCTCTTCTATCCAATACACTGTACTTGCTGCGAACAGACAGGAGTGCTATTTGCACTGTGTATGGCAATGGGAGCGCAATAGTGACTTTCCTTATAGAAAACAACTCTTGCTCATAGGCCAGAAACTGCATGTGATTCAACTCCATTTAGGTGTGAGAAACAAACGCTACCTCGCCTTACAAGAAACACACTCTGCTTTTGATAAAAGAGCACTCTTTTACTCTACTGTGTTTCCTATGGGGTCCAAACAGTGAGCTTGCTCAGAACAAAAGAACTGTGCTTCTACACACATGGACCATATCTAGTTCAACTGTGCTTAGGAAACTGACAAGAACAGTAGCTCCTATTCAGTCCAATACACTGTACTTGCTGGGAACAGACGCGAGTGCTATTTGCACTGTGTATGGCATTTGGAGCGCAATAGTGACTCTTCTTACCATAAAACAACTCTTGCTCATAGGACCAAAAACTGCATGTGATTCAACTCCATTTAGGACTGGGAAACAAACGCGAGCTCGCCTTACAAAAAAAAAAAACACTCTGCTTTAGATAAAAGAGCACTCTTCTACTCTACTGTGTTTCCTATAGGGTCAGAACAGTGAGCTTGCTCAGAACATAAGAACTGTGCTTCTTACACACACGGGACATATCTAGTTCAACTCTGCTTAGGAAACTGACAAGAACAGTAGCTCCTCTTCAGACCGATACACTGTACTTGCTGAGAACAGACGCGAGTGCTATTTGCACTGTGTATGGCAATTGGAGCACAATAGTGACTCCTCTTACCAGAAAACAAGTCTTCCTCGTAGGACAAAAACTGCATGTGACTCAACTCCATTTAGGACTGGGAAACAAACTCTATCTCGACTTACAAGAAACACACTCTGCTTTTGAGAAAAGAGCACTCATCTACTCTTCTGTGTTTCCTATAGGGCCAGAACAGTGAGCTTGCTCAGAACAAAAGAACTGTGCTTCCTACACTCAGGGGCCATATCTAGTTCAACGCTGCTTAGGAAACTGAGAAGAAGAGTCTCTCCTCTTCAGTCCAATACACTGTACTTGCTGGGAAGACAAGGGAGTGCTATTTGCACTGTGTATGGCAATGGGAGCGCAATAGTGACTTTCCTTACCAGAAAAAAAACTCTTGCTCATAGGACCAGAAACTGCATGTGATTCAACTCCATTTAGGACTGGGAAACAAATGCTAGCTAGCCTTACAAGAAAAACACTATGCTTTAGAGAAAAGAGCACTCTTCTACTCTACTGTGTTTCCTATGTGGTCTGAACTGTGAGCTTGCTCAGAACAAAAGAACTGTGCTTCCTACACACTCGGAGCATATGTAGTTCAACTCTGCTTAGGAAACTGACAAGAACAGTAGTTCCTATTCAGTCCAATACACTGTACTTGCTGGGAACAGACGCGAGTGCTATTTGCACTGTGTATGGTAATGGGAGCACAATAGTGACTTTCCTTACCAGAAAACAACTCTTGCTCGTAGCACCACAAACTGCATGTGATTCAACTCCATTTAGGACTAGGAAACAAACGCTAGCTCGCCTGACAAGAAACACACTCTGCTTTTGAGAAAAGAGCACTCTTCTACTGTACTGTGTTTCCTATGGGGTCCAAACAGTGAGCTTGCTCAGAACAAAAGAACTGTGCTTCCTACACAAATGGACCATATCTAGTTCAACTCTGCTTAGGAAACTGACAAGAACAGTAGCTCCTATTTAGTCCAATACACTGTACTTTCTGGGAACAGACGCGAGTGCTATTTGCACTGTGTACGGCATTTGGAGCGCAATAGTGACTCTTCTTACCAGAAAACAACTCTTGCTCATAGGACCAAAAACTGCATGTGACTCAACTCCATTTAGGACCGGGAATGAAACGCAAGCTCGCCTTACAAGAAACACACTCTGCTTCAGTGAAAAGAACACTCTTCTACTCTGTTGTGTTTCCTACAGGGCCAGAACAGTGAGCTTGCTCAGAACACAATAACTGTGCTTCCTACACACACGGGCCATATCTAGTTCAACTCTGCTTAGGAAACTGACAAGAACAGTGGAAGCTCTTCAGTCCAATCCACTGTACATGCTGGGAACAGACGCCAGTGCTATTTGCCCTGTGTATGGCAATGGGAGCACAATAGTGACTTTCCTTACCAGAAATAAACTCTTGCTCGTAGGACAAAAAACTGCATGTGATTCAACTCCATTTATGACTGGGAAACAAACTCCAGCTCGCTTTACAAGAAACACACTCTGCTTTAGAGAAAAGAGCACTCTTCTACTCTACTCTGTTTCCTATGGGGTCCAAACAGAGAGCTTGCTCAGAACAAAAGAACTGTGCTTCCTACACACACGGGCCATATCTAGTTCAACTCTGTTTAGGAAACTGACAAGAACAGTAGCTCCTCTTCAGTCCAATACACAGTACTTGCGGGGAAGAGACGCGAGTGCTATTTGCACTGTGTATGGCAATTGGAGCACAATAGTGACTCGTCTTACCAGAAAACAACTCTTGCTCTTAGGACAAAAACCTGCATGTGACTCAACTCCATTTAGGACTGGGAAACAAACGCTAGCTCGCCTTACAAGAAACACACTCTGCTTTTGAGAAAAGAGCACTCTTCTACTCTACTGTGTTTCCTATAGGGCCAGAACAGTGAGCTTGCTCAGAACAAAAGAACTGTGCTTCCTACACACACGGGCCATATCTAGTTCAACTCTGCTTAGGAAACTGACAAGAACAGTGGAAGCTCTTCAGTCCAATGCACTGTACATGCTGGGAACAGACGCCAGTGCTATTTGCCCTGTGTATGGCAATGGGAGCACAATAGTGACTTTCCTTACCAGAAATAAACTCTTGCTCGTAGGACCAGAAACTGCATGTGATTCAACTCCATTTAGGACTGGGAAACAAACGCTAGCTTGCCGTACAAGAAACACACTCTGCTTTTGAGAAAAGAGCACTCTTCTACTCTACTGTGTTTCCTATAGGGTCCGAACGGTGAGCTTGCTCTGAACAAAAGAACTGTGCTTCCTACACACACGGCCATATCTAGTTCAATTCTGCTTAGGAACCTGACAAGAACAGTAGATCGTCTTCAGTCCAATACACCGTACTTGCTGGGAACAGACGCCAGTGCTATCTGTCCTGTGTATGGCAATGGCAGCGCAATAGTGACTATTTTTACCATAAAACAACTCTTGCTTGTAGGATTAGAAACTGCATGTGATTCAACTCCATTTAGGACTGGGCAACAAATGCTAGCTCGCATCACAAGAAACACACCCTGCTTTTGAGAAATGAGAACTCTTCTACTCTACTGTGTTTCCTGTGGGGTCCGAACAGTGATCTTGCTCAGAACAAAAGAACTGTGATTCCTACACAAACGGCCATATCTAGTTCAACACTGCTTAGGAAACTGACAAGAACAGTAGATCCTCTTCAGTCCAATACACTGTACTTGCTGGGAACAGACGCGAGTGTTATTTGCACTGTGTAGGGCAATTGGAGCACAATAGTGACTTTCCTTACTAGAAAACAACTCTTGCTCGTAGGAACAGAAACTGCATGTGATTCAACTCCATTTCAGACTGGGAAAGAAACGCTAGCTCGCCTTACAAGAAACACACTCTGCTTTAGAGAAAAGAGCACTTGCTACTCTACTGTGTTTCCTATGGGGTCCAAACAGTGAGCTTGCTCAGAACAAAAGAACTGTGCTTCCTACACACATGAACCATATGTAGTTCAATTCTGCTTAGGAAACTGACAAGAACAGTAGCTCCTCTTCAGTCCGATACACTTTACTTGCTGAGAACAGACGCGAGGGCTATTTGCACTGTGTATGGCAATGGGGCACAATAGTGACTCGTCTTACCAGAAAACAACTCTTGCTCGTAGGACAAAAAACTGCATGTGACTCAACTCCATTTAGGACTGGGAAACAAACTCTATCTCGCATTACAAGAAACACACTCTGCTTTTGAGAAAAGAGCACTCTTCTACTCAATTGTGTTTCCTATAGGGCCAGAACAATGAGCTTACTCAGAACAAAAGAACTGTGCTTCCTACACACACGGGCCATATCTAGTTCAACTCTGCTTAGGAAACTGAGAAGAGCAGTCTCTCCTCTTCAGTCCAATACACTGTACTTACTGGGAACAGACAGGAGGGCTATTTGCACTATGTATGCAATGGGAGCGCAATAGTGACTTTCCTTTCCAGAAAACAACTCTTGCTCGTAGTACCACAAACTGCATTGGATTCAACTCCATTTAGGACTGGGAAACAAACACTAGCTGGCCATACAAGAAACACACTCTGCTTTTGAGAAAAGAGCACTCTTCTACTCTACTGTGTTTCCTATGTGGTCCGAACAGTGAGCTTGCTCAGAACAAAAGAACTGTGCTTCCTACACACAGGGGCTGTATCTAGTTCAACTCTGCTTAGGAAACTGAGAAGAGGAGTCTCTCCTCTTCAGTCCAATACACTGTACTTGCTGGGAAGACAAGGGAGTGCTATTTGCACTGTGTATGGCAATGGGAGCGCAATAGTGACTTTCCTTACCAGAAATAAAACTCTTGCTCATAGGACCAGAAACTGCATGTGATTCAACTCCATTTAGGACTGGGAAACAAACGCTAGCTTGCCTTACAAGAAACACACTATGCTTTAGAGAAAAGAGCACACTTCTAATCTACTGTGTTTCCTATGTGGTCTGAACTGTGAGCTTGCTCAGAACAAAAGAACTGTGCTTCCTACACACTCGGACCATATGTAGTTCAACTCTGCTTAGGAAACTGACAAGAACAGTAGTTCCTATTCAGTCCAATACACTGTACTTGCTGGGAACAGACGCGAGTGCTATTTGCACTGTGTATGGTAATGGGAGCACAATAGTGACTTTCCTTACCAGAAAACAACTCTTGCTCGTAGCACCACAAACTGCATTTGATTCAACTCCATTTAGGACTAGGAAACAAATGCTAGCTCGCCTTACAAGAAACAGACTCTGCTTTTGAGAAAAGAGCACTCTTCTACTCTACTGCGTTTCCTATGGGGTCCAAACAGTGAGCTTGCTCAGAACAAAAGAACTGTGCTTCCTACACAAATGGACCATATCTAGTTCAACTCTGCTTAGGAAACTGACAAGAACAGTAGCTCCTATTTAGTCCAATACACTGTACTTTCTGGGAACAGACGCGAGTGCTATTTGCACTGTGTACGGCATTTGGAGCGCAATAGTGACTCTTCTTACCAGAAAACAACTCTTGCTCATAGGACCAAAAACTGCATGTGACTCAACTCCATTTAGGACCGGGAATCAAACGCGAGCTCGCCTTACAAGAAACACACTCTGCTTCAGTGAAAAGAACACTCTTCTACTCTGTTGTGTTTCCTACAGGGCCAGAACAGTGAGCTTGCTCAGAACACAATAACTGTGCTTCCTACACACACGGGCCATATCTAGTTCCACTCTGCTTAGGAAACTGACAAGAACAGTACCTCCTCTTCAGTCTGATACACTGTAATTGCTGAGAACAGACACGAGTGCTATTTGCACTGTGTATGGCAATTGGAGCACAATAGTGACTCGTCTTACCAGAAAACAACTCTTGCTCGTAGGACAAAAAACTGCATGTGACTCAACTCCATTTAGGACTGGGAAACAAACTCTAGCTCGCCTTACAAGAAACACACTCTGCTTTTGAGAAAAGAGCACTCTTCTCCTCTACTGTGTTTCCTATTGGGCCAGAACAGTGAGCTTGCTCAGAAAAAAAGAACTGTGCTTCCTCGACACACGGGCCATATCTAGTTCAACTCTGCTTAGGAAACTGAGAAGAACAGTAGCTCCTCTTCAGTCCAATACACTGTACTTGCTGGGAACAGACGGGAGTGCTATTTGCACTGTGTATGGCAATGGGAGCGCAATAGTGACTTTCCTTACCAGAAAACAACTCTTGCTCGTAGGACCAGAAACTGCATGTGATTCAACTCCATTTAGGACTGGGAAACAAACGCTAGGTCGCCTTACAAGAAACACACTCTGCTTTAGAGAAAAGAGCACTCTTCTACTCTACTGTGTTTCCTATGGGGTCCAAACAGAGAGCTTGCTCAGAACAAAAGAACTGTGCTTCCTACACACACGGACCATATGTAGTTCAACTCTGCTTAGGAACCGGACAAGAACAGTAGCTCCTCTTCAGACCAATACACTGTATTTGCTGGGAACAGACGCGAGTGCTATTTGCACTGTGTATGGCAATGAGAGCACAATATTGACTTTCCTTACCAGAAAACAACTCTTGCTCGTAGGACAAAAACCTGCATGTGACTCAACTCCATTTAGGACTGGAGAACAAACGCTAGCTCGCCTTCCAAGAAACACACTCTGCTTTTGAGAAAAGAGCACTCTTCTACTCTACTGTGTTTCCTATGTTTTCGGAACAGTGAGCTTGCTCAGAACAAAAAAACTGTGCTTCCTAAAAACGCGGCCATATCTAGTTCAACTCTGGTTAGGAACCTGACAAGAACAGTAGCTCCTCTTCAGTCCAATACACAGTACTTGCGGGGAAGAGACGCGAGTGCTATTTGCACTGTGTATGGCAATTGGAGCACAATAGTGACTCGTCTTACCAGAAAACAACTCTTGCTCTTAGGACAAAAACCTGCATGTGACTCAACTCCATTTAGGACTGGGAAACAAATGCTAGCTCGCCTTACAAGAAACACACTCTGCGTTTGAGAAAAGAGCACTCTTCTACTCAATTGTGTTTCCTATAGGGCCAGAACAATGAGCTTACTCAGAACAAAAGAACTGTGATTCCTACACACACGGGCCATATCTAGATCAACTCTGCTTAGGAAACTGAGAAGAGCAGTCTCTCCTCTTCAGTCCAATACACTGTACTTACTGGGAACAGACGGGAGGGCTATTTGCACTGTGTATGGCAATGGGACCGCAATAATGAATTTCCTTACCAGAAAACAACTCTTGCTCCTGGACCAGAAACTGCATGTGATTCATCTCCATTTAGGACTGGGAAACAAACGCTAGCTCGCGTTACAAGAAACACACTCTGCTTTTGAGAAAAGAGCACTCTTCTACTCTACTGTGTTTCCTATGGGGTCCGAACAGTGAGCTTGCTCAGAACAAAAGAACTGTGCTTCCTACACACACGGGCCATATCTAGTTCAACTCTGCTTAGGAAACTGACAAGAACAGTAGCTCCTCTTCAGTCCAATACACTGTACTTGCTGGAAACAGACACGAGTGCTATTTGCACTCTGTATGGCAAAGGGAGCGCAATAGTGACTTTCCTTACCAGAAAACAACTCTTGCTGGTAGGACCAAAAACTGCATGTGATTCAACTCCATTTAGGACTGGGAAACAAACGCTAGCTCGCCTAACAAGAAACACACTCTGCTTTTGACAAAAGAGCACTCTTCTACTCTTCTATGTTTCCTGTAGGGCCAGAAGAGAGAGCTTGCTCAGACCAAAAGAACTGTGCTTCCTACATACACGGCCATATCTAGTTCAACTCTGCTTAGGAAACTGACAAGAACAATAGATCCTTTTCAGTCCAATACACTGTACATGCTGGGAACAGACGCCAGTGCTATTTGTACTGTGTATGGCAATGGGAGCCCAATTGTGACTCTTCTTACAAGAAAACTACTCTTGCTCGTAGGACCAAAAACTGCATGTGATTCAACTCCATTTAGGACTGGGAAACAAACACTAGCTAGCCTTACAAGAAACACACTCTACTTTTGAGAAAAGAGCATTCTTCTACTCTACTGTGTTTCCTATAGGGCCAGAACAGTGAGCTTGCTCAGAACAAAAGAACTGTGCTTCCTACACACACGGGCCATATCTAGTTCAACTCTGCTTAGGAAACTGACAAGAACAGTGGAACCTCTTCAGTCCAATGCACTGTACATGCTGGGAACAGACGCCAGTGCTATTTGCCCTGTGTATGGCAATGGAAGCACAATAGTGACTTTCCTTACCAGAAATAAACTCTTGCTCGTAGGACCAAAAACTGCATGTGATTCAACTCCATTTAGGACTGGGAAACAAACGCTAGCTTGCCGTACAAGAAACACACTCTGCTTTTGAGAAAAGAGCACTCTTCTACTCTACTGTGTTTCCTATAGGGTCCGAACGGTGAGCTTGCTCTGAACAAAAGAACTGTGCTTCCTACACACACGGCGTATCTAGTTCAACTCTGCTTAGGAACCTGACAAGAACAGTAGATCGTCTTCAGTCCAATACACCGTACTTGCTGGGAACAGACGCCAGTGCTATCTGTCCTGTGTATGGCAATGGCAGCGCAATAGTGACTATTTTTACCATAAAACAACTCTTGCTTGTAGGATTAGAAACTGCATGTGATTCAACTCCATTTAGGACTGGGCAACAAATGCTAGCTCGCATCACAAGAAACACACCCTGCTTTTGAGAAATGAGAACTCTTCTACTCTACTGTGTTTCCTGTGGGGTCCGAACAGTGATCTTGCTCAGAACAAAAGAACTGTGATTCCTACACAAACGGCCATATCTAGTTCAACACTGCTTAGGAAACTGACAAGAACAGTAGATCCTCTTCAGTCCAATACACTGTACTTGCTGGGAACAGACGCGAGTGGTATTTGCACTGTGTAGGGCAATTGGAGCACAATAGTGACTTTCCTTACCAGAAAACAACTCTTGCTCGTAGGAACAGAAACTGCATGTGATTCAACTCCATTTCAGACTGGGAAAGAAACGCTAGCTCGCCTTACAAGAAACACACTCTGCTTTAGAGAAAAGAGCACTTTCTACTCTTCTGTGTTTCCTATGGGGTCCAAACAGTGAGCTAGCTCAGAACAAAAGAACTGTGCTTCCTACACACATGAACCATATGTAGTTCAATTCTGCTTAGGAAACTGACAAGAACAGTAGCTCCTCTTCAGTCCGATACACTTTACTTGCTGAGAACAGACGCGAGGGCTATTTGCACTGTGTATGGCAATGGGGCACTATAGTGTCTCGTCTTACCAGAAAACAACTCTTGCTCGTAGGACAAAAAACTGCATGTGACTCAACTCCATTTAGGACTGGGAAACAAACTCTATCTCGCATTACAAGAAACACACTCTGCTTTTGAGAAAAGAGCACGCTTCTACTCAATTGTGTTTCCTACAGGGCCAGAACAATGAGCTTACTCAGAACAAAAGAACTGTGCTTCCTACACAAATGGACCATATCTAGTTCAACTCTGCTTAGGAAACTGACAAGAACAGTAGCTCCTATTTAGTCCAATACACTGTACTTTCTGGGAACATACGCGAGTGCTATTTGCACTATGTATGGCATTTGGAGCGCAATAGTGACTCTTCTTACCAGAAAACAACTCTTGCTCATAGGACCAAAAACTGCATGTGACTCAACTCCTTTTAGGACCGGGAATCAAAAGCGAGCTCTCCTTACAAGAAACACACTCTGCTTTAGTGAAAAGAACACTCTTCTACTCTGCTGTGTTTCCTACAGGGCCAGAACAGTGAGCTTGCTCAGAATATAATAACTGTGCTTCCTACACACACGGGCCATATCTAGTTCCACTCTGCTTAGGAAACTGACAAGAACAGTAGCTCCTCTTCAGTCTGATACACTGTACTTGCTGAGAACAGACGCGAGTGCTATTTGCACTGTGTATGGCAATTGGAGCACAATAGTGACTCGTCTTACCAGAAAACAACTCTTGCTCGTAGGACAAAAAACTGCATGTGACTCAACTCCATTTAGGACTGGGAAACAAACTCTAGCTCGCCTTACAAGAAACACACTCTGCTTTTGAGAAAAGAGCACTCTTCTCCTCTACTGTGTTTCCTATAGGGCCAGAACAGTGAGCTTGCTCAGAAAAAAAGAACTGTGCTTCCTCGACACACGGGCCATATCTAGTTCAACTCTGCTTAGGAAACTGAGAAGAACAGTAGCTCCTCTTCAGTCCAATACACTGTACTTGCTGGGAACAGACGGGAGTGCTATTTGCACCGTGTATGGCAATGGGAGCGCAATAGTGACTTTCCTTACCAGAAAACAACTCTTGCTCGTAGGACTAGAAACTGCATGTGATTCAACTCCATTTAGGACTGGGAAACAAATGCTAGCTCACCTTACAAGAAACACACTCTGCTTCTGAGAAAAGAGCACTCTTCTACTCTACTGTGTTTCCTATGGGGTCCAAACAGTGAGCTTGCTCAGAAGAAAAGAACTGTGCTACCTACACACATGGACCATATCTAGTTCAACTCTGCTTAGGAAACTGACAAGAACAGTAGCTCCTCTTCAGTCCAATACACTGTACTTGCGGGGAAGAGATGCGAGTGCTATTTGCACTGCGTATGGCAATTGGAGCACAATAGTGACTCGGCTTACCAGAAAACAACTCTTGCTCCTAGGACAAAAAACTGCATGTGAATCAACTCCATTTAGGTCTGGGAAACAAACACAGGCTCGCCTTACAAGAAACACACTCTGCTTTAGAGAAAAGAGCACTCTTCTACTCTACTGTGTTTCCTATGGGGTCCGAACAGAGAGCTTTCTCAGAACAAAAGAATTGTGCTTCCTACACACAGCCATATCTAGTTCAATTCTGCTTAGGAACCTGACAAGAACAGTAGCTCCTCTTCAGTCCAATACACTGTACTGCTGGGAACAGACGCCAGTGCTCTTTGTCCTGTGTATGGCAATGGCAGCGCAATAGTGACTATTCTTATCATTAAACAACTCTTGCTCGTAGGACCAGAAACTGCATGTGACTCAACTCCATTTAGGACTGGGAAACAAAAGCTAGCTCGCCTTACAAGAAACACAATCTGCTTTAGAGAAAAGAGCACTCTTCTACTCTACTGTGTTTCCTAAAGGGCCAGAACAGTGAGCTTGCTCAGAACAAAAGAACTGTGCTTCTTACACACGGGCCATATCTAGTTCAACTCTGCTTAGGAACCTGACAAGAACAGTACATACTCTTCAGTCCAATACACTGTACTTGCTGGGATCAGACGCCAGTGCTATTTGTCCTGTGTATGGCAATGGCAGCGCAATAGTGACTCTTCTTACCAGAAAACAACTCTTGCTCATAGGACCAGAAACTGCATGTGATTCAACTCCATTTATGACTGGGAAACAAACTCCAGCTCGCTTTACAAGAAACACACTCTGCTTTAGAGAAAAGGGCACTCTTCTACTCTACTGTGTTTCCTATGGGGTCCAAACAGAGAGCTTGCTCAGAACAAAAGAACTGTGCTTCCTACACACACGGGCCATATCTAGTTCAACTCTGTTTAGGAAACTGACAAGAACAGTAGCTCCTCTTCAGTCCAATACACAGTACTTGCGGGGAAGAGACACGAGTGCTATTTGCACTGTGTATGGCAATTGGAGCACAATAGTGACTCGTCTTACCAGAAAGCAACTCTTGCTCTTAGGACAAAAACCTGCATGTGACTCAACTCCATTTAGGACTGGGAAACAAACGCTAGCTCACCTTACAAGAAACACACTCTGCTTTTGAGAAAAGAGCACTCTTCTACTCAATTGTGTTTCCTATAGGGCCAGAACAATGAGCTTACTCAGAACAAAAGAACTGTGATTCCTACACACACGGGCCATATCTAGATCAACTCTGCTTAGGAAACTGAGAAGAGCAGTCTCTCCTCTTCAGTCCAATACACTGTACTTACTGGGAACAGACGGGAGGGCTATTTGCACTGTGTAAGGCAATGGGACCGCAATAATGACTTTCCTTACCAGAAAACAACTCTTGCTCCTGGACCAGAAACTGCATGTGATTCAACTCCATTTAGGACTGGGAAACAAACGCTAGCTCGCCTTATAAGAAACACACTCTGCTTTTGAGAAAAGAGCACTCTTCTACTCTACTGTGTTTCCTATGGGGTCCGAACAGTGAGCTTGCTCAGAACAAAAGAACTGTGCTTCCTACACACAGGGGCCGTATCTAGTTCAACTCTGCTTAGGAAACTGACAAGAACAGTAGCTCCTCTTCAGTCCAATACACTGTACTTGCTGGAAACAGACACGAGTGCTATTTGCACTCTGTATGGCAAAGGGAGCGCAATAGTGACTTTCCTTACCAGAAAACAACTCTTGCTGGTAGGACCAAAAACTGCATGTGATTCAACTCCATTTAGGACTGGGAAACAAACGCTAGCTCGCCTTACAAGAAACACACTCTGCTTTTGAGAAAAGAGCACTCTTCTACTCTACTGTGTTTCCTATAGGGCCAGAAGAGAGAGCTTGCTCAGACCAAAAGAACTGTGCTTCCTACATACACGGCCATATCTAGTTCAACTCTGCTTAGGAAACTGACAAGAACAATAGATCCTTTTCAGTCCAATACACTGTACATGCTGGGAACAGACGCCAGTGCTATTTGTACTGTGTATGGCAGTGGCAGCGCAATAGTGACTATTCTTATCATTAAACAACTCTTGCTCGTAGGACCAGAAACTGCATGTGATTCAACTCCATTTAGGACTGGGAAACAAAAGCTAGCTCGCCTTACAAGAAACACAATCTGCTTTAGAGAAAAGAGCACTCTTCTACTCTACTGTGTGTCCTATAGGGCCAGAACAGTGAGCTTGCTCAGAACAAAAGAACTGTGCTTCCTACACACACGGGCCATATCTAGTTCAACTCTGCTTAGGAACCTGACAAGAACAGTACATACTCTTCAGTCCAATACACTGTACTTGCTGGGAACAGACGCCAGTGCTATTTGTCCTGTGTATGGCAATGGCAGCGCAATAGTGACTCTTCTTACCAGAAAACAACTCTTGCTCGTAGGACCAGAAACTGCATGTGATTCAACTCCATTTATGACTGGGAAACAAACTCCAGCTCGCTTTACAAGAAACACACTCTGCTTTAGAGAAAAGAGCACTCTTCTACTCTACTGTGTTTCCTATGGGGTCCAAACAGAGAGCTTGCTCAGAACAAAAGAACTGTGCTTCCTACACACACGGGCCATATCTAGTTCAACTCTGTTTAGGAAACTGACAAGAACAGTAGCTCCTCTTCAGTCCAATACACAGTGCTTGCGGGGAAGAGACGCGAGTGCTATTTGCACTGTGTATGGCAATTGGAGCACAATAGTGACTCGTCTTACCAGAAAACAACTCTTGCTCTTAGGACAAAAACCTGCATGTGACTCAACTCCATTTAGGACTGGGAAACAAATGCTAGCTCGCCTTACAAGAAACACACTCTGCGTTTGAGAAAAGAGCACTCTTCTACTCAATTGTGTTTCCTATAGGGCCAGAACAATGAGCTTACTCAGAACAAAAGAACTGTGATTCCTACACACACGGGCCATATCTAGATCAACTCTGCTTAGGAAACTGAGAAGAGCAGTCTCTCCTCTTCAGTCCAATACACTGTACTTACTGGGAACAGACGGGAGGGCTATTTGCACTGTGTACGGCAATGGGACCGCAATAATGAATTTCCTTACCAGAAAACAACTCTTGCTCCTGGACCAGAAACTGCATGTGATTCATCTCCATTTAGGACTGGGAAACAAACGCTAGCTCGCCTTACAAGAAACACACTCTGCTTTTGAGAAAAGAGCACTCTTCTACTCTACTGTGTTTCCTATGGGGTCCGAACAGTGTGCTTGCTCAGAACAAAAGAACTGTGCTTCCTACACACACGGCGTATCTAGTTCAATTCTGCTTAGGAACCTGACAAGAACAGTAGATCGTCTTCAGTCCAATACACCGTACTTGCTGGGAACAGACGCCAGTGCTATCTGTCCTGTGTATGGCAATGGCAGCGCAATAGTGACTATTTTTACCATAAAACAACTCTTGCTTGTAGGATTAGAAACTGCATGTGATTCAACTCCATTTAGGACTGGGCAACAAATGCTAGCTCGCATCACAAGAAACACACCCTGCTTTTGAGAAATGAGAACTCTTCTACTCTACTGTGTTTCCTGTGGGGTCCGAACAGTGATCTTGCTCAGAACAAAAGAACTGTGATTCCTACACAAACGGCCATATCTAGTTCAACACTGCTTAGGAAACTGACAAGAACAGTAGATCCTCTTCAGTCCAATACACTGTACTTGCTGGGAACAGACGCGAGTGGTATTTGCACTGTGTAGGGCAATTGGAGCACAATAGTGACTTTCCTTACCAGAAAACAACTCTTGCTCGTAGGAACAGAAACTGCATGTGATTCAACTCCATTTCAGACTGGGAAAGATTCGCTAGCTCGCCTTACAAGAAACACACTCTGCTTTAGAGAAAAGAGCACTTTCTACTCTACTGTGTTTCCTATGGGGTCCAAACAGTGAGCTAGCTCAGAACAAAAGAACTGTGCTTCCTACACACATGAACCATATGTAGTTCAATTCTGCTTAGGAAACTGACAAGAACAGTAGCTCCTCTTCAGTCCGATACACTTTACTTGCTGAGAACAGACGCGAGGGCTATTTGCACTGTGTATGGCAATGGGGCACTATAGTGTCTCGTCTTACCAGAAAACAACTCTTGCTCGTAGGACAAAAAACTGCATGTGACTCAACTCCATTTAGGACTGGGAAACAAACTCTATCTCGCATTACAAGAAACACACTCTGCTTTTGAGAAAAGAGCACTCTTCTACTCAATTGTGTTTCCTACAGGGCCAGAACAATGAGCTTACTCAGAACAAAAGAACTGTGATTCCTACACAAATGGACCATATCTAGTTCCACTCTGCTTAGGAAACTGAGAAGAACAGTAGCTCCTCTTCAGTCCGATACACTGTACTTGCTGAGAACAGACGCAAGTGCTATTTGCACTGTGTATGGCAATTGGAGCACAATAGTGACTCGTCTTACCAGAAAACAACTCTTGCTCGTAGGACAAAAAACTGCATGTGACTCAACTCCATTTAGGACTGGGAAACAAAGTCTATCTCGACTTACAAGAAACACACTCTGCTTTTTAGAAAAGAGCACTCTTCTACTCTTCTGTGTTTCCTATAGGGCCAGAACAGTGAGCTTGCTCAGAACAAAAGAACTGTGCTTCCTACAAACAGGGGCCATATCTAGTTCAACTCTGCTTTGGAAACTGAGAAGGGCAGTCTCTCCTCTTCAGTCCAATACACTGTACTTGCGGGGAAGACAAGGGAGTGCTATTTGCACTGTGTATGGCAATGGGAGCGCAATAGTGACTTTCCTTACCAGAAAACAACTCTTGCTCGTAGCACCACAAACTGCATGTGATTCAACTCCATTTAGGACTAGGAAACAAACGCTAGCTCGCCTTACAAGAAACACACTCTGCTTTTGAGAAAAGAGCACGCTTCTACTCTACTGCGTTTCCTATGGGGTCCAAACAGTGAGCTTGCTCAGAACAAAAGAACTGTGCTTCCTACACAAATGGACCATATCTAGTTCAACTCTGCTTAGGAAACTGACAAGAACAGTAGCTCCTATTCAATCCAATACACTGTACTTTCTGGGAACAAACGCGAGTGCTATTTGCACTGTGTATGGCATTTGGAGCGCAATAGTGACTCTTCTTACCAGAAAACAACTCTTGCTCATAGGACCAAAAACTGCATGTGACTCAAGTCCATTTAGGACCGGGAATCAAACGCGAGCTCGCCTTACAAGAAACACACTCTGCTTTAGAGAAAAGAACACTCTTCTACTCTGCTGTGTTTCCTACAGGGCCAGAACAGTGAGCTTGCTCAGAACATAATAACTGTGCTTCCTACAAACACGGGCCATATCTAGTTCCACTCTGCTTAGGAAACTGACAAGAACAGTAGCTCCTCTTCAGTCTGATACACTGTACTTGCTGAGAACAGACGCGAGTGCTATTTGCACTGTGTATGGCAATTGGAGCACAATAGTGACTCGTCTTACCAGAAAACAACTCTTGCTCGTAGGACAAAAAACTGCATGTGACTCAACTCCATTTAGGACTGGGAAACAAACTCTAGCTCGCCTTACAAGAAACACACTCTGCTTTTGAGAAAAGACCACTCTTCTACTCTACTGTGTTTCCTATAGGGCCAGAACAGTGAGCTTGCTCAGAACAAATAAACTGTGCTTCCTACACACACGGGCCATATCTAGTTCAACTCTGCTTAGGAAACTGAGAAGAACAGTAGCTCCTCTTCAGTCCAATACACTGTACTTGCTGGGAACAGACGCGAGTGCTATCTGCACTGTGTATGGCAATGGGAGCACAATAGTGACTTTGTTACCAGAAAACAACTCTTGTTCGTAGGACCACAAACTGCATGTGATTCAACTCCATTTAGGACTGGGAAACAAACGCTAGCTCGCCTTACAAGAAACACACTCTGCTTTAGAGAAAAAAGCACTCTTCTACTCTACTGTGTTTCCTATGGGGTCGAAACAGAGAGCTTGCTCAGAAAAAAAGAACTGTGCTTCTTACACACACGGAACATATGTAGTTCAACTCTGCTTAGGAACCTGACAAGAACAGTAGCTCCTCTTCAGACCAATACACTGTATTTGCTGGGAACAGACGCGAGTGCTATTTGCACTGTGTATGGCAATGAGAGCACAATAGTGACTTTCCTTACCAGAAAACAACTCTTGCTCATAGGAAAAAAACTGCATGTGACTCAACTCCATTTAGGACTGGGAAACAAACGCTAGCTCGCCTTACAAGAAACACACTCTGCTTTTGAGAAAAGAGCACTCTTCTACTCTCCTGTGTTTCCTATGTGTTCGGAACAGAGCTTGCTCAGAACAAAAAAACTGTGCTTCCTACAAACACGGCCATATCTAGTTCAACTCTGCTTAGGAACCTGACAAGAACAGTAGATACTCTTCAGTCCAGTACACTGTACTTGCTGGGAACAGACGCCAGTGCTATTTGTCCTGTGTATGGCAAAGGCAACGCAATAGTGACTCTTCTTACCAGAAAACAACTCTTGCTCGTAGGACCAGAAACTGCATGGGATTCAACTCCATTTAGGACTGGGAAACAAATGCTAGCTCGCCTTACATGAAACACACTCTGCTTTTGAGAAAAGAGCACTCTTCTACTCTACTGTGTTTCCTATGGGGTCCGAACAGTGAGCTTGCTCAGAACAAAAGAACTGTCCTTCCTACACACACGGGGCATATCTAGTTCAACTCTGCTTAGGAAACTGACAAGAACAGTAGCTCCTCTTCAGTCCAATACACTGTATTGCGGGGAAGAGACGCGAGTGCTATTTGCACTGTGTATGGCAATTGGAGCACAATAGTGACTCGTCTTACCAGAAAACAACTCTTGCTCTTAGGACAAAAAACTGCATGTGACTCAACTCCATTTAGGACTGGGAAACAAACGCTAGCTCGCCTTACAAGAAACACACTCTGCTTTTGAGAAAAGAGCACTCTTCTACTCTACTGTGTTTCCTATGGGGTACGAACAGTGAGCTTGCTCAGAACAAAAGAACTGTGCTTCCTGCACACACGGCCATATCTAGTTCAATTCTGCTTAGGAACCTGACAAGAACAGTAGATCCTCTTCAGTCCAATACACTGTACTTGCTGGGAACAGACGCCAGGGCTATTTGTCCTGTGTATGACAATGGCTGTGCAATAGTGACTCTTCTTACCATAAAACAACTCTTGCACGTAGGACCAGAAACTGTATGGGATTCAACTCCATTTAGGACTGGGAAACAAACGCTAGCTCGCCTTACAAGAAACACATTCTGCTTTAGAGAAAAGAGCACTCATCTACTCTACTGTGTTTCCTATAGGGCCAGAACAGTGAGCTTGCTCAGAACAAAAGAACTGTGCTTCCTACACACACGGGCCATATCTAGTTCAACTCTGCTTAGGAAACTGACAAGAACAGTAGCTCCTCTTCAGTCGGATACACTGTACTTGCTGGGAACAGACGCGAGTGCTATTTGCACTGTGTATGGCAATGGGAGCGCAATAGTGACTTTCCTACCAGAAAACAACTCTTGCTCGTAGGACCAGAAACTGCATGTGATTCAACTCCATTTAGGACTGGGAAACAAACACTAGCTAGCCTTACAAGAAACACACTCTACTTTTGAGAAAAGAGCATTCTTCTACTCTACTGTGTTTCCTATAGGGCCAGAACAGTGAGCTTGCTCAGAACAAAAGAACTGTGCTTCCTACACACACGGGCCATATCTAGTTCAACTCTGCTTAGGAAACTGACAAGAACAGTGGAACCTCTTCAGTCCAATGCACTGTACATGCTGGGAACAGACGCCAGTGCTATTTGCCCTGTGTATGGCAATGGGAGCACAATAGTGACTTTCCTTACCAGAAATAAACTCTTGCTCGTAGGACCAGAAACTGCATGTGATTCAACTCCATTTAGGACTGGGAAACAAACGCTAGCTTGCCTTACAAGAAACACACTCTGCTTTTGAGAAAAGAGCACTCTTCTACTCTACTGTGTTTCCTATAGGGTCCGAACGGTGAGCTTGCTCTGAACAAAAGAACTGTGCTTCCTACACACACGGCGTATCTAGTTCAATTCTGCTTAGGAACCTGACAAGAACAGTAGATCGTCTTCAGTCCAATACACCGTACTTGCTGGGAACAGACGCCAGTGCTATCTGTCCTGTGTATGGCAATGGCAGCGCAATAGTGACTATTTTTACCATAAAACAACTCTTGCTTGTAGGATTAGAAACTGCATGTGATTCAACTCCATTTAGGACTGGGCAACAAATGCTAGCTCGCATCACAAGAAACACACCCTGCTTTTGAGAAATGAGAACTCTTCTACTCTACTGTGTTTCCTGTGGGGTCCGAACAGTGATCTTGCTCAGAACAAAAGAACTGTGATTCCTACACAAACGGCCATATCTAGTTCAACACTGCTTAGGAAACTGACAAGAACAGTAGATCCTCTTCAGTCCAATACACTGTACTTGCTGGGAACAGACGCGAGTGGTATTTGCACTGTGTAGGGCAATTGGAGCACAATAGTGACTTTCCTTACCAGAAAACAACTCTTGCTCGTAGGAACAGAAACTGCATGTGATTCAACTCCATTTCAGACTGGGAAAGAAACGCTAGCTCGCCTTACAAGAAACACACTCTGCTTTAGAGAAAAGAGCACTTTCTACTCTACTGTGTTTCCTATGGGGTCCAAACAGTGAGCTAGCTCAGAACAAAAGAACTGTGCTTCCTACACACATGAACCATATGTAGTTCAATTCCGCTTAGGAAACTGACAAGAACAGTAGCTCCTCTTCAGTCCGATACACTTTACTTGCTGAGAACAGACGCGAGGGCTATTTGCACTGAGTATGGCAATGGGGCACTATAGTGTCTCGTCTTACCAGAAAACAACTCTTGCTCGTAGGACAAAAAACTGCATGTGACTCAACACCATTTAGGACTGGGAAACAAACTCTATCTCGCATTACAAGAAACACACTCTGCTTTTGAGAAAAGAGCACTCTTCTACTCAATTGTGTTTCCTACAGGGCCAGAACAATGAGCTTACTCAGAACAAAAGAACTGTGCTTCCTACACAAATGGACCATATCTAGTTCAACTCTGCTTAGGAAACTGACAAGAACAGTAGCTCCTATTTAGTCCAATACACTGTACTTTCTGGGAACATACGCGAGTGCTATTTGCACTATGAATGGCATTTGGAGCGCAATAGTGACTCTTCTTACCAGAAAACAACTCTTGCTCATAGGACCAAAAACTGCATGTGACTCAACTCCTTTTAGGACCGGGAATCAAAAGCGAGCTCTCCTTACAAGAAACACACTCTGCTTTAGTGAAAAGAACACTCTTCTACTCTGCTGTGTTTCCTACAGGGCCAGAACAGTGAGCTTGCTCAGAATATAATAACTGTGCTTCCTAGACACACGGGCCATATCTAGTTCCACTCTGCTTAGGAAACTGACAAGAACAGTAGCTCCTCTTCAGTCTGATACACTGTACTTGCTGAGAACAGACGCGAGTGCTATTTGCACTGTGTATGGCAATTGGAGCACAATAGTGACTCGTCTTACCAGAAAACAACTCTTGCTCGTAGGACAAAAAACTGCATGTGACTCAACTCCATTTAGGACTGGGAAACAAACTCTAGCTCGCCTTACAAGAAACACACTCTGCTTTTGAGAAAAGAGCACTCTTCTCCTCTACTGTGTTTCCTATAGGGCCAGAACAGTGAGCTTGCTCAGAAAAAAAGAACTGTGCTTCCTCGACACACGGGCCATATCTAGTTCAACTCTGCTTAGGAAACTGAGAAGAACAGTAGCTCCTCTTCAGTCCAATACACTGTACTTGCTGGGAACAGACGGGAGTGCTATTTGCACCGTGTATGGCAATGGGAGCGCAATAGTGACTTTCCTTACCAGAAAACAACTCTTGCTCGTAGGACTAGAAACTGCATGTGATTCAACTCCATTTAGGACTGGGAAACAAATGCTAGCTCACCTTACAAGAAACACACTCTGCTTCTGAGAAAAGAGCACTCTTCTACTCTACTGTGTTTCCTATGGGGTCCAAACAGTGAGCTTGCTCAGAAGAAAAGAACTGTGCTACCTACACACATGGACCATATCTAGTTCAACTCTGCTTAGGAAACTGACAAGAACAGTAGCTCCTCTTCAGTCCAATACACTGTACTTGCGGGGAAGAGATGCGAGTGCTATTTGCACTGCGTATGGCAATTGGAGCACAATAGTGACTCGTCTTACCAGAAAACAACTCTTGCTCCTAGGACAAAAAACTGCATGTGAATCAACTCCATTTAGGTCTGGGAAACAAACACTAGCTCGCCTTACAAGAAACACACTCTGCTTTAGAGAAAAGAGCACTCTTCTACTCTACTGTGTTTCCTATGGGGTCCGAACAGAGAGCATTCTCAGAACAAAAGAATTGTGCTTCCTACACACAGCCATATCTAGTTCAATTCTGCTTAGGAACCTGACAAGAACAGTAGCTCCTCTTCAGTCCAATACACTGTACTGCTGGGAACAGACGCCAGTGCTCTTTGTCCTGTGTATGGCAATGGCAGCGCAATAGTGACTATTCTTATCATTAAACAACTCTTGCTCGTAGGACCAGAAACTGCATGTGACTCAACTCCATTTAGGACTGGGAAACAAAAGCTAGCTCGCCTTACAAGAAACACAATCTGCTTTAGAGAAAAGAGCACTCTTCTACTCTACTGTGTTTCCTAAAGGGCCAGAACAGTGAGCTTGCTCAGAACAAAAGAACTGTGCTTCTTACACACGGGCCATATCTAGTTCAACTCTGCTTAGGAACCTGACAAGAACAGTACATACTCTTCAGTCCAATACACTGTACTTGCTGGGATCAGACGCCAGTGCTATTTGTCCTGTGTATGGCAATGGCAGCACAATAGTGACTCTTCTTACCAGAAAACAACTCTTGCTCATAGGACCAGAAACTGCATGTGATTCAACTCCATTTATGACTGGGAAACAAACTCCAGCTCGCTTTACAAGAAACACACTCTGCTTTAGAGAAAAGAGCACTCTTCTACTCTACTGTGTTTCCTATGGGGTCCAAACAGAGAGCTTGCTCAGAACAAAAGAACTGTGCTTCCTACACACACGGGCCATATCTAGTTCAACTCTGTTTAGGAAACTGACAAGAACAGTAGCTCCTCTTCAGTCCAATACACAGTACTTGCGGGGAAGAGACACGAGTGCTATTTGCACTGTGTATGGCAATTGGAGCACAATAGTGACTCGTCTTACCAGAAAGCAACTCTTGCTCTTAGGACAAAAACCTGCATGTGACTCAACTCCATTTAGGACTGGGAAACAAACGCTAGCTCACCTTACAATAAACACACTCTGCTTTTGAGAAAAGAGCACTCTTCTACTCAATTGTGTTTCCTATAGGGCCAGAACAATGAGCTTACTCAGAACAAAAGAACTGTGATTCCTACACACACGGGCCATATCTAGATCAACTCTGCTTAGGAAACTGAGAAGAGCAGTCTCTCCTCTTCAGTCCAATACACTGTACTTACTGGGAACAGACGGGAGGGCTATTTGCACTGTGTAAGGCAATGGGACCGCAATAATGACTTTCCTTACCAGAAAACAACTCTTGCTCCTGGACCAGAAACTGCATGTGATTCAACTCCATTTAGGACTGGGAAACAAACGCTAGCTCGCCTTACAAGAAACACACTCTGCTTTTGAGAAAAGAGCACTCTTCTACTCTACTGTGTTTCCTATGGGGTCCGAACAGTGAGCTTGCTCAGAACAAAAGAACTGTGCTTCCTACACACAGGGGCCGTATCTAGTTCAACTCTGCTTAGGAAACTGACAAGAACAGTAGCTCCTCTTCAGTCCAATACACTGTACTTGCTGGAAACAGACACGAGTGCTATTTGCACTCTGTATGGCAAAGGGAGCGCAATAGTGACTTTCCTTACCAGAAAACAACTCTTGCTGGTAGGACCAAAAACTGCATGTGATTCAACTCCATTTAGGACTGGGAAACAAACGCTAGCTCGACTTACAAGAAACACACTCTGCTTTTGACAAAAGAGCACTCTTCTACTCTACTGTGTTTCCTATAGGGCCAGAAGAGAGAGCTTGCTCAGACCAAAAGAACTGTGCTTCCTACATACACGGCCATATCTAGTTCAACTCTGCTTAGGAAACTGACAAGAACAATAGATCCTTTTCAGTCCAATACACTGTACATGCTGGGAACAGACGCCAGTGCTATTTGCCCTGTGTATGGCAATGGGAGCACAATAGTGACTTTCCTTACCAGAAATAAACTCTTGTTCGTAGGACCAGAAACTGCATGTGATTCAACTCCATTTAGGACTGGGAAACAAACGCTAGCTTGCCGTACAAGAAACACACTCTGCTTTTGAGAAAAGAGCACTCTTCTACTCTACTGTGTTTCCTATAGGGTCCGAACGGTGAGCTTGCTCTGAACAAAAGAACTGTGCTTCCTACACACACGGCGTATCTAGTTCAATTCTGCTTAGGAACCTGACAAGAACAGTAGATCGTCTTCAGTCCAATACACCGTACTTGCTGGGAACAGACGCCAGTGCTATCTGTCCTGTGTATGGCAATGGCAGCGCAATAGTGACTATTTTTACCATAAAACAACTCTTGCTTGTAGGATTAGAAACTGCATGTGATTCAACTCCATTTAGGACTGGGCAACAAATGCTAGCTCGCATCACAAGAAACACACCCTGCTTTTGAGAAATGAGAACTCTTCTACTCTACTGTGTTTCCTGTGGGGTCCGAACAGTGATCTTGCTCAGAACAAAAGAACTGTGATTCCTACACAAACGGCCATATCTAGTTCAACACTGCTTAGGAAACTGACAAGAACAGTAGATCCTCTTCAGTCCAATACACTGTACTTGCTGGGAACAGACGCGAGTGGTATTTGCACTGTGTAGGGCAATTGGAGCACAATAGTGACTTTCCTTACCAGAAAACAACTCTTGCTCGTAGGAACAGAAACTGCATGTGATTCAACTCCATTTCAGACTGGGAAAGAAACGCTAGCTCGCCTTACAAGAAACACACTCTGCTTTAGAGAAAAGAGCACTTTCTACTCTACTGTGTTTCCTATGGGGTCCAAACAGTGAGCTACCTCAGAACAAAAGAACTGTGCTTCCTACACACATGAACCATATGTAGTTCAATTCTGCTTAGGAAACTGACAAGAACAGTAGCTCCTCTTCAGTCCGATACACTTTACTTGCTGAGAACAGACGCGAGGGCTATTTGCACTGTGTATGGCAATGGGGCACTATAGTGTCTCGTCTTACCAGAAAACAACTCTTGCTCGTAGGACAAAAAACTGCATGTGACTCAACTCCATTTAGGACTGGGAAACAAACTCTATCTCGCATTACAAGAAACACACTCTGCTTTTGAGAAAAGAGCACTCTTCTACTCAATTGTGTTTCCTACAGGGCCAGAACAATGAGCTTACTCAGAACAAAAGAACTGTGCTTCCTACACAAATGGACCATATCTAGTTCAACTCTGCTTAGAAAACTGACAAGAACAGTAGCTCCTATTTAGTCCAATACACTGTACTTTCTGGGAACATACGCGAGTGCTATTTGCACTATGTATGGCATTTGGAGCGCAATAGTGACTCTTCTTACCAGAAAACAACTCTTGCTCATAGGACCAAAAACTGCATGTGACTCAACTCCTTTTAGGACCGGGAATCAAAAGCGAGCTCTCCTTACAAGAAACACACTCTGCTTTAGTGAAAAGAACACTCTTCTACACGGCTGTGTTTCCTACAGGGCCAGAACAGTGAGCTTGCTCAGAATATAATAACTGTGCTTCCTACACACACGGGCCATATCTAGTTCCACTCTGCTTAGGAAACTGACAGGAACAGTAGCTCCTCTTCAGTCTGATACACTGTACTTGCTGAGAACAGACGCGAGTGCTATTTGCACTGTGTATGGCAATTGGAGCACAATAGTGACTCGTCTTACCAGAAAACAACTCTTGCTCGTAGGACAAAAAACTGCATGTGACTCAACTCCATTTAGGACTGGGAAACAAACTCTAGCTCGCCTTACAAGAAACACACTCTGCTTTTGAGAAAAGAGCACTCTTCTCCTCTACTGTGTTTCCTATAGGGCCAGAACAGTGAGCTTGCTCAGAAAAAAAGAACTGTGCTTCCTCGACACACGGGCCATATCTAGTTCAACTCTGCTTAGGAAACTGAGAAGAACAGTAGCTCCTCTTCAGTCCAATACACTGTACTTGCTGGGAACAGACGGGAGTGCTATTTGCACCGTGTATGGCAATGGGAGCGCAATAGTGACTTTCCTTACCAGAAAACAACTCTTGCTCGTAGGACTAGAAACTGCATGTGATTCAACTCCATTTAGGACTGGGAAACAAATGCTAGCTCACCTTACAAGAAACACACTATGCTTCTGAGAAAAGAGCACTCTTCTACTCTACTGTGTTTCCTATGGGGTCCAAACAGTGAGCTTGCTCAGAACAAAAGAACTGTGCTATCTACACACATGGACCATATCTAGTTCAACTCTGCTTAGGAAACTGACAAGAACAGTAGCTCCTCTTCAGTCCAATACACTGTACTTGCGGGGAAGAGACGCGAGTGCTATTTGCACTGCGTATGGCAATTGGAGCACAATAGTGACTCGTCTTACCAGAAAACAACTCTTGCTCCTAGGACAAAAAACTGCATGTGACTCAACTCCATTTAGGTCTGGGAAACAAACACTAGCTCGCCTTGCAAGAAACACACTCTGCTTTAGAGAAAAGAGCACTCTTCTACTCTACTGTGTTTCCTATGGGGTCCGAACAGAGAGCTTTCTCAGAACAAAAGAACTGTGCTTCCTACACACAGCCATATCTAGTTCAATTCTGCTTAGGAACCTGACAAGAACAGTAGCTCCTCTTCAGTCCAATACACTGTACTGCTGGGAACAGACGCCAGTGCTCTTTGTCCTGTGTATGCAATGGCAGCGCAATAGTGACTATTCTTATCATTAAACAACTCTTGCTCGTAGGACCAGAAACTGCATGTGATTCAACTCCATTTAGGACTGGGAAACAAAAGATAGCTCGCCTTACAAGAAACACAATCTGCTTTAGAGAAAAGAGCACTCTTCTACTCTACTGTGTTTCCTATAGGGCCAGAACAGTGAGCTTGCTCAGAACAAAAGAACTGTGCTTCCTACACACGGGCCATATCTAGTTCAACTCTGCTTAGGAACCTGACAAGAACAGTACATACTCTTCAGTCCAATACACTGTACTTGCTGGGATCAGACGCCAGTGCTATTTGTCCTGTGTATGGCAATGGCAGCGCAATAGTGACTCTTCTTACCAGAAAACAACTCTTGCTCATAGGACCAGAAACTTCATGTGATTCAACTCCATTTATGACTGGGAAACAAACTCCAGCTCGCTTTACAAGAAACACACTCTGCTTTAGAGAAAAGGGCACTCTTCTACTCTACTGTGTTTCCTATGGGGTCCAAACAGAGAGCTTGCTCAGAACAAAAGAACTGTGCTTCCTACACACACGGGCCATATCTAGTTCAACTCTGTTTAGGAAACTGACAAGAACAGTAGCTCCTCTTCAGTCCAATACACAGTACTTGCGGGGAAGAGACACGAGTGCTATTTGCACTGTGTATGGCAATTGGAGCACAATAGTGACTCGTCTTACCAGAAAGCAACTCTTGCTCTTAGGACAAAAACCTGCATGTGACTCAACTCCATTTAGGACTGGGAAACAAACGCTAGCTCACCTTACAAGAAACACACTCTGCTTTTGAGAAAAGAGCACTCTTCTACTCAATTGTGTTTCCTATAGGGCCAGAACAATGAGCTTACTCAGAACAAAAGAACTGTGATTCCTACACACACGGGCCATATCTAGATCAACTCTGCTTAGGAAACTGAGAAGAGCAGTCTCTCCTCTTCAGTCCAATACACTGTACTTACTGGGAACAGACGGGAGGGCTATTTGCACTGTGTAAGGCAATGGGACCGCAATAATGACTTTCCTTACCAGAAAACAACTCTTGCTCCTGGACCAGAAACTGCATGTGATTCAACTCCATTTAGGACTGGGAAACAAACGCTAGCTCGCCTTATAAGAAACACACTCTGCTTTTGAGAAAAGAGCACTCTTCTACTCTACTGTGTTTCCTATGGGGTCCGAACAGTGAGCTTGCTCAGAACAAAAGAACTGTGCTTCCTACACACAGGGGCCGTATCTAGTTCAACTCTGCTTAGGAAACTGACAAGAACAGTAGCTCCTCTTCAGTCCAATACACTGTACTTGCTGGAAACAGACACGAGTGCTATTTGCACTCTGTATGGCAAAGGGAGCGCAATAGTGACTTTCCTTACCAGAAAACAACTCTTGCTGGTAGGACCAAAAACTGCATGTGATTCAACTCCATTTAGGACTGGGAAACAAACGCTAGCTCGCCTTACAAGAAACACACTCTGCTTTTGAGAAAAGAGCACTCTTCTACTCTACTGTGTTTCCTATAGGGCCAGAAGAGAGAGCTTGCTCAGACCAAAAGAACTGTGCTTCCTACATACACGGCCATATCTAGTTCAACTCTGCTTAGGAAACTGACAAGAACAATAGATCCTTTTCAGTCCAATACACTGTACATGCTGGGAACAGACGCCAGTGCTATTTGTACTGTGTATGGCAGTGGCAGCGCAATAGTGACTATTCTTATCATTAAACAACTCTTGCTCGTAGGACCAGAAACTGCATGTGATTCAACTCCATTTAGGACTGGGAAACAAAAGCTAGCTCGCCTTACAAGAAACACAATCTGCTTTAGAGAAAAGAGCACTCTTCTACTCTACTGTGTGTCCTATAGGGCCAGAACAGTGAGCTTGCTCAGAACAAAAGAACTGTGCTTCCTACACACGGGCCATATCTAGTTCAACTCTGCTTAGGAACCTGACAAGAACAGTACATACTCTTCAGTCCAATACACTGTACTTGCTGGGAACAGACGCCAGTGCTATTTGTCCTGTGTATGGCAATGGCAGCGCAATAGTGACTCTTCTTACCAGAAAACAACTCTTGCTCGTAGGACCAGAAACTGCATGTGATTCAACTCCATTTATGACTGGGAAACAAACTCCAGCTCGCTTTACAAGAAACACACTCTGCTTTAGAGAAAAGAGCACTCTTCTACTCTACTGTGTTTCCTATGGGGTCCAAACAGAGAGCTTGCTCAGAAGAAAAGAACTGTGCTTCCTACACACACGGGCCATATCTAGTTCAACTCTGTTTAGGAAACTGACAAGAACAGTAGCTCCTCTTCAGTCCAATACACAGTGCTTGCGGGGAAGAGACGCGAGTGCTATTTGCACTGTGTATGGCAATTGGAGCACAATAGTGACTCGTCTTACCAGAATACAACTCTTGCTCTTAGGACAAAAACCTGCATGTGACTCAACTCCATTTAGGACTGGGAAACAAATGCTAGCTCGCCTTACAAGAAACACACTCTGCGTTTGAGAAAAGAGCACTCTTCTACTCAATTGTGTTTCCTATAGGGCCAGAACAATGAGCTTACTCAGAACAAAAGAACTGTGATTCCTACACACACGGGCCATATCTAGATCAACTCTGCTTAGGAAACTGAGAAGAGCAGTCTCTCCTCTTCAGTCCAATACACTGTACTTGCTGGGAAGACAAGGGAGTGCTATTTGCACTGTGTATGGCAATGGGAGCGCAATAGTGACTTTCCTTACCAGAAAAAAAACTCTTGCTCATAGGACCAGAAACTGCATGTTATTCAACTCCATTTAGGACTGGGAAACAAACGCTAGCTCGCCTTACAAGAAACACACTATGCTTTAGAGAAAAGAGCACACTTCTACTCTACTGTGTTTCCTATGTGGTCTGAACTGTGAGCTTGCTCAGAACAAAAGAACTGTGCTTCCTACACACTCGGACCATATGTAGTTCAACTCTGCTTAGGAAAGTGACAAGAACAGTAGTTCCTATTCAGTCCAATACACTGTACTTGCTGGGAACAGACGCGAGTGCTATTTGCACTGTGTATGGCAATGGGAGCACAATAGTGACTTTCCTTACCAGAAAACAACTCTTGCTCGTAGCACCACAATCTGCATGTGATTCAACTCCATTTAGGACTAGGAAACAAATGCTAGCTCGCCTTACAAGAAACACACTCTGCTTTTGAGAAAAGAGCACTCTTCTACTCTACTGCGTTTCCTATGGGGTCCAAACAGTGAGCTTGCTCAGAACAAAAGAACTGTGCTTCCTACACAAATGGACCATATCTAGTTCAACTCTGCTTAGGAAACTGACAAGAACAGTAGCTCCTATTTAGTCCAATACACTGTACTTTCTGGGAACATACGCGAGTGCTATTTGCACTGTGTACGGCATTTGGAGCGCAATAGTGACTCTTCTTACCAGAAAACAACTCTTGCTCATAGGACCAAAAACTGCATGTGACTCAACTCCTATTAGGACCGGGAATCAAACGTGAGCTCGCCTTACAAGAAACACACTCTGCTTTAGTGAAAAGAACACTCTTCTACACGGCTGTGTTTCCTACAGGGCCAGAACAGTGAGCTTGCTCAGAATATAATAACTGTGCTTCCTACACACACGGGCCATATCTAGTTCCACTCTGCTTAGGAAACTGACAGGAACAGTAGCTCCTCTTCAGTCTGATACACTGTACTTGCTGAGAACAGACGCGAGTGCTATTTGCACTGTGTATGGCAATTGGAGCACAATAGTGACTCGTCTTACCAGAAAACAACTCTTGCTCGTAGGACAAAAAACTGCATGTGACTCAACTCCATTTAGGACTGGGAAACAAACTCTAGCTCGCCTTACAAGAAACACACTCTGCTTTTGAGAAAAGAGCACTCTTCTCCTCTACTGTGTTTCCTATAGGGCCAGAACAGTGAGCTTGCTCAGAAAAAAAGAACTGTGCTTCCTCGACACACGGGCCATATCTAGTTCAACTCTGCTTAGGAAACTGAGAAGAACAGTAGCTCCTCTTCAGTCCAATACACTGTACTTGCTGGGAACAGACGGGAGTGCTATTTGCACCGTGTATGGCAATGGGAGCGCAATAGTGACTTTCCTTACCAGAAAACAACTCTTGCTCGTAGGACTAGAAACTGCATGTGATTCAACTCCATTTAGGACTGGGAAACAAATGCTAGCTCACCTTACAAGAAACACACTATGCTTCTGAGAAAAGAGCACTCTTCTACTCTACTGTGTTTCCTATGGGGTCCAAACAGTGAGCTTGCTCAGAACAAAAGAACTGTGCTACCTACACACATGGACCATATCTAGTTCAACTCTGCTTAGGAAACTGACAAGAACAGTAGCTCCTCTTCAGTCCAATACACTGTACTTGCGGGGAAGAGACGCGAGTGCTATTTGCACTGCGTATGGCAATTGGAGCACAATAGTGACTCGTCTTACCAGAAAACAACTCTTGCTCCTAGGACAAAAAACTGCATGTGACTCAACTCCATTTAGGTCTGGGAAACAAACACTAGCTCGCCTTACAAGAAACACACTCTGCTTTAGAGAAAAGAGCACTCTTCTACTCTACTGTGTTTCCTATGGGGTCCGAACAGAGAGCTTTCTCAGAACAAAAGAACTGTGCTTCCTACACACAGCCATATCTAGTTCAATTCTGCTTAGGAACCTGACAAGAACAGTAGCTCCTCTTCAGTCCAATACACTGTACTGCTGGGAACAGACGCCAGTGCTCTTTGTCCTGTGTATGCAATGGCAGCGCAATAGTGACTATTCTTATCATTAAACAACTCTTGCTCGTAGGACCAGAAACTGCATGTGATTCAACTCCATTTAGGACTGGGAAACAAAAGATAGCTCGCCTTACAAGAAACACAATCTGCTTTAGAGAAAAGAGCACTCTTCTACTCTACTGTGTTTCCTATAGGGCCAGAACAGTGAGCTTGCTCAGAACAAAAGAACTGTGCTTCCTACACACGGGCCATATCTAGTTCAACTCTGCTTAGGAACCTGACAAGAACAGTACATACTCTTCAGTCCAATACACTGTACTTGCTGGGATCAGACGCCAGTGCTATTTGTCCTGTGTATGGCAATGGCAGCGCAATAGTGACTCTTCTTACCAGAAAACAACTCTTGCTCATAGGACCAGAAACTTCATGTGATTCAACTCCATTTATGACTGGGAAACAAACTCCAGCTCGCTTTACAAGAAACACACTCTGCTTTAGAGAAAAGGGCACTCTTCTACTCTACTGTGTTTCCTATGGGGTCCAAACAGAGAGCTTGCTCAGAACAAAAGAACTGTGCTTCCTACACACACGGGCCATATCTAGTTCAACTCTGTTTAGGAAACTGACAAGAACAGTAGCTCCTCTTCAGTCCAATACACAGTGCTTGCGGGGAAGAGACACGAGTGCTATTTGCACTGTGTATGGCAATTGGAGCACAATAGTGACTCGTCTTACCAGAAAGCAACTCTTGCTCTTAGGACAAAAACCTGCATGTGACTCAACTCCATTTAGGACTGGGAAACAAACGCTAGCTCACCTTACAAGAAACACACTCTGCTTTTGAGAAAAGAGCACTCTTCTACTCAATTGTGTTTCCTATAGGGCCAGAACAATGAGCTTACTCAGAACAAAAGAACTGTGATTCCTACACACACGGGCCATATCTAGATCAACTCTGCTTAGGAAACTGAGAAGAGCAGTCTCTCCTCTTCAGTCCAATACACTGTACTTACTGGGAACAGACGGGAGGGCTATTTGCACTGTGTAAGGCAATGGGACCGCAATAATGACTTTCCTTACCAGAAAACAACTCTTGCTCCTGGACCAGAAACTGCATGTGATTCAACTCCATTTAGGACTGGGAAACAAACGCTAGCTCGCCTTATAAGAAACACACTCTGCTTTTGAGAAAAGAGCACTCTTCTACTCTACTGTGTTTCCTATGGGGTCCGAACAGTGAGCTTGCTCAGAACAAAAGAACTGTGCTTCCTACACACAGGGGCCGTATCTAGTTCAACTCTGCTTAGGAAACTGACAAGAACAGTAGCTCCTCTTCAGTCCAATACACTGTACTTGCTGGAAACAGACACGAGTGCTATTTGCACTCTGTATGGCAAAGGGAGCGCAATAGTGACTTTCCTTACCAGAAAACAACTCTTGCTGGTAGGACCAAAAACTGCATGTGATTCAACTCCATTTAGGACTGGGAAACAAACGCTAGCTCGCCTTACAAGAAACACACTCTGCTTTTGAGAAAAGAGCACTCTTCTACTCTACTGTGTTTCCTATAGGGCCAGAAGAGAGAGCTTGCTCAGACCAAAAGAACTGTGCTTCCTACATACACGGCCATATCTAGTTCAACTCTGCTTAGGAAACTGACAAGAACAATAGATCCTTTTCAGTCCAATACACTGTACATGCTGGGAACAGACGCCAGTGCTATTTGTACTGTGTATGGCAGTGGCAGCGCAATAGTGACTATTCTTATCATTAAACAACTCTTGCTCGTAGGACCAGAAACTGCATGTGATTCAACTCCATTTAGGACTGGGAAACAAAAGCTAGCTCGCCTTACAAGAAACACAATCTGCTTTAGAGAAAAGAGCACTCTTCTACTCTACTGTGTGTCCTATAGGGCCAGAACAGTGAGCTTGCTCAGAACAAAAGAACTGTGCTTCCTACACACGGGCCATATCTAGTTCAACTCTGCTTAGGAACCTGACAAGAACAGTACATACTCTTCAGTCCAATACACTGTACTTGCTGGGAACAGACGCCAGTGCTATTTGTCCTGTGTATGGCAATGGCAGCGCAATAGTGACTCTTCTTACCAGAAAACAACTCTTGCTCGTAGGACCAGAAACTGCATGTGATTCAACTCCATTTATGACTGGGAAACAAACTCCAGCTCGCTTTACAAGAAACACACTCTGCTTTAGAGAAAAGAGCACTCTTCTACTCTACTGTGTTTCCTATGGGGTCCAAACAGAGAGCTTGCTCAGAAGAAAAGAACTGTGCTTCCTACACACACGGGCCATATCTAGTTCAACTCTGTTTAGGAAACTGACAAGAACAGTAGCTCCTCTTCAGTCCAATACACAGTGCTTGCGGGGAAGAGACGCGAGTGCTATTTGCACTGTGTATGGCAATTGGAGCACAATAGTGACTCGTCTTACCAGAATACAACTCTTGCTCTTAGGACAAAAACCTGCATGTGACTCAACTCCATTTAGGACTGGGAAACAAATGCTAGCTCGCCTTACAAGAAACACACTCTGCGTTTGAGAAAAGAGCACTCTTCTACTCAATTGTGTTTCCTATAGGGCCAGAACAATGAGCTTACTCAGAACAAAAGAACTGTGATTCCTACACACACGGGCCATATCTAGATCAACTCTGCTTAGGAAACTGAGAAGAGCAGTCTCTCCTCTTCAGTCCAATACACTGTACTTGCTGGGAAGACAAGGGAGTGCTATTTGCACTGTGTATGGCAATGGGAGCGCAATAGTGACTTTCCTTACCAGAAAAAAAACTCTTGCTCATAGGACCAGAAACTGCATGTTATTCAACTCCATTTAGGACTGGGAAACAAACGCTAGCTCGCCTTACAAGAAACACACTATGCTTTAGAGAAAAGAGCACACTTCTACTCTACTGTGTTTCCTATGTGGTCTGAACTGTGAGCTTGCTCAGAACAAAAGAACTGTGCTTCCTACACACTCGGACCATATGTAGTTCAACTCTGCTTAGGAAACTGACAAGAACAGTAGTTCCTATTCAGTCCAATACACTGTACTTGCTGGGAACAGACGCGAGTGCTATTTGCACTGTGTATGGCAATGGGAGCACAATAGTGACTTTCCTTACCAGAAAACAACTCTTGCTCGTAGCACCACAATCTGCATGTGATTCAACTCCATTTAGGACTAGGAAACAAATGCTAGCTCGCCTTACAAGAAACACACTCTGCTTTTGAGAAAAGAGCACTCTTCTACTCTACTGCGTTTCCTATGGGGTCCAAACAGTGAGCTTGCTCAGAACAAAAGAACTGTGCTTCCTACACAAATGGACCATATCTAGTTCAACTCTGCTTAGGAAACTGACAAGAACAGTAGCTCCTATTTAGTCCAATACACTGTACTTTCTGGGAACATACGCGAGTGCTATTTGCACTGTGTACGGCATTTGGAGCGCAATAGTGACTCTTCTTACCAGAAAACAACTCTTGCTCATAGGACCAAAAACTGCATGTGACTCAACTCCTATTAGGACCGGGAATCAAACGTGAGCTCGCCTTACAAGAAACACACTCTGCTTTAGTGAAAAGAACACTCTTCTACTCTGCTGTGTTTCATACAGGGCCAGAACAGTGAGCTTGCTCAGAACTTAATAACTGTGCTTCCTACACACACGGGCCATATCTAGTTCCACTCTGCTTAGGAAACTGACAAGAACAGTAGCTCCTCTTCAGTCTGATACACTGTACTTGCTGAGAACAGACGCGAGTGCTATTTGCACTGTGTATGGCAATTGGAGCACAATAGTGACTCGTCTTACCAGAAAACAACTCTTGCTCGTAGGACAAAAAACTGCATGTGACTCAACTCCATTTAGGACTGGGAAACAAACTCTAGCTCGCCTTACAAGAAACACACTCTGCTTTTGAGAAAAGAGCACTCTTCTCCTCCACTGTGTTTCTTATAGGGCCAGAACAGTGAGCTTGCTCAGAAAAAAAGAACTGTGCTTCCTCGACACACGGGCCATATCTAGTTCAACTCTGCTTAGGAAACTGAGAAGAACAGTAGCTCCTCTTCAGTCCAATACACTGTACTTGCTGGGAACAGACGGGAGTGCTATTTGCACCGTGTATGGCAATGGGAGCGCAATAGTGACTTTCCTTACCAGAAAACAACTCTTGCTCGTAGGACCAGAAACTGCATGTGATTCAACTCCATTTAGGACTGGGAAACAAACGCTAGCTCGCCTTACAAGAAACACACTCTGCTTTAGAGAAAAGAGCACTCTTCTACTCTACTGTGTTTCCTATGGGGTCCAAACAGAGAGCTTGCTCAGAACAAAAGAACTGTGCTTCCTACACACACGGACCATATGGAGTTCAACTCTGCTTAGGAACCTGACAAGAACAGTAGCTCCTCTTCAGACCAATACACTGTATTTGCTGGGAACAGATGCGAGTGCTATTTGCACTGTGTATGGCAATGAGAGCACAATATTGACTTTCCTTACCAGAAAACAACTCTTGCTCATAGGACAAAAAACTGCATGTGACTCAACTCCATTTAGGACTGGGAAACAAACGCTAGCTCGCCTTCCAAGAAACACACTCTGCTTTTGAGAAAAGAGCACTCTTCTACTCTACTGTGTTTCCTATGTGTTTGGAACAGTGAGCTTGCTCAGAACAAAAAAACTGTGCTTCCTACAAACACGGCCATATCTAGTTCAACTCTGCTTAGGAAGCTGACAAGAACAGTACATACTCTTGAGTCCAATACACTGTACTTGCTGGGAACAGACGCCAGTGCTATTTGTCCTGTGTATGGCAATGGCAGCACAATAGTGACTCTTCTTACCAGAAAACAACTCTTGCTCGTAGGACCAGAAACTGCATGTGATTCAACTCCATTTATGACTGGGAAACAAACTCCAGCTCGCTTTACAAGAAGCACACTCTGCTTTAGAGAAAAGAGCACTCTTCTACTCTACTGTGTTTCCTATGGGGTCCAAACAGAGAGCTTGCTCAGAACAAAAGAACTGTGCTTCCTACACACACGGGCCATATCTAGTTCAACTCTGTTTAGGAAACTGACAAGAACAGTAGCTCCTCTTCAGTCCAATACACAGTACTTGCGGGGAAGAGACGCGAGTGCTATTTGCACTGTGTATGGCAATTGGAGCACAATAGTGACTCGTCTTACCAGAAAACAACTCTTGCTCTTAGGACAAAAACCTGCATGTGACTCAACTCCATTTAGGACTGGGAAACAAACGCTAGCTCGCCTTACAAGAAACACACTCTGCTTTTGAGAAAAGAGCACTCTTCTACTCTACTGTGTTTCCTATGGGGTCCGAACAGTGAGCTTGCTCAGAACAAAAGAACTGTGCTTCCTGCACACACGGCCATATCTAGTTCAATTCTGCTTAGGAACCTGACAAGAACAGTAGATCCTCTTCAGTCCAATACACTGTACTTGCTAGAAACAGACGCCAGGGCTATTTGTCCTGTGTATGACAATGGCTGCGCAATAGTGACTCTTCTTACCATAAAACAACTCTTGCACGTAGGACCAGAAACTGTATGTGATTCAACTCCATTTAGGACTGGCAAACAAACGCTAGCTCGCCTTACAAGAAACACATTCTGCTTTAGAGAAAAGAGCACTCATCTTCTCTACTGTGTTTCCTATAGGGCCAGAACAGTGAGCTTGCTCAGAACAAAAGAACTGTGCTTCCTACACACACGGGCCATATCTAGTTCAACTCTGCTTAGGAAACTGACAAGAACAATAGCTCCTCTTCAGTGCGATACACTGTACTTGCTGTGATCCGACGCGAGTGCTATTTGCAGTGTGTATTGTAATGGGAGCGCAATAGTGACTTTCCTTACCAGAAAACAACTCTTGTTCGTAGGACCACATACTGCATGTGAATCAACTCCATTTAGGACTAGGAAACAAACGCTAGCTCGCCTTACAAGAAACGCACTCTGCTTTTGAGAAAAGAGCACTCTTCTACTCTACTGTGTTTCCTATAGGGCCAGAACAGTGAGCTTGCTCAGATCAAAAGAACTGTGCTTTCTACATACACGGTCCTTATCTAGTTCAACTCTGCTTAGGAAACTGACAAGAACAGTAGCTCCTCTTCAGTCCGATACACTGTACTTGCTGGGAACAGACGCGAGTGCTATTTGCACTGTGTATGGCAATGAGTGCACAATAGTGGCTTTCCTTACCAGAAAACAACTCTTGCTCGTAGGACCACACACTGCATGTGATTCAACGCCATTTAGGACTGGGAAACAAATGCTAGCTCACCTTACAAGAAACACACTCTGCTTTAGAGAAAAGAGCACTCTTCTACTCTACTGTGTTTCCTATAGGGCCAGAACAGTGAGCTTGCTCAGATCAAAAGAACTGTGCTTTCTACATACACGGTCCTTATCTAGTTCAACTCTGCTTAGGAAACTGACAAGAACAGTAGCTCCTCTTCAGTCCAATACACTGTATTGCTGGGAACAGACGCCAGTGCTCTTTGTCCTGTGTATGGCAATGGCAGCGCAATAGTGACTATTCTTATCATTAAACAACTCTTGCTCGTAGGACCAGAAACTGCATGTGATTCAACTCCATTTAGGACTGGGAAACAAATGATAGCTTGCCTTACAAAAAACACACTCTGCTTTTGTCAAAAGAGCACTCTTCTACTCTACTGTGTTTCCTATGGGGTACGAACAGTGAGCTTGCTCAGAACAAAAGAACTGTGCTTCCTGCACACACGGCCATATCTAGTTCAATTCTGCTTAGGAACCTGACAAGAACAGTAGATCCTCTTCAGTCCAATACACTGTACTTGCTGCGAACAGACGCCAGTGCTATTTGTCCTGTGTATGGCAATGGCAGCACAATAGTGACTATTCTTACCATAAAACAACTCTTGCTCCTAGGACAGAAACTGCATGTGATTCCACTCCATTTAGGACTGGGAAACAAACGCTAGCTCGCCTTACAAGAAACACACTCTGCTTTAGAGAAAAGACCTTTTTTCTACTCTACTGTGTTTCCTATGAGGTCCAAACAGTGAGCTTGCTCAGAACATAAGAACTGTGCTTCCTACACACAAGGACTATATGTAGTTCAACTCTGCTTAGGAAACTGACAAGAACAGTAGCTCCTATTCAGTCCAATACACTGTGCTTGCTGGGAAATGACGCGAGTGCTATTTGCCCTGTGTATGGCAATGGGAGTGCAATAGTGACTTTCCTTACCAGAAAACAACTCTTGTTCATAGGACCACAAACTGCATGTGACTCAACTCCATTTAGGACTATGAAACAAACGCTAGCTCGCCTTACAAGAAACACACTCTGCTTTTGAGAAAAGAGCACTCTTCTACTCTACTGTGTTTCCTATAGGGCCAGAACAGTGAGCTTGCTCAGAACAAAAGAACTGTGCTTTCTACACACACGGTCCTTATCTAGTTCAACTCTGCTTAGGAAACTGAAAAGAACAGTAGCTCCTCTTGAGTCCGATACACTGTACCTGCTGGGAACAGACGCGAGTGCTATTTGCACTGTGTATGGCAATGGGAGAGCAATAGTGACTTTCCTTACCAGAAAACAACTCTTGCTCGTAGGACCAGAAAATGCATGTGATTCAACTCCATTTAGGACTGGGAAACAAACGCTAGCTCGCCTTAGAAAAAACACACTCTGCTTTTGAGAAAAGAGCACTCTTCTACTCTACTGTGTTTCCTACGGGGTCCAAACAGTGAGCTTGCTCAGAACAAATGAACTGTGCTTCCTAGACACACGGGCCATATCTAGTTCAACTCTGCTTAGGAGACTGACAAGAACAGTAGCTCCTCTTCAGTCCAATACACTGTACTTGCGGGGAAGAGACGCGAGTGCTATTTGCACTGTGTATGGCAATTGGAGCACAATAGTGACTCGTCTTACCAGAAAACAACTCTTGCTCGTGGACAAAAAACTGCATGTGACTCAACTCCATTTAGGTCTGGGAAACAAACGTTAGCTCGCCTTACAAGAAACACACTCTGCTTTAGAGAAAAGAGCACTCTTCTACTCTACTGTGTTTCCTACGGGGCCCGAACAGTGAGCTTTCTCAGAACAAAAGAACTGTGCTTCCTACACACTCAGCCATATCTAGTTCAATTCTGCTTAGGAACCTGAGAAGAACAGTAGCTCCTCTTCAGTCCAATACACTGTACTGCTGGGAACAGACGCCAGTGCTATTTGTCCTGTGTATGGCAATGGCATCGCAATAGTGTCTATTCTTATCATTAAACAACTCTAGCTCGTATGATCAGAAACTGCATGTGATTCAACTTCATTTAGGACTGGGAAACAAACGCTAGCTCGCCTTACAAGAAACACAATCTGCTTTAGAGAAAAGAGCACTCTTCTACTCTACTCTGTTTCCTATAGGGCCAGAACAGTGAGCTTGCTCAGAACAAAAGAACTGTGCTTCCTACACACGGGCCATATCTAGTTCAACTCTGCTTAGGAAACTGACAAGAACAGTAGCTCCTCTTCAGTCCGATGCACTGTACTTGCTGGGAACAGACGCGAGTGCTATTTGCACTGTGTATGGGAATGGGAGCGCAATAGTGACTTTCCTTACCAGAAAACAACTCTTGCTCGTAGGACCAGAAACTGCATGTGATTCAACTCCGTTTAGGACTGGGAAACAAATGCTAGCTCTCCTTACATGAAACACTCTCTGCTTTTGAGAAAAGAGCACTCTTCTACTCTACTGTGTTTCCTATGGGGTCCAAACAGTGAGCTTGCTCAGAACAAAAGAACTGTGCTTCCTACACACATGGACCATATCTAGTTCAACTCTGCTTAGAAGACTGACAAGAACAGTAGCTCCTCTTCAGTCCGATACACTGTACTTGCTGGGAACAGACGCGAGTGCTATTTGCACTGTGTATGGCAATGGGAGCGCAATAGTGACTTTCCTTACCAGAAAACAACCCTTGCTCATAGGACCAGAAACTGCATGTGATTCAACTCCGTTTAGGACTGGGAAACAAACACTAGCTCGCCTTACATGAAACACTCTCTGCTTTTGAGAAAAGAGCACTCTTCTACTCTACTGTGTTTCCTATGGGGTCTGAACAGTGAGCTTGCTCAGAACAAAGAACTGTGCTTCCTACACACATGGACCATATCTAGTTCAACTCTGTTTAGGAAACTGACAATAACAGTAGCTCCTCTTTAGTCCAATACACTGTACTTGCTGGGAACAGACGCGAGTGCTATTTGCACTGTGTATGGCAAAGGGAGCACAATAGTGACTTTCCTTACCAGAAAACAACTCTTGCTCGTAGGACCAGAAACTGCATGTGATTCAACTCCATTTAGGACTGGGAAACAAATGATAGCTTGCCTTACAAAAAACACACTCTGCTTTTGAGAAAGAGCACTCCTCTACCCTACTGTGTTTCCTATGGGGTCTGAACAGTGAGCTTGCTCAGAACAAAAGAACTGTGCTTCCTACACACACGGCCATATCTAGTTCAATTCTGCTTAGGAACCTGACAAGAACAGTAGATCCTCTTCAGTCCAATACACTGTACTTGCTGCGAACAGACGCCAGTGCTATTTGTCCTGTGTATGGCAATGGCAGCACAATAGTGACTATTCTTACCATAAAACAACTCTTGCTCGTAGGACAGAAACTGCATTTGATTCCACGCCATTTAGGACTGGGAAACAAACGCTAGCTCGCCTTACAAGAAACACACTCTGCTTTAGAGAAAATAGCACTCTTCTACTCTACTGTGTTTCCTATGAGGTCCAAACAGTGAGCTTGCTCAGAACAAAAGAACTGTGCTTCCTACACACATCAACCATATCTAGGTCAACTCTGCTTTGAAACTGACAAGAACAGTAGCTCCTCTTCAGTCCAATACACTGTACTTGCGGGGAAGAGACGAGAGTGCTTTTTGCACTGTGTATGGCAATTGGAGCACAATAGTGACTCGGCTTACCAGAAAACAACTCTTGCTCATAGGACAAAAAACTGCATGTGACTCAACTCCGTTTAGCTCTGGGAAACAAACGCTAGCTCGCCTTACAAGAAACACACTCTGCTTTAGAGAAAAGAGCACTCTTTTACTCTACTGTGTTTCCTATGGGGTTCGAACAGTGAGCTTTCTCAGAACAAAAGAACTGTGCTTCCTACACACACAGCCATATCTAGTTCAATTTTCTTAGGAACCTGACAAGAACAGTAGCTCCTCTTCAGTCCAATACACTGCACTGCTGGGAACAGACGCCAGTGCTATTTGTCCTGTGTATGGCAATGGCAGCACAATAGTGACTATTCTTATCATAAAACAACTCTTGCTCGTAGGACCAGAAACTGCATGTGATTCACCTCCATTTAAGACTGGGAAACAAACGCTAGCACGCCTTACAAGAAACACATTCTACTTTAGAGAAAAGAGCACTCTTCTACTCTACTGTGTTTCCTATATGGCCAGAACAGTGAGCTTGCTTAGAACAAAACAACTGTGCTTCCTACACACGGGCCATATCTAGTTCAACTCTGCTTAGGAAACTGTCAAGAACAGTAGCTCCTATTCAGTCCGATACACTGTACCTGCTGGGAACAGACGCGAGTGCTATTTGCACTGTGTACGGCAATAAGTGCACAATAGTGAATCTTCTTACCAGAAAACAACTCTTCCTCGTAGGAACAGAAACTGCATTTGATTCAACTCCATTTAGGACTGAGAAACAAACGCTAGCTCGCCTTACAAGAAACACGCTCTGCTTTTGAGAATAGGGCACACATCTACTCTACTGTGTTTCCTATCGGGCCTAAACAGTGAGCTTGCTCAGAAAAAAAGAACTGTGCTTCCTACACACACGGGTCATATCTGGTTCAACTCTGCTTAGGAAACTGACAAGAACAGTAGCTCCTCTTCAGTCCAATACACTGTAATTGCTGGGAACAGACCCGAGTGCTATTTGCACTGATATGGCAATGGGAGCACAATAGTGACTTTCCTTACCAGAAAAAACTCTTGCTCATAGGACCAGAAACTGCATGTGATTCAACTCCATTTAGGACTGGGAAACAAACACTAGCTCACCTTACAAGAAACACACTCTTCTTTTGAGGAAAGAGCACTCTTCTACTCTATTTTGTTTCCTAGAGGGCCAAAACAGTGAGCTTGCTGAGAACAAAAAAACTGTGCTTCCTACACACAGGGGCCATATCTAGTTCAACTCTGCTTAGGAAACTGACAAGAACAGTAGCTCCTCTTCAGTCCAATACACTGTACATGCTGGGAACAGACGCCAGTGCTATTTGCCCTGTGTATGATAACTGGAGCGCAATAGTAACTCTTCTTACCAGAAAACAACTCTTGCTCGTAGGTCCAGAAACTGCATGTGATTCAACTGTATTTAGGACTGGGAAACCAAAGCTGGCTCGCCTTACAAGAAACACACTCTGCTTTAGAGAAAAGAGCACTCTTCTACTCTACTGTGTTTCCTATGTGGTCCGAACAGTGAGCTTGCTCAGAACAAAAGAACTGTGCTTCCAACACACATGGCCATATCTAGTTCAACTCTGCTTAAGAAACTGACAAGAACAGTAGATCCTCTTCAGTCCAATACACTGTACATGCTGGGAATAGACGCCAGTGCTATTTGCCCTGTGTATGACAATGGGAGTGCAATAGTGACTCTTCTTACCAGAAAACAACTCTTGCTCGTAGGACCGCAAACTGCATGTGATTCAACTCCATTTAGGACAGGGAAACAAATGCTAGCTTGCCTAACAAGAAACACACTCTGCTTTTGAGAAATTAGCACTCTTCAACTCTATTGTGTTTCCTATAGGGCCAGAAAAGTAAGCTTGCTCAGAACAAAAGAACTGTGCTTCCTACACACACGGCCATATCTAGTTCAATTCTGCTTAGGAAACTGTCAAGAATAGTAGATCCTCTTCAGTCCAATACACTGTACTTGCCTGGAACAGACGCCAGTGCTATTTGCCCTGTGTATGACAATGGGAGGGCAATAGTGACTCCTCTTACCAGAAAAAAACTCTTGCTCGTAGGATTAGAAACTGCATGTGATTCAACTCCATTTAGGACTGGGAAACAAACGCTAGCTCGCCTTACAAGAAACACACTCTGCTTTTGAGAAAAGAGCACTCTTCTTCTCTACTGGGTTTCCTATGGGGTCTGAACAGTGAGCTTGCTTAAAACCAAAGAACTGTGCTTACTACACACATGGGTCATATCTAGTTTAACTGTGCTTAGGAAACTGACAAGAACAGTAGCACCTCTTCAGTCCAATACACTGTACTTCCTGGGAACAGACTCCAGTGCTATTTGCCCTGTGTATGACAATGGGAGCACAATAGTGACTCTTCTTACCAGAAAACAACTCTTCCTCGTAGGACCAGAAACTGCATGTGATTCAACTCCATTTAGGACTGGGAAACAAACGCTAGCTCGCCTTACAAGAAACACACTCTGCTTTTGAGAAAATAGCACTCATCTACTCTACTGTGTTTCCTAAAGGGCCAGAATAATGAGCTTGCTCATAACAAATGAACTGTGCTTCCTACACACTCGAGCCATATCTAGTTCAACTCTGGTTAGGAAACTGACAAGAATAGTAGCTCCTCTTCAGTCCAATACACTGTACTTGGTGGGAACAGACGCGAGTCCTATTTGTACTGTGTGAGGCAATGGGAGCACAATAGTGACTTTCCTTAACAGAAAACAACTCTTGCTCGTAGGACCAAAAACTGCATGTGATTCAACTCCATTTAGGACTGGGAAACAAACGCTAGGTCGCCTTACAAGAAACACACTCTGCTTTTGAGAAAAGAGCACTCTTCTACTCTACTGTGATTCCTATAGGGCCAAAACAGTGAGCTTGCTCAGAACAAAAGAAATGTGCTTCCTACACACACGGCCATATCTAGTTCAATTTTGCTTAGGAAACTAACAAGAATTGTAAATCCTCTTCAGTCCAATACACTGTACTTGCTGGGAGCAGACGCCAGTGCTATTTGCCCTGTGTATGATAATTGGAGCACAATAGTGACTCTTCTTACCAGAAAACAACTCTTGCTCGTAGGACCAGAAAATGCATGTGATTCAACTCCATTTAGGACTGGGAAACCAAAGCTAGCTCGCCTTACAAGATACACACTCTGCTTTTGAGAAAAGAGCACTCTTCTACTCTACTGTGTTTCCTATGTGGTCCGAACAGTGAGCTTGCTCAGAACAAAAGAACTGTGCTTCCTACACACACGGGCCATATCTAGTTCAACTCTGCTTAGGAAACTAACAAGAACAGTAGCTCCTCTTCAGTCCAATACACTGTACTTGCGGGGAACAGCTCGAGTGCTATTTGCACTTTGTATGGCAATGGGAGCGCAATTGTGACTCTTCTTACCAGAAAGCATCTCTTGCTAGTAGGACCAGAAACTGCATGGGATTCAACTCGATTTCTTACTGGGAAACAAACACACTCTGCTTTTGAGTAAAGAGCACTCTTCTACTCTACTGAGTTTCCTATGGGATCTGAACAGTGAGCTTGATAAGAACAAAAGAATTGTGCTTCCTACACACACGGGCCATATCTATTTCTACCCTTTTTGAGACTGACAAGAACATAGCTCCTCTTCAGTCCAATACACTGTACTTGCTGGGAACAGACGCCAGTGCTATTTGCACTGTGTATGACAATGGGAGCGCAATAGTGACTCTTCTTACGAGAAAACAACTGTTGCTCCTGGACCAGAAATTACATGTGATTCAACTCCATTTAGGACTGGGAAACAAACGCTAGCTCGCCTTACAAGAAACACACTATGCTTTTGAGAAAAGAGCACTCTTCTACTCTACTGGGATTCCTATGGGGTCTCAACAGTGAGCTTGCTTAAAACCAAAGAACTGTGCTTACTACACACATTGGTCATATCTAGTTTAACTTTGCTTAGGAAACTGACAAGAACAGTAGCTCCTCTTCAGTCCAATACACTGTACTTGCTGGGAACACACTCCAGTGCTATTTGCCCTGTGTATGACAATGGGAGCGCAATAGTGACTCTTCTTACCAGAAAACAACTGTTGCTCGTAGGACCAGAAATTACATGTGATTCAACCCCATTTAGGACTGGGAAAGAAACGCTAGCTCGCCTTACAAGAAACAAACTCTGCTTTTGAGATAAGAGCACTCTTCTACTCTACTGTGTTTCCTATGGGGTCCAAACAGAGAACTTGCTCAGAACAAAAGTACTGTGCTTCCTACACCCGGGCCATATCTAGTTCAACTCTGCTTAAGAAACTGACAAGAGAAGTAGCTCCTCTTCAGTCCATTACACTGTACTTGCTGGCAACTCATGCGAGTGCTATTTGCACTGTGTATGGCAATGGGAGCACAATAGTGACTTTCCTTACCAGAAAGGAACTCTTGCTTGTAGAACCAAATAATGCATGTGATTGAACTCCATTTAGGACTGGGAAACAAACGCTAGCTCGCCTTACAAGTAACACACTCTGCTTTTGAGGAAGGAGCACTCTTCTACTCTACTGTGTTTTCTTAACACCAGAAGACTGAGCTTGCTCAGAACAAAAGAACTGTGCTTCCTACACACCCGGCCATATCTAGTTCAATTCTGCTTAGGAAACTGACAAGAACAGTAGATCCTCTTCAGTCCAATACACTGTACTTGATGGGAACAGATGCGAGTCCCATTTGTAATGTGTGTGGCAATGGGAGCACAATAGTGACTTTCCTTACCAGACAACAACTCTTGCTCGTAGGACCAAAAACTGCATGTGATTCAACTCCATTTAGGACTGGGAAACAAACGCTAGATCGCCTTACAAGAAACACACTCTGCTTTTGAGAAAAGAGCACTCTTCTACTCTACTCTGATTCCTATAGGGCCAAAACACTGAGCTTGCTCAGAACAAAAGAAATGTGCTTCCTACACACACGGGGCATATCTAGTTCAATTTTGCTTAGGAAACTAACAAGAATAGTAGATCCTCTTCAGTCCAATACACTGTACTTGCTGGGAGCAGACCCCAGTGCTATTTGCCCTGTGTATGTTAATTGGAGCGCAATAGTGACTCTTCTTACCAGAAAACAACTCTTGCTCGTAGGACCAGAAAATGCATGTGATTCAACTGCATTTAGGACTGGGAAACCAAAGCTAGGTCGCCTTACAAGAAACACACTCTGCTCTTGAGAAAAGAGCACTCTTCTACTCTACTGTGTTTCCTATGTGGTCCGAACAGTGAGCTTGCTCAGAACAAAAGAACTGTGCTTCCTACACACACGGGCCATATCTAGTTCAACTCTGCTTAGGAAACTAACAAGAACAGTAGCTCCTCTTCAGTCCAATACACTGTACTTGCGGGGAACAGACGCGAGTGCTATTTGCACTGGGTATGGCAATGGGAGCGCAATAGTGACTCTTCTTACCAGAAAGCATCTCTTGGTCGTAGGACCAGAAACTGCATGGGATTCAACTCGATTTCTTACTGGGAAACAAACACTACCTCGCCTTAGAAGGAACACACTCTGCTTTTGAGAAAAGAGCACTCTTCTAATCTATTGTGTTTCCTATGGGATCTGAACAATGAGCTTGCTAAGAACAAAAGAATTGTGCTTCCTACACAAACGGGCCATATCTAGTTCTACTCTGCTTAGGAAACTGACAAGAACATTAGCTCCTCTTCAGTCCAATACACTGTACTTGCTGGGAACAGACGCCAGTGCTATTTGCACTGTGTATGACAATGGGAGCGCAATAGTGACTCTTCTTACCAGAAAACAACTGTTGCTCGTAGGACCAGAAATTGCATGTGATTCAACTCCATTTAGGACTGGGAAAAAAAACGCTAGCTTGCCTTACAAGAAAAACACTCTGCTTTTGAGAAAAGAGCACTCTTCTACTCTACTGTGTTTCCTAAAGGGCCAGAATAGTGAGCTTGCTCAGAACAAAAGAACTGTGCTTCCTACACACACGAGCCATATCTAGTTCAACTCTGCTTAGGAAACTGACAAGAACAGTAGCTCCTCTTCAGTCCAATACACTGTACTTGGTGGGAACAGACGCGAGTCCTATTTGTACTGTGTGTGGCAATGGGAGCACAATAGTGTCTTTCCTTACCAGAAAACAACTCTTGCTCGTAGGACCAAAAACTGCATGTGATTCAACTCCATTTAGGACTGGGAAACAAACGCTAGATCGCCTAACAAGAAACACACTCTGGTTTTGAGAAAAGAGCACTCTTCTACTCTACTGTGTTTCCTATGGGGTCCAAACAGAGTACTTGCTCAGAACAAAAGTACTGTGCTTCCTACACCCGGGCCATATCTAGTTCAACTCTGCTTAGGAAACTGACAAGAACAGTAGCTCCTCTTCAGTCCAGTACACTGTACTTGCTGGCAACACATGTGAGTGCTATTTGCACTGTGTATGGCAATGGGAGCGCAATTGTGACTCTTCACACCACAAAACAACTCTTGCTCATAGGACCAGAAACTGCATGTGATTCAACTCCATTTAGGACTGGGAAACAAATGCTAGCTCACCTTACAAGAAACACACTCTGCTTTTGAGAAAAGAGCACTCTTCTACTCTACTGTGTTTCCTATGGGGTTCGAAAAGTGAGCTTGCTCAGAACAAAAGAACTGTGCTTCCTACACACACGGGCCATATCAAGTTCAACTCTGCTTAGAAAACTGACAAGAACAGCAGCTCCTCTTCAGTCCAATACACTGTACTTTCTGGGAACAGACGCGAATGCTATTTGCACTGTGTAGGGCAATAAGTACACAATAGTGAATCTTCTTACCAGAAAACAACTCTTCCTCGTAGGAACAAAAAATGCATTTGATTCAACTCCATTTAGGACTGAGAAACAAACGCTAGCTCGCCTTACAAGAAACACGCTCTGCTTTTGAGAATAGGGCACACATCTACTCTACTGTGTTTCCTATCGGGCCCAAAAGGTGAGCTTGCTCAGAACAAAAGAACTGTGCTTCCTACACACACGGGTAATATCTAGTTCAACTCTGCTTAGGAAACTGACAAGAACAGTAGCTCCTCTTCAGTCCAATACACTGTAATTGCTGGGAACTGACGCGAGTGCTATTTGCACTGTGTATGGCAATGGGAGCACAAGAGTGACTTTCCTTAGCAGAAAAAACTCTTTCTCATAGGACCAGAAACTGCATGTGATTCAACTCCATTTAGGACTAGGCAACAAACACTAGCTCGCCTTACAAGAAACACACTCTTCTTTTGAGGAAAGAGCTCTCTTCTACTCTATTTTGTTTCCTATAAGGACAGAACAGTGAGCTTGCTGAGAACAAAAAAACTGTGCTTCCTACACACAGGGGCCATATCTAGTTCAACTCTGCTTAGGAAACTGACAACAACAGTAGCTCCTCTTCAGTCCAATACACTGTACATGCTGGGAACAGACGCCAGTGCTATTTGCCCTGTGTATGACAATGGGAGCGCAAAAGTGACTCTTCTTACCCGAAAAAAACTCTTGCTAGTAGGACCAGAAACTGCATGTGATTCAACTCCATTTAGGACTGGGAAACAAATGCTAGCTCGCCTTACAAGAAACACACTCTGCTTTTGAGAAAAGAGCATTCTTCTACTCTACTCTGCTTCCTATAGGGCCAGAACAGTGAGCTTGCTCAGAAAAAAAGAACTGTGCTTCCTATACACACGGGCCATATCTAGTTCAATTCTGCTTAGGAAACTGACAAGAACAGTAGCCTCTCTTCAGTCCAATACACTGTACTTGCTGGAAACAGACGCGAGTGCTATTTGCACTGTGTATGGCAATGGGAGCGCAATAGTGACTCTTCTTACCAGAAAACATTTCTTGCGCGTAGGACCAGAAACTGCATGGGATTCAACTCGATTTCTTACTGGGAAACAAACACTACCTCGCCTTACAAGAAACACACTCTGCTTTTGAGAAAAGAGCACTCTTCTACTCTACTGTGTTTCCTATGGGATCTGAACAGTGAGCTTGCTCAGAACAAAGAATTGTGCTTCCTACACACATGGGCCATATCTAGTTCTACTCTGCTTAGGAACATGACAAGAACATTAGCTCCTCTTCTGTCCAATACACTGCACTTGCTGGGAACAGACGCCAGTGCTATTTGCACTGTGTATGACAATGGGAGCGCAATAGTGACTCTTCTTACCAGAAAACAACTCTTGCTCGTAGAACTAGAAATTGCATGTGATTCAACTCCATTTAGGGCTGGGAAAAATACGCTAGCTCGCCTTACAAGAAACACATTCTGCTTTTGAGAAAAGAGCACTCTTCTACTCTACTGTGTTTCCTATGGGGTCCAAACAGAGAACTTGCTCAGAACAAAAGTATTGTGCTTCCTAAACCCGGGCCATATCTACTTCAACTCTGCTTAGGAAAGAGACAAGAGAAGTAGCTCCTCTTCAGTCCAATACACTGTACTTGCTGGCAACTCATGCGAGTGCTATTTGCACTGTGTATGCCAATGGGAGCACAATAGGGACTTTCCTTACCAGAAAGCAACTCTTGCTCGTAGGACCAAATCTGCATGTGATTCAACTTAATTTAGGACTGGGAAACAAACGCTAGCTAGCCTTACAAGTAAGACACTCTGCTTTTGAGGAGGGAGCACTCTTCTACTCTACTGTGTTTCCTTTAGCGCCAAAACAGTGAGCTTGCTCAGAACAAAAGAACTGTGCTTCCTACACACATGGCCATATCTAGTTCAATTGTGCTTAGGAAACTGACAAGAACAGTAGATCCTCTTCAGTCCAATACACTGTACTTGCTGGGAACAGACGCGAGTGCTATGTGCACTGTGTATGACAATGGGAGCGCAATTGTGACTCTTCATACCACAAAACAACTCTTGCTCATAGGACCAGACTGCATGTGATTCAACTCCATTTAGGACTGGGAAACAAACGCTAGCTCGCCTTACAAGAAACACACTCTGCTTTTGAGAAAAGAGCACTCTTCTACTCTACTGTGTTTCCTATGGGGTCCAAACAGAGAACTTGCTCAGAACAAAAGTACTGTGCTTCCTACACCCGGTCCATATCTAGTTCAACTCTGCTTAGGAAACTGACAAGAGAAGTAGCTCCTCTTCAGTCCAATACACTGTACCTGCTGGCAACAGATGAGAGTGCTATTTGCACTGTGTATGGCAATGGGAGCGCAATAGTGAATTCCTTACCAGAAAGCAACTCTTGCTTCTAGGACCAAAAACAGCATGTGATTCAACTCCATTTACGACTGGGAAACAAACGCTACCTCGCCTTACAAGAAACACACTCTGCTTTTGAGAAAAGAGCACTCTTCTACTCTACTGTGTTTCCTATAGGGCCAGAACAGTGAGCTTGCTCAGAACAAAAGAACTGTGCTTCCTACACACACGGGCCATATCTATTTCAACTCTGCTTACGAAACTGACGAGAACAGTAGCTCCTATTCAGTCCAATACACTGTACTTGCTGCCAACAGACACGAGTGCTATTTGCACTGTGTATGGCAATGGATGCACAATAGTGACTCTTCTTACCAGAAAACAACTCTTGCTCTTAGGACCTGAAACTGCATTTGATTCAATCCACTTAGGACTGGGAAACAAACGCAGGCTCGCCTTACAAGAAACACGCTCTGCTTTTGAGAATAGGGCACACAAATACCCTACTGTGTTTCCTATGGGGTCCAAACAGTGAGCTTGCTCAGAACAAAAGAACTGTGCTTCCTACACACACGGGTCATATCTAGTTCAACTCTGCTTAGGAAACGGACAAGAAAAGTAGCTCTTCTTCAGTCCAATACACTGTAATTGCTGGGAACAGACGCGAGTGTTATTTGCACTGTGTATGGCAATGGGAGCACAATAGAGACTTTCCTTACCAGAAAAAAAACTTGCTCGTAGGACCAGAAACTGCATGAGATTCAACTCCATTTAGGACTGGGAAACAAACGCTAGCTCGCCTTACAAGAAACACACTCTCCTTTTGAGGAAAGAGCACTCTACTACTGTACTGTGTTTCCTATGTGGCCAGAACAGTGAGCTTGCTGAGTCAAAAAAACTGTGCTTCCTACCCACACGGGCCATATCTAGTTCAACTCTGCTTAGGAACGTGACAAGAACAGTAGATCCTCTTCAGTCCAATACACTGTACATGCTGGGAACAGACACCACTGCTATTTGCCCTGTGTATGGCAATGGGAGCACAATAGTGACTCTTCTTAACAGAAAAAAATCTTGCTCTTAGGACCAGAAACTGCATTTGATTCAACACCATTTAGGACTGGGAAACAAACGCTAGCTCGCCTTACAAGAAACACGCTCTGCTTTTGAGAATAGGGCACACATCTACTCTACTGTGTTTCCTATGGGGCCCAAACAGTGAGCTTGCTCAGAACAAAAGAACTGTGTTTCCTACACACACGGGTCATATCTAGTTCAACTCTGCTTAGGAAACTGACAAGAACAGTAGCTCCTCTTCAGTCCAATACACTGTAATTTTTGGGAACAGACGCGAGTGCTATTTGCACTGTGTATGGCAATGGGAGCACAATAGTGACTTTCCTTACCAAAAAAAACTCTTGCTCATAGGACCAGAAACTGCATGTGATTCAACTCCATTTAGGACTGGGAAACAAACGCTAGCTCGCCTTACAAGAAACACACTCTGCTTTTGAGAAAAGAGCACTCTTGTACTCTTTTTTGTTTCCTATAGGGCCAGAACAGTGAGCTTTCTAAGAACAAAAAAAATGTGCATCCTACACACACGGTCCATATCTAGTTCATCTCTGCTTAGAAACCTGACAAGAAAAGTAGATCCTCTTCATTCCAATACACTGTACATGCTGGGAACAGACGCCAGTGCTATTTGCCCTGTGTATGACAATGGGAGCGCAATAGTGACTCTTCTTACCAGAAAACAACTCTTGATCGTAGGACCAGAAATTGCATGTGATTCAACTCCATTTAGGACTGGGAATAAAACGCTAGCTCGCTTACAAGAAACACACTCTGCTTTGAGAAAAGAGCACTCTTCTACTCTACTGTTTTTCCTGTGGGGCCCAAACAGAGAACTTGTTCAGAACAAAAGTACTGTGCTTCCTACACCCGGGCCATATCTACTACAACTCTGCTTAGGAAACTGACAAGAGAAGTAGCTCCTCTTCAGTCCAATACACTGTATTTGCTGGGAACAGATGCCAGTGCTATTTGCACTGTGTATGCCAATGGGAGCGCAATAGTGACTTTCCTTACCAGAATGCAACTCTAGCTCGTAGGACCAAAAACTGCATGTGATTCAACTCCATTTAGGACTGGGAAACAAACGCTAGCTCGCCTTACAAGAAACACACTCTGCTTTTGAGGAAGGAGCACTCTTCTACTCTACTGTGTTTCCTTTAGCACCAGAACAGTGAGCTTGCTCAGAACAAAAGAACTGTGCTTCCTACACACACGGCCATATCTAGTTCAATTCTGCTTAGGAAACTGACAAGAACAGTAGGTCCTCTTCAGTCCAATACACTGTACTTGCTGGGAACAGACGCGAGTGCTGTTTGCACTGTGTATGACAATGGAGCGCAATTGTGACTCTTCATACCACAAAACAACTCTTGCTCATAGGACCAGAAACTGCATGTGACTCAACTCCATTTAGGACTGGGAAACAAACGCTAGCTCGCCTTACAAGAAACACACTATGCTTTTGAGAAAAGAGCACTCTTCTACTCTACTGTGTTTCCTGTAGGGCCAGAACAGTGAGCTTGCTCAGAACAAAAGAACTGTGCTTCCTACACACACGGGCCATATCTAGTTCAACTCTGCTTAGGAACCTGACAAGAACAGTAGATCCTCTTCAGCCCATACACTGTAATTGCTTCGAACAGACGCGAGTGCTCTTTGCCCTGTGTATGGCAATGGGAGCACAAAAGTGACTTTCCTTACCAGAAAAAACTCTTGCTCGTAGGACCAGAAACTCCATGTGATTTAACTCCATTTAGGACTGGGAAACAAACGCTAGCTCGCCTTACAAGAAACACACTCTGCTTTTGAGGAAAGAGCACTCTACTACTCTACTGTGTTTCCTATAGGGCCAGAAGAGTGAGCTTGCTGAGAACAAAAAACCTGTGCTTCCTACCCACACGGGCCATATCTAGTTCAACTCTGCTTAGGAACCTGACAAGAACAGTAGATCCTCTTCAGTCCAATACACTGTACATGCTGGGAACAGACGCCAGTGCTATTTGCCCTGTGTATGGCAAAGGGAGAGCAATAGTGGCTCTTCTAATCAGAAAACAACTCTTGCTCATAGGACCAGAAACGGCATGTGTATTTCAACTCCATTTAGGACTGGGAAACAAATGCTAGCTTGCCTTACAAGAAACACACTCTGCTTTTGAGAAAAGAGCACTCTTCTACTCTACTGTGTTTCCTAAGGGGTTCGAACAGTGAGCTTGCTCAGAACAAAAGAACTGTGCTTCCTACACACACGGGCCATATTTAGTTCAACTCTGCTTAGGAAACTCACAAGAACGGTAGCTCCTCTTCAGTCCAATACACTGTACTTGCTGGGAACAGACGCGAGTGCTATTTGCACTGTGTAAGGCAATAAGTGCACAATAGTGAATCTTCTTACCAGAAAAAAACTCTTGCTCTTAGGACCAGAAACTGCATTTGATTCAACTCCATTTAGGATTGGGAAAAAAAACGCTAGCACGCTTTACAAGAAACACACTCTGCTTTTGATAATAGGGCACACATCTACTCTACTGTTTTTCCTATGGGGCCCAAACAGTGAGCTTGCTCAGAACAAAAGAACTGTGCTTCCTACACACACGGGCCATATCTAGTTCATCTCTCCTTAGGAACCTGACAAGAACAGTAGATCCTCTTCAGTCCAATACACTGTACATGCTGGGAACAGACGCCAGTGGTATTTGCCCTGTGTATGACAATGGGAGCGCAAAAGTGACTCTTCTTACCAGAAAACAACTCTTGTAAGGCGAGCTAGTGTTTGTTTCCCAGTCCTAAATGGAGTTGAATCACATGCAGTTTCTGGTCCTACGAGCAAGAGTTGTTTTCTGGTAAGAAGAGTCACTATTGCGCTCCCATTCCCATACACAGTGCAAATAGCACTCGCGTCTGTTCCCAGCAAGTACAGTGTATTGGACTGAAGAAGAGCTCCTCTTCTTGTCAGTTACCTAAGCAGAGTTGAACTAGATATGGACCATGTGTGTAGGAAGCACAGTTCTTTTTTTCTGAGCAAGCTCACTGTTCGGAACCCATAGGAACCACAGTAGAGTAGAAGAGTGTCTTTTTCTCAAAAGCAGAGTATGTTTCTTGTAAGGCGAGCTAGCATTTGTTTCCCAGTCCTAAATGGAGTTGAATCACACGCAGTTTCTGGTACTACGAGCAAGAGTTGTTTTCTGGTAAGAAGAGTCACTATTGCGCTCCCATTGCCATACACAGTGCAAATAGCACTCGTGTCTGTTTCCAGCAAGTACAGTGTATTGGACTGAAGAAAAGCTACTGTTTTTGTCAGTTTCCTAAGCAGAGTTGAACTAGATATGGCCCGTGTTTGTAGGAAGCACAGTTCTTTTGTTCTGAGCAAGCTCAATGTTCGGACCCCATAGGAAACAAAGTAGAGTAGAAGAGTGCTCTTTTCTCAAAAGCAGAGTCTGTTTCTTGTAAGGCGAGCTAGCGTTTGTTTCCCAGTCCTAAATGGAGTTGAATCACATGCAGTTTCTGGTCCTACGAGCATGAGTTGTTTTCTGGTAAGAAGAGTCACTATTGAGCTCCCTTTGTCATACACAGGGGAAATAGCACTGGCGTCTGTTCCGGCATGTACAGTGTATTGCACTGAAGAGGATCTACTGTTCTTGTCAGTTTCCTAAGCAGAGTTGAACTAGATATGGCCCGTGTGTAGGAAGCACAGTTATTTTGTTCTGAGCAAGCTCACTGTTCGGACCTCATAGGAAACACAGTAGGGTAGAAGGGTGCTCTTTTCTCAAAAGCAGAGTGTGTTTCTTGTAAGGCGAGCTAGCGTTTGTTTCCAAGTCCTAAATGGAGTTGTGTCACATGCAATTTTTGTTCCTACAAGCAAGAGTTGTTTTCTGGTAAGAAGAGTCACTATTGCCCTCCCATTGTAATACACAGGGCAAATAGCCCTGGCATCTGTTCCCAGCATGTACAGTGTATTGCACTGAAGAGGATCTACTGTTCTTGTCAGTTTCCTAAGCAGAGTTGAACTAGATATGGCCGTGTGTGTAGGAAGCACAGTTCTTTTGTTCTGAGCAAGCTCACTGTTCTGGCCATATAGGAAACACATTAGAGTAGAAGAGTGCTCTTTTCTCAAAAGCAGAGTGTGTTTCTTGTAAGGCCAGCTAGCGTTTTTTTCCCAGTCCTAAATGGAGTTGAATCACATGCAGTTTCTGGTCCTATGAGCAAGAGTTGTTTTCTGGTAAGAAGAGTCACTATTGCGCTCCCATTGTCATACACAGGGCAAATAGCACTGGCGTCTGTTCACAGCATGTACAGTGTATTAGACTGAAGAGGATTTACTCCTCTTGTCAGTTTCCTAAGCAGAGTTGAACTAGATATGGCCCGTGTGTAGGAAGCACAGTTATGTTGTTCTGAGCAAGCTCACTGTTCGGACCCCATAGGAAACACAGTAGAGTAGAAGAGTGCTCTTTTCTCAAAAGCAGAGTGTGTTTCTTGTAAGGCGTGCTAGGGTTTGTTTCCTAGTCCTAAATGGAGTTGAATCACATGCAGTTTCTGGTCCTATGAGCAAGAGTTGTTTTCTGGTAAGAACAGTCACTATTGCGCTCCCATTGCCATACACAGTGCAAATAGCACTGGCGTCTGTACCCAGCAAGTACAGTGTATTTGACTGAAGAGGAGCTCCTGTTCTTGTCAGTTTCCTAAGCACAGTTGAACTAGATATGGCCCATGTGCGTAGGAAGCACAGTTATTTTGTTCTGAGCAAGATCACTGTTCGGACCCCATAGGAAACACATTAGAGTACAAGAGTGCTGTTTTCTCAAAAGCAGAGGGTGTTTCTTGCAAGGCCAGCTACCATTTGTTGCCCAGTCCTAAATGGAGTTGAATCACATGCAGTTTCTGGTCCTACGAACAAGAGTTGTTTTCTGGTATGAAGAGTCACTATTGTGCTCCCATTGTCATACACAGGGCAAATAGCACTGGCATCTGTTCCCAGCATGTACAGTGTATTGGACAGAAGAGGATCTACTGTTCTTGTCAGTTTCCTAAGCAGAATTGAATTAGATATGGCCCTGTGTGTAGGAAGCACAGTTTTTTGTTCTAAGCAAGCTCAATGTTTTGGCCCTAGAGGAAACACATTAGAGTAGAAGAGTGCTCTTTTCTCAAAAGCATAGTGTGTTTCTTTTAAAGCAAGCTAGCGTTTGTTTCCAGTCCTAAATGGAGTTGAATCACATGCAGTTTTTGGTCCTACTAGCAAGAGTTGTTTTCTGGTAAGGAAAGTCACTATTGCGCTCCTATTCCCATACAATCGGCAAATAGCACTCACGTCTGTTCTAAGAAAGTACAGTGTATTGGACTGAAGAGGAGCTACTGTTCTTGTCAGTTTCCTAAGCAGAGTTGAACTAGATATGGCCCGTGTGTGTAGGAAGCACAGTTCTTTTGTACTGAGCAAGCTCACTGTTCTGGCCCTAAATGAAACACATTAGAGTAGAAGAGTGCTCTTTTCTCAAAAGCAGAGTGTGTTTCTTGGAAGGCGAGCTACCATTTGTTTCACAGTCGTAAATGGAGTTGAATCACATGAAGTTCCTGGTCCTAGGAGCAAGAGTTGTTTTCTGGTAAGAAGAGTCACTATTGTGCTCCCATTGCCATACACAGTGCAAATAGCGCACGCGTCTGTTCCCAGCAAGTACAGTGTATTAGACTGAAGAGGAGCTACTGTTTTGTCAGTTTCCAAAGCAGAGTTGAACTAGATATGGCCCGTGTGCGTAGGAAGCACAGTTCTTTTGTTCTGAGCAAGCTCACTGTTCGGACCCCATAGGAAACACAGTAGAGTAGAAGAGTCTCTTATCTCAAAAGCAGAGTGTGTTTCTTGTAAGGCCAGCTAGGATTTGTTTCCCAGTCCTTAATGGAGTTGAATCACATGCAGTTTCTGTTCCTACGAGCAAGAGTTGTTTTCTGGAATGAAGAGTCACTATTGTGCTCCCATTGTCATACACAGGGCAAATAGCACTGGCATCTGTTCCCAGCATGTACAGTGTATTGGACGGAAGAGGATCTACTGTTCTTGTCAGTTTCCAAAGCAGAATTGAACTAGATATGGCCGTGTGTGTAGGAAGCACAGTTTTTTGTTCTGAGCAAGCTCAATGTTTTGGCCCTATAGGAAACACTTTAGAGTAGAAGAGTGCTCTTTTCTCAAAAGCATAGTGGGTTTCCTGTAAGGCGAGCTAGCGTTTGTTTCCCAGTCCTAAATGGAGTTGAATCACATGCAGTTTCTGGCCCTACGAGCAAGAGTTGTTTTCGGGTAAGAAGAGTCACTATTGTGCTCCCATTGCCATACACAGTGCAAATAGCACACGCGTCTGTTCCCAGCAAGTACAGTGTATTGGACTGAAGAGGAGCTACTGTTCTTGTCAGTTTCCTATGCAGAGTTGAACTAGATATGGCCTGTGTGTGTAGGAAGCACAGTTATTTTGTTCTGAGCAAGCAAACTGTTCGGACCCCATAGGAAACACAGTAGAGTAGAAGAGTGCTCTTTTCTCAAAAGCAGAGTGTGTTGCTTGTAAGGCCAGCTAGCGTTTGTTTCCCAGTCCTAAATGGAGTTGAATCACATGCAGTTTTTGGTCCTATGAGAAAGAGTTGTTTTCTCGTAAGGAAATTCACTATTGCGCTCCCATTCCCATACACGATGCAAATAGCACTCGTGTCTCTTCCCAGCCAGTACAGTGTATTGGACTGAAGAGGAGCTACTGTTCTTGTCAGTTTGCTAAGCAGAGTTGAACTAGATATGGCCCTTGTGTGTAGGAATCACAGTTCTTTTGTTCTGAGCAAGCTCACTGTTCTGGCCCTATAGGAAACACATTAGAGTAGAATACTGCTCTTTTCTCAAAAGCAGAGTGTGTTTCTTGTAAGGCCAGCTAGCGTTTGTTTCCCAGTCCTAAATGGAGTTGAATCACATGCAGTTTCTGGTCCTACGAGCAAGAGTTGTTTTCTGGTAAGAACAGTCACTATAGCGCTCCCATTGCCATACACAGTGCAAATAGCACTCGCGTCTGTTTTCAGCAAGTACAGTGTATTGGACTGAAGAGGAGCTACTGTTCTTGCCAGTTTTCTAAGCTGAGTTGAACTAGTTAAGGCCCGTGTGTGTAGGAAGCACAGTTCTTTTGTTCTGATCAAGCTCACTGTTCAGACACCATAGGAAACACAGTAGAGTAGAAGAGTGCTCTTTTCTCAAAAGTAGAGTGTGTTTCTTTAAAGGCGAGCTAGCGTTTGTTTCCCAGTCCTAAATGGAGTTGAATCCCATGCAGTTTCTGGTCCTATGAGCAAGAGTTGTTTTCTAGTAAGAAGAGTCACTATAGTGCTCCCATTGTCATACACAGGGCAAATACCACTGGCATCTGTTTCCAGCATGTACATTGTATTGCACTGAAGAGGATCTACTGTTCTTGTCAGTTTCCTAAGCAGAGTTCAACTAGATATAGCTCGTGTGTGGAGGAAGCACACTTCTTTTGTATTGAGCAAGCTCACTGTTCTGGCCCTAAAGGAAACACATTACAGTAGAAGAGTGCTCTTTTCTCAAAAGCAGAGTGTGTTTCTTGTAAGGCAAGCTAGCATTTGTTTCCCAGTCCTAAATGGAGTTGAATCACATGCAGTTTCTGGTCCTACGAGCAAGAGTTGTTTTCTGGTAAGAAGTGTCACTATTGCGCTCTGATTGTCATTCACAGAACAAATAGCACTGGAGTTTGTTCCCATCATGTACAGTGTATTGGACTGAAGAGGATCTACTGTTCTTGTCAGTTTCCGAAGCAGAACTGAAATAGATATGGCTGTGTGTGTAGGAAGCACAGTTTTTTGTTCTGAGCAAGCTCACTGTTTTGGCCATATAGGAAACACAGTAGAGTAGAAGAGTGCTCTTTTCTCAAAAGCATAGTGTGTTTCTTTTAAGGCAAGCTAGCGTTTGTTTCCCACTCCTAAATGGAGTTGAATCACATGCAGTTTCTGGTCCTACGAGCAAGAGTTGTTTTCTGGTAAGAAGAGTCACTATTGTGCTCCCATTGTCATACACAGGCCAAATAGCACTGGCATCTGTTCCCAGCATGTACAGTGTATTGGACTTAAGAGGATCTACTGTTTTTGTCAGTTTCCTAAGCAGAATTGATCTAGATATGGCCCATGTGTGTAGGAAGCACAGTTCTTTTGTTCTGAGCAAGCTCACTGTTCTGGCCCTATAGGAAACACAGTAGAGTAGAAGAGGGCTCTTTTCTCAAAAGCAGAGTCTGTTTCTTGTAAGGTGAGCTAGCGTTTGTTTCCCAGTCCTAAAAGGAGTTGAATCACATGCAATTTCTGGTCCTAAGAGCAAGAGTTGTTTTCTGGTAAGGAAAGTCACTATTGCGCTCCCATTCACATACACCGTGCAAATAGCACTCGCGTCAGTTCCCAGCAAGTACAGTGTATTGGACTTAAGAGAAGCTACTGTTCTTGTCAGTTTCCTAAGCAGAGATCAACTAGATATGGCCCGTGTGTGTAGGAAGCACAGTTCTTTTGTTCTGAGCAAGCTCACTGTTCTGGCCCTATAGGAAACACATTAGACTATAATACTGCTCTTTTCTCAAAAGCAGAGTGTGTTTCTTGTAAGGCGAGGTAGCGTTTGTTTCCCAGTCCTAAATGAAGTTGAATCACATGCAGTTTCTGGTCCTACGAGCAAGAGTTGTTTTCTGGCAAGGAAAGACACTATTGTGCTCCAATACCATATATAGTGCAAATACCACTCGTGTCTGTTCCCAGCAAGTACAGTGTATTGGACTGAAGAATAGCTACTGTTCTTGTCAGTTTCCTAAGCAGAGTTGAACTAGATATAGCCCGTGTGTGTAGGAAGCACAGTTCTTTTGTTCTGAGCAAGCTGACTGTTTGGACCCCATAGGAAACACAGTAGAGTAGAAGAGTGCTCTTTTCTCAAAAGCAGAGTGTGTTTCTTGTAAGGCGAGCTAGCGTTTGTTTTCCTGTCCTAAATGGAGTTGAATCACATGCAGTTTCTTGTCCTACGAGGAAGAGTTGTTTTCTGGTAAGAAGAGTCACTATTGCGCTCCCATTGTCATACACAGGGCAAAGAGCATTGGCGTCTGTTCGCAGCATGTACACTGTATTGGACTGAAGAGGATCTACTGTTCTTGTCAGTTTCCTAAGCAGAGTTGAACTAGATATGGCCGTGTGTGTAGGAAGCACAGTTCTTTTCTTCTGAGCAAGCTCACTGTTCTGGCCATAAAGGAAACACATTAGAGTAGAAGAGTGCTCTTTTATCAAAGCAGAGTGTGTTTTTTGTAAGACGAGCTAACGTTTGTTTCCCAGTCCTAAATGGAGTTGAATCCCATGCAGTTTCTGCTCCTACGAGCAAGAGTTGTTTTCTGGTATCAGAGTCACTATTGTGCTCCCATTGTCATACACAGGACAAATAGCACTGGCGTCTGTTCCCAGCAGTACAGTGTATTGGACGGAAGAGGATCTACTGTTCTTGTCAGTTTCTTAAGCAGAATTGAACTAGCTATGGCCGTGTGTGTAGGAAGCACAGTTCTTTTCTTCTGAAAAAGCTCACTGTTCGGACCCCAAGGAAATACAGTAGAGTAGAAGAGTGCCCTTTTCTCAAAAGCAGAGTGTTTTTCTTGTAAGGCGACCTAGCGTTTGTTTCTCAGTCCTAAATGGAGTTGAATCACATGCAGTTTCTGGTCCTACGAGCAAGAGTTGTTTTCTGGTAAGAAGAGTCACTATTGTGCTCCCATTGTCATATACAGGGCATATAGCACTGGCATCTGTTCCCAGCATGTACAGTGTAATGGACTTAAGAGGATCTACTGTTCTTGTCAGTTTCCTAAGCAGAATTTATCTAGATATGGGCCGTGTGTGTAGGAAGCACAGTTCTTTTGTTTTGAGCAAGCTCACTGTTCTGGCCCTATAGGAAACTTAGTAGAGTAGAAGGGTGCTCTTTTCTCAAAAGCAGAGTGTGTTTCTTTTAAGGCCAGCTAGCATTTGTTTCCCAGTCCTAAATGTAGTTGAATCCCATGCAGTATTTCGTCCTATGAGCAAGAGTTGTTTTCTGGTAAGAAGAGTCACTATTGTGTTCCCATTGCCATACACAGTGCAAATAGCACTCGCGTCTGTTCCCAGCAAGTACAGTGTATTGGAATGAAGAGGAGCTACTGTTCTTGTCAGTTTCCTAAGCAGAGTTGAACTAGATATGGCCCGTGTGTGTAGGAAGCACAGTTATTTTTTTCTGAGCAAGCTCACTGTTCGGAACCCATAGGAAACACATTAGAGTAGAAGAGTGCTCTTTTCTAAAAAGCAGAGTGTGTTTCTTGTAAGGCGAGCTAGCGTTTGTTTCCCAGTCATACATGGAGTTGAGTCACATGCAGTTTTTGGTCCTACGAGCAAGAGTTGTTTTCTGGTAAGAAGAGTCACTATTGTGCTCCCATTGTCATACAAAAGGCAAATAGCACTGTCGTCTGTTCCCAGCATGTACAGTGTATTGGACTGAAGAGGATCTACTGTTCTTGTCAGTTTCCTAAGCAGAATTGAACTAGATATGGCCGTGTGTGTAGGAAGCACAGTTCTTTTGTTCTGAGCAAGCTCACTGTTCTGGCCCTATAGGAAAAACAGTAGAGTAGAAGAGTGCTCTTTTCTCAAAAGCAGAGTGTGTTTTTGTAAGGCGAGCTAGCGTTTGTTTTCCAGTCCTAAATGGAGTTGAATCACTTGCAGTTGTTGGTATCACGAGCAAGAGATGTTTTCTGGTAAGGAAAGTCACTATTGTGCTCCCATTGCCATGCACAGTGCAAAGAGCACTCGCGTCTGATCCCAGCAAGTACAGTGTATTGTACTGAAGAGGAGCTATTGTTCTTGTCAGTTTCCTAAGCAGAGTTGAACTAGATATGGCCCGTGTGTGTAGGAAGCAAAGTTCTTTTGTTCTGAGCAAGCTCAATGTTCGGACCCGATAGGAAACACAGTAGAGTAGAAGAGTGCTCTTTTCTCAAAAGCAGAGTTTGTTTCTTGTAAGGCATGCTAGCGTTTGTTTCCCAGTCCTAAATGTAGTTGAATCCCATGCAGTTTTTCGTCCTATGAGCAAGAGTTGTTTTCTGGTAAGAAGAGTCACTATTGTGCTACCATTGCCATACACACTGCAAATAGCACTCGCGTCTGTTCCCAGCAAGTAATGTGTGTGGGACTGAAGAGGAGCTACTGTTCTTGTCAGATTCCTAAGCAGAGTTGAACTAGATATGGCCCGTGTGTGTAGGAAGCACAGTTCGTTTGTTCTGAGCAAGCTCACTTTTCGGACCCCATAGGAAACACATTAGAGTAGAAGAGTGCTCTTTTCTAAAAAGCAGAGCGTGTTTCTTGTAAGGCGAGCTAGCGTTTGTTTTCCAGTCCTAAATGGAGTTGAATCACATGCAGTTGTTTGTCCCACGAGTAAGAGTTGTTTTCTGGTAAGGAAAGGCACTATTGTGCTCCCATTGCCATACACAGTGCAAATAGCACTTGCGTCTGTTCCCAGCAAGTACAGAGTATTGGACTGAAGAGGAGCTACTGTTCTTGTCAGTTTCCTAAGCAGAGTTGAACTAGATATGGCCGTGTGTGTAGGAAGCACAGTTCTTTTGTTCTGAGCAAGCTCACTGTTCGGAACCCATAGGAAACACAGTAGAGTAGAAGAGTGCTCTTTTCTCAAAAGCAGAGTGTGTTTCTTGTAATGCAAGCTAGCGTTTGTTTACCAACCTAAATCGGAGTTGAATCACATGCAGGTTCTGCTCCTATGAGCAAGAGTTGTTTTCTGTTAATAAGAATCACTATTGTGCTCCCATTGTCATACACAGGGCAAATAGCACTAGCGTCTATTCCCAGCAAGTACAGTGTATTGGACTGAAGAGGAGCTACTGTTCTTGTCAGTTTCCTAAGCAGAGTTGAACTAGATATGCCCCGTGTATGCAGGAAGCACAGTTCTTTTGTTCTGAGCAAGCTCACTGTCCTGGCCCTTTAGGAAACACAGTAGAGTAGAAGAGTGCTCTTTTCTCAAAAGCAGAGTGTGTTTCTTGTAAGGCAAGCTAGCGTTTGTTTCCCAGTCCTAAATGGAGTTGAATCACATGCAGTTTCTCTTCCTACGAGCAAGAGTTTTTTTCTGGTAAGAAGAGTCACTCTTGCGCTCCCATTGCCATACACAGTGAAAATAGCACTGGCGTCTGTTCCCAGCATGTACAGTGTATTGCACTGAAGAGGATCTACTGTTCTTGTCAGTTTCCTCAGCAGAGTTGAACTAGATTTGGCCCATGTGTGTAGGAAGCACAGTTCTTTTGTTCTGAGCAAGCTGACTGTTCGGACCCCATAGGAAACACAGTAGAGTAGAAGAGTGCTCTTTTCTCAAAAGCAGAGTGTGTTTCTTGTAAGGCGAGCTAGCGTTTGTTTGCCAGTCCTAAATGGAGTTGAATCACATGCAGTTTCTGGTCCTACGAGCAAGAGATGTTTTCTGGTAAGAAGAGTCACTATTGCGCTCCCATTGTCATACACAGGGCAAATAGCACTGGCGTCTGTTCGCAGCATGTACACTGTATTGGACTGAAGAGGATCTACTGTTCTTGTCAGTTTCCTAAGCAGAGTTGAACTAGGTATGGCCGTGTGTGTAGGAAGCACAGTTCTTTTGTTCTTAGCAAGCTCACTGTTCTGGCCATATAGGAAACACATTAGAGTAGAAGAGTGCTGTTTTATCAAAGCAGAGTGTGTTTCTTGTAAGGCGAGCTAGCGTTTGTTTCCCAGTCCTAACTGGAGTTGAACTACATGAAGTTTCTGGTCCTACGAGCAAGAGTTGTTGTCTGATAAGAAGAGTCACTTTTGCGCTTTCATTGTCATACACAGGGCAAATAGCACTGGCATCTGTTCCCAGCATGTACAGTGTATTGGACTGAAGAGGATCTACTGTTCTTGTCAGTTTCCTAAGAAGAAATTAACTAGATATGTCTGTGTGTGTAGCAAGCACAGTTCTTTTGTTCTGAGCAAACTCACTGTTCGGGGACTATAGGAAACACAGTAGAGTAGAAGAGTGCTCTTTTCTCAAAAGCAGAGTGTGTTTCTTGTAAGGAGAGCTAGTGTTTGTTTCCCAGTCTTAAATGGAGTTGAATCACTTGCAGTTGTTGGTCCTACGAGCAAGAGTTGTTTTCTGGTAAGAAGAGTCACTATTGTGCTCCCATTGTCATACAAAAGGCAAATAGCACTGTCGTCTCTTCCCAGGATGTACAGTGTATTGGACTGAAGAGGATCTACTGTTCTTGTCAGTTTCCTAAGCAGAATTGAACTAGATATGGCCGTGTGTGTAGGAAGCACAGTTCTTTTGTTCTGAGCAAGCTCACTGTTCTGGCCCTATAGGAAAAACAGTAGAGTAGAAGAGTGCTCTTTTCTCAAAAGCAGAGTGTGTTTTTGTAAGGCGAGCTAGCGTTTGTTTTCCAGTCCTAAATGGAGTTGAATCACTTGCAGTTGTTGGTCCCACGAGCAAGAGTTGTTTTCTGGTAAGGAAAGTCACTATTGTGCTACCATTGCCATACACACTGCAAATAGCACTCGAGTCTGTTCCCAGCAAGTAATGTGTATGGGACTGAAGAGGAGCTACTGTTCTTGTCAGTTTCCTAAGCAGAGTTGAACTAGATATGGCCCGTGTGTGTAGGAAGCACAGTTTGTTTGTTCTGAGCAAGCTCACTTTTCGGACCCCATAGGAAACACATTAGAGTAGAAGAGTGCTCTTTTCTAAAAAGCAGAGTGTGTTTTTTGTAAGGCGAGCTAGCGTTTGTTTTCCAGTCCTAAATGGAGTTGAATCACATGCAGTTGTTTGTCCCACGAGTAAGAGTTGTTTTCTGGTAAGGAAAGGCACTATTGTGCTCCCATTGCCATACACAGTGCAAATAGCACTCGCGTCTGTTCCCAGCAAGTACAGTGTATTGGACTGAAGAGGAGCGACTGTTCTTGTCAGTTTCCAAAGCACAGTTAAACTCTATATGGCCCGTGTGTGTAGGAAGCACAGTTCTTTTGTTCTGAGCAAGCTCACTGTTCTGGCCATATAGGAAACACAGTAGAGTAGAAGAGTGCTCTTTTCTCAAAAACAGAGTGTGTTTCTTGTAAGGCGAGCTAGCGTTTGTTTCCCAGTCCTAAATGGGAGTTGAATCACATGCAGTTTCTGGTTATACTAGCAAGAGTTGTTTTCTGGTAAAAAGAGTCACTATTGCGCTCCCACTGTCATACACAGGGCAAATTACACTGGATTCTGTTCCCAGCATGTACAGTGTATTGGACTGAAGAGGAGCTGCTGTTCTTGTCAGTTACCTAAGCAGAGTTGAACTAGATATGGCCGTGTGTGTAGGAAGCACAGTTCTTTTGTTCTGAGCAAGCTCACTGTTCGGAACCCATAGGAAACACAGTAGAGTAGAAGAATGCTCTTTTCTCAAAAGCAGAGTGTGTTTCTTGTAATGCTACCAACCTAAATCGGAGTTGAATCACATGCAGTTTCTGGTCCTACGAGCAAGAGTTGTTTTCTGGTAAGAAGAGTCACTATTGCGCTCCTATTGTCATACACAGGGCAAATAGCACTGGCGTCTGTTCCCAGCATGTACAGTGTATTGGACTGAAGAGGATCTACTGTTCTTGTCAGTTTCCTAAGCAGAGTTGAACTAGATATGGCCGTGTGTGTAGGAAGCACAGTTCTTTTGTTCTGAGCAAGCTCACTGTTGTGGCCCAATAGGAAAAACAGTATAGTAGAAGAGTGCTCTTTTCTCAAAAGCAGATTGTGTTTCTTGTAAGGCGAGCTAGTGTTTGTTTCCCAGTCCTAAATGGAGTTGAATCACATGCAGTTTATGGTCCTACGAGCAAGAGTTGTTTTCTAGTAAGAAGAGTCACTTTTGTGCTCCCATTGTCATACACAGGGCAAATAGCACTGGGGTCTGTTCCCAGCATGTACAGTGTATTGCACTGAAGAGGAGCTACTGTTCTTGTCAGTTTCCTAAGCAGAGTTGAACTAGATATGGCCGTGTGTGTAGGAAGCACAGTTCTTTTATTCTGAGGTAGCTCACTGTTCGGACACCATAGGCAACACAGTAGAGTAGAAGAGTGCTCTCTTCTCAAAAGCAGAGTGTGTTTCTTGTAAGGCGAGGTTGTGTTTGTTTCCCAGTCCTAAATGGAGTTGAATCACATGCAGGTTCTGCTCCTATGAGCAAGAGTTGTTTTCTGTTAATAAGAATCACTATTGTGCTCCCATTGTCATACACAGGGCAAATAGCACTGGCGTCTGTTCCCAGCAAGTACAGTGTATTGGACTGAAGAGGAGCTACTGTTCTTGTCAGTTTCCTAAGCAGAGTTGAACTAGATATGCCCCGTGTATGCAGGAAGCACAGTTCTTTTGTTCTGAGCAAACTCACTGTCCTGGCCCTTTAGGAAACACAGTAGAGTAGAAGAGTGCTCTTTTCTCAAAAGCAGAGTGTGTTTCTTGTAAGGCAAGCTAGCGTTTGTTTCCCAGTCCTAAATGGAGTTGAATCACATGCAGTTTCTCTTCCTACGAGCAAGAGTTTTTTTCTGGTAAGAAGAGTCACTCTTGCGCTCCCATTGCCATACACAGTGAAAATAGCACTGGCGTCTGTTCCCAGCATTTACAGTGTATTGCACTGAAGAGGATCTACTGTTCTTGTCAGTTTCCTCAGCAGAGTTGAACTAGATTTGGCCCATGTGTGTAGGAAGCACAGTTCTTTTGTTCTGAGCAAGTTGACTGTTCGGACCCCAGAGGAAACACAGTAGAGTAGAAGAGTGCTCTTTTCTCAAAAGCAGAGTGTGTTTCTTGTAAGGCGAGCTAGCGTTTGTTTGCCAGTCCTAAATGGAGTTGATTCACATGCAGTTTCTGGTCCTACGAGCAAGAGATGTTTTCTGGTAAGAAGAGTCACTATTGCGCTCCCATTGTCATACACAGGGCAAATAGCACTGGCGTCTGTTCGCAGCATGTACACTGTATTGGACTGAAGAGGATCTACTGTTCTTGTCAGTTTCCTAAGCAGAGTTGAACTAGGTATGGCCGTGTGTGTAGGAAGCACAGTTCTTTTGTTCTTAGCAAGCTCACTGTTCTGGCCATATAGGAAACACATTAGAGTAGAAGACTGCTCTTTTATCAAAGCAGAGTGTGTTTCTTGTAAGGCGAGCTAGCTTTTGTTTCCCAGTCCTAACTGGAGTTGAACCACATGAAGTTTCTGGTCCTACGAGCAAGAGTTGTTGTCTGATAAGAAGAGTCACTTTTGCGCTTTCATTGTCATACACAGGGCAAATAGCACTGGCATCTGTTCCCAGCATGTACAGTGTATTGGACTGAAGAGGAGCTACTGTTCTTGTCAGTTTCCTAAGCAGAGTTGAACTAGATATGGCCGTGTGTGTAGGAAGCACAGTTCTTTTGTTCTGAGCAAGCTCACTGTTCGGAACCCATAGGAAACACAGTAGAGTAGAAGAGTGCTCTTTTCTCAAAAGCAGAGTGTGTTTCTTGTAATGCAAGCTAGCGTTTGTTTACCAACCTAAATCGGAGTTGAATCACATGCAGTTTCTGGTCCTACGATCAAGAGTTGTTTTCTGGTAAGAAGAGTCACTATTGCGCTCCCTTTGTCGTACACAGGGCAAATAGCACTGGCGTCTGTTCCCAGAATGTACAGTGTATTGGACTGAAGAGGATCTACTGTTCTTGTCAGTTTCCTAAGCAGAGTTGAACTAGATATGGCCGTGTGTGTAGGAAGCACAGTTCTTTTGTTCTGAGCAAGCTCACTGTTGTGGCCCAATAGGAAAAACAGTATAGTAGAAGAGTGCTCTTTTCTCAAAAGCAGATTGTGTTTCTTGTAAGGCGAGCTAGTGTTTGTTTCCCAGTCCTAAATGGAGTTGAATCACATGCAGTTTCTGGTCCTACGAACAAGAGTTGTTTTCTAGTAAGAAGAGTCACTTTTGCGCTCCCATTGTCATACACAGGGCAAATAGCACTGGGGTCTGTTCCCAGCATGTACAGTGTATTGCACTGAAGAGGAGCTACTGTTCTTGTCAGTTTCCTAAGCAGAGTTGAACTAGATATAGCCCGTGTGTGTAGGAAGCACAGTTCTTTTATTCTGAGCTAGCTCACTGTTCGGACACTATAGGCAACACAGTAGAGTAGAAGAGTGCTCTCTTCAAAAGCAGAGTGTGTTTCTTGTAAGGCGAGGTAGTGTTTGTTTCCCAGTCCTAAATGGAGTTGAATCACATGCAGGTTCTGCTCCTATGAGCAAGAGTTGTTTTCTGTTAATAAGAATCACTATTGTGCTCCCATTGTCATACACAGGGCAAATAGCACTGGCGTCTGTTCCCAGCAAGTACAGTGTATTGGACTGAAGAGGAGCTACTGTTCTTGTCAGTTTCCTAAGCAGAGTTGAACTAGATATGCCCCGTGTATGCAGCAAGCACAGTTCTTTTGTTCTGAGCAAGCACACTGTCCTGGCCCTTTAGGAAACACAGTAGAGTAGAAGAGTGCTCTTTTCTCAAAAGCAGAGTGTGTTTCTTGTAAGGCAAGCTAGCGTTTGTTTCCCAGTCCTAAATGGAGTTGAATCACATGCAGTTTCTCTTCCTACGAGCAAGAGTTTTTTTCTGGTAAGAAGAGTCACTCTTGCGCTCCCATTGCCATACACAGTGAAAATAGCACTGGCGTCTGTTCCCAGCATGTACAGTGTATTGCACTGAAGAGGATCTACTGTTCTTGTCAGTTTCCTCAGCAGAGTTGAACTAGATTTGGCCCATGTGTGTAGGAAGCACAGTTCTTTTGTTCTGAGCAAGCTGACTGTTCGGACCCCATAGGAAACACAGTAGAGTAGAAGAGTGCTCTTTTCTCAAAAGCAGAGTGTGTTTCTTGTAAGGCGAGCTAGCGTTTGTTTGCCAGTCCTAAATGGAGTTGAATCACATGCAGTTTCTGGTCCTACGAGCAAGAGATGTTTTCTGGTAAGAAGAGTCACTATTGCGCTCCCATTGTCATACACAGGGCAAATAGCACTGGCGTCTGTTCGCAGCATGTACACTGTATTGGACTGAAGAGGATCTACTGTTCTTGTCAGTTTCCTAAGCAGAGTTGAACTAGGTATGGCCGTGTGTGTAGGAAGCACAGTTCTTTTGTTCTTAGCAAGCTCACAGTTCTGTCCACATAGGAAACACATTAGAGTAGAAGACTGCTCTTTTATCAAAGTAGAGTGTGTTTCTTGTAAGGCGAGCTAGCGTTTGTTTCCCAGTCCTAACTGGAGTTGAACCACATGAAGTTTCTGGTCCTACGAGCAAGAGTTGTTGTCTGATAAGAAGAGTCACTTTTGCGCTTTCATTGTCATACACAGGGCAAATAGCACTGGCATCTGTTCCCAGCATGTACAGTGTATTGGACTGAAGAGGATCTACTGTTCTTGTCAGTTTCCTAAGAAGAAATTAACTAGATATGTCTGTGTGTGTAGGAAGCACATTTCTTTTGTTCTGAGCAAACTCACTGTTCGGGGACTATAGGAAACACAGTAGAGTAGAAGAGTGCTCTTTTATCAAAAGCAGAGTGTGTTTCTTGTAAGGCGAGCTAGTGTTTGTTTCCCAGTCATAAATGGAGTTGAATCACTTGCAATTGTTGGTCCCACGAGCAAGAGTTGTTTTCTGGTAAGAAGAGTCACTATTGTGCTCCCATTGTCATACAAAAGGCAAATAGCACTGTCGTCTCTTCCCAGGATGTACAGTGTATTGGACTGAAGAGGAGCTACTGTTCTTGTCAGTTTCCTAAGCAGAGTTGAACTAGATATGGCCCGTGTGTGTAGGAAGCACAGTTTGTTTGTTCTGAGCAAGCTCACTTTTCGGACCCCATAGGAAACACATTAGAGTAGAAGAGTGCTCTTTTCTAAAAAGCAGAGTGTGTTTCTTGTAAGGCGAACTAGCGTTTGTTTTCCAGTCCTAAATGGAGTTGAATCACATGCAGTTGTTTGTCCCACGAGTAAGAGTTGTTTTCTGGTAAGGAAAGGCACTATTGTGCTCCCATTGCCATACACAGTGCAAATAGCACTCGCGTCTGTTCCCAGCAAGTACAGTGTATTGGACTGAAGAGGAGCTACTGTTCTTGTCAGTTTCCAAAGCACATTTAAACTCTATATGGCCCGTGTGTGTAGGAAGCACAGTTCTTTTGTTCTGAGCAAGCTCACTGTTCTGGCCATATAGGAAACACAGTAGAGTAGAAGAGTGCTCTTTTCTCAAAAAAAGAGTGTGTTTCTTGTAAGGCGAGCTAGCGTTTGTTTCCCAGTCCTAAATGGGAGTTGAATCACATGCAGTTTCTGGTTATACTAGCAAGAGTTGTTTTCTGGTAAAAAGAGTCACTATTGCGCTCCCACTGTCATACACAGGGCAAATAACACTGGATTCTGTTCCCAGCATGTACAGTGTATTGGACTGAAGAGGAGCTACTGTTCTTGTCAGTTTCCTAAGCAGAGTTGAACTAGATATGGCCGTGTGTGTAGGAAGCACAGTTCTTTTGTTCTGAGCAAGCTCACTGTTCGGAACCCATAGGAAACACAGTAGAGTAGAAGAGTGCTCTTTTCTCAAAAGCAGAGTGTGTTTCTTGTAAGGCCAGCTAGCGTTTGTTTCCCAGTCCTAAATGTAGTTGAATCACATGCAGTTTCTGGTCCTATGAGCAAGAGTTGTTTTCTGGTAAGAAGAGTCACTATTGCGCTCCCATTGTCATACCCAGGGCAAAAAGCACTGGCGTCTGTTCCCAGCATGTACAGTGTATTGGACAGAAGAGGATCTACTGTTCTTGTCAGTTTCCGAAGCAGAATTGAACTAGATATGTCCGTGTGTGTAGGAAGCACAGTTCTTTTGTTCTGAGCAAGCTCACTGTTGTGGCCCTATAGGAAACACAGTAGAGTAGAAGAGTGCTCTTCTCTCAAAATCAGAGTGTGTTTCTTGTAAGGCGAGCTAGCATTTGTTTCCCAGTCCCTAATGGAGTTGAATCACATGCAATTTCTGGTCCTACGAGCAAGAGTTGTTTTCTGGTAAGGAAAGTCACTATTGTGCTCCCTTTCATATACACCGTGCAAATAGCACTCGAGTCAGATCCCAGCAAGTACAGTGTATTGGACTGAATAGGAGCTACTGTTCTTGTCAGTTTCCTAAGCAGAGATGAACTAGATATGGCCCGTGTGTGTAGGAAGCACAGTTCTTTTGTTCTGAGCAAGCTCACTGTTCTGGCCCTATAGGAAACACATTAGACTAGAATACTGCTCTTTTCTCAAAAGCAGAGTGTGTTTCTTGTAAGGCGAGCTAGCATTTGTTTCCCAGTCCTAAATGGAGTTGAATCCCATGCAGTTTCTGGTCTTAAAAGCAAGAGTTGTTTTCTGGTATCAAGAGTCACTATTGTGGTCCCATTGTCATACACAGGGCAAATAGCACTGGCGTCTGTTCCCAGCATGTACAGTGTATTGGACGGAAGAGGATCTACTGTTCTTGTCAGTTTCCTAAGCAGAATTGATCTAGATATGGCCCGTGTGTGTAGGAAGCACAATTCTTTTGTTTTGAGCAAGCTCACTGTTCTGGCCCTATAGGAAACACAGTAGAGTAGAAGAGTGCTCTTTTCTCAAAAGCAGAGTGTGTTTCTTGTAAGGCGAGCTAGCATTTGTCTCCACGTCCTAAATGTAGTTGAATCCCATGCAGTATTTCGTCCTATGAGCAAGAGTTGTTTTCTGGTAAGAAGAGTCACTATTTTGTTCCCATTGCCATACACAGTGCAAATAGCACTCGCATCTGTTCCCAGCAAGTACAGTGTATTGGAATGAAGAGGAGCTACTGTTCTTGTCAGTTTCCTAAGGAGAGTTGAACTGGATATGGCCCGTGTGTGTAGGAAGCACAGTTATTTTGTTCTGAGCATGCTCACTGTTCGGACCCCATAGGAAACACATTAGAGTAGAAGAGTGCTCTTTTCTAAAAAGCAGAGTTTGTTTCGTGTAAGGCGAGCTAGCGTTTGTTTCCCAGTCATACATGGAGTTGAATCACATGCAGTTTCTTTTCCTACGAGCAAGAGTTGTTTTCTGGTAAGAAGAGTCACTATTGTGCTCCCATTGTCATACAAAAAGCAGATAGCACTGTCGTCTGTTCCCAGCATGTACAGTGTATTGGACTGAAGAGGATCTACTGTTCTTGTCAGTTTCCTAAGCAGAATTGAACTAGCTATGGCCGTGTGTGTATGAAGCACAGTTCTTTTGTTCTGAGCAAGCTCACGGTTCTGGCCCTATAGGAAACACATTAGACTAGAATACTGCTCTTTTCTCAAAAGCAGAGTGTGTTTCTTGTAAGGCGAGCTAGCGTTTGTTTCCCAGTCCTAAATGGAGTTGAATCCCATGCAGTTTCTGGTCCTACGAGCAAGAGTTGTTTTCTGGTATCAAGAGTCACTATTGTGCTCCCATTGTCATACACAGGGCAAATAGCACTGGCGTCTGCTCCCAGCATGAACAGTGTATTGGACGGAAGAGGATCTACTGTTCTTGTCAGTTTCCTAAGCAGAATTGAACTAGCTATGGCTGTGTGTGTAGGAAGCACAGTTCTTTTCTTCTGAGCAAGCTCACTGTTCGGACCCCAGAGGAAATACAGTAGAGTAGAAGAGTGCCCTTTTCTCAAAAGCAGAGTGTGTTTCTTGTAAGGCAAGCTAGCGTTTGTTTCTCAGTCCTAAATGGAGTTGAATCACATGCAGTTTCTGGTCCTACGAGCAAGAGTTGTTTTCTGGTAAGAAGAGTCACTATTTTGTTCCCATTGCCATACACAATGCAAATAGCACTCGTGTCTGTTCCCGGGAAGTACAGTGTATTGGAATGAAGAGGAGCTACTGTTCTTGTCAGTTTCCTAAGGAGAGTTGAACTAGATATGGCCCGTGTGTGTAGGAAACACAGTTATTTTGTTCTGAGCATGCTCACTGTTCGGACCCCATAGGAAACACATTAGAGTAGGAGAGTGCTCTTTCCTAAAAATAGGAGTTTGTTTCTTGTAAGGCGAGCTAGCGTTTGTTTCCCAGTCATACATGGAGTTGAATCACATGCAGTTTCTAATCCTACGAGCAAGAGTTGTTTTCTGGTAAGAAGAGTCACTATTGTGCTCCCATTGTCATACAAAGGGCAAATAGCACTGTCGTCTGTTCCCAGCATGTACAGTGTATTGGACTGAAGAGGATCTACTGTTCTTGTCAGTTTCCTAAGCAGAATTGAACTAGATATGGCCGTGTGTGTAGGAAGCACAGTTCTTTTGTTCTGAGCAAGCTCACTGTTCTGGCCCTATAGGAAACACAGTAGTGTAGAAGAGTGCTCTTTTCTCAAAAGCAGAGTGTGTTTCTTGTAAGGCGAGCTTGCGTTTGTTTCCCAGTCCTAAATGGAGTTGAATGACATGCAGTTTTTAGTCCTATGAGCAAGAGTTGTTTTCTGGAAAGAAAGTCACTATTGTGCTCCCTTTGAAATACCCAGTGCAAATAGCACTCGCGTTTGTTCCCAGCAAGTACAGTGTATTGGACTGAAGAGGAGCTACTGTTCTAGTCAGTTTCCTAAGCAGAGTTGAACTAGATATGGCCCGTGTGTGTAGGAAGCACAGTTCTTTTGTTCTGAGCAAGCTCACTGTTCTGGCCCTATAGGAAACACAGTAGAGTAGAAGTGTGCTCTTTTCTCCAAAGCAGAGTGTGTTTCTTCTAAGGCGAACTAGCGTTTGTTTCCAAGTCCTAAATGGAGTTGAATCACATGCAGTTTCTGGTCCTACAAGAAAGAGTTGTTTTCTGGTAAGAAGAGTCACTATTGAGCTCCCATTACCATACACAGGGTAAATAGCACTCGCATCTCTTGCCAGCATGTACAGGGTATTGCACTGAAGAGGATCTACTGTTCTTGACAGTTACCTAAGCAGAGTTGAACTAGATATGGCCCGTGTGTGTAGGAAGCACAGTTCTTTTGTTCTGAGCAAGCTCACTGTTCGGACCACATAGAAAACACAGTAGAATAGAAGAGTGCTCTTTTCTCAAAAGCAGAGTGTGTTTCTTGTAAGGCTAGCTAGTGTTTGTTTCCCAGTCAGAAACAGATTTGAATCTCATGAGTTTCTGGTCCTACGAGCAAGAGTTGTTTTCTGGTAAGAGGAGTCACTATTTCGCTCCCATTGCCATACACAGTGCAAATAGGACTCGCGTCTGTTCCCAGCATGTACAGTGTATTGCACTGAAGATGATCTACTGTTCTTGTCCGTTTCCTAAGCAGAGTTGAACTAGATATGGCCCGTGTGTGTAGGAAGCACAGTTCTTTTGTTCTGAGCAAGCTCACTGTTCTGGCCCTATAGGAAACACAGTAGTGTAGAAGAGTGCTCTTTTCTCAAAAGCAGAGTGTGTTTCTTGTAAGGCCAGCTTGCGTTTGTTTCCCAGTCCTAAATGGAGTTGAATGACATGCAGTTTTTAGTCCTACGAGCAAGAGTTGTTTTCTGGAAAGAAAGTCACTATTGTGCTCCCTTTGCCATACCCAGTGCAAATAGCACTCGCGTTTGTTCCCAGCAAGTACAGTGTATTGGACTGAAGAGGAGCTACTGTTCTAGTCAGTTTCCTAAGCAGAGTTGAACTAGACATGGCCCGTGTGTGTAGGAAGCACAGTTCTTTTGTTCTGAGCAAGCTCACTGTTCTGGCCCTATAGGAAACACAGTAGAGTAGAAGTGTGCTCTTTTCTCCAAAGCAGAGTGTGTTTCTTCTAAGGCGAACTAGCGTTTGTTTCCAAGTCCTAAATGGAGTTGAATCACATGCAGTTTCTGGTCCTACAAGAAAGAGTTGTTTTCTGGTAAGAAGAGTCACTATTGAGCTCCCATTACCATACACAGGGTAAATAGCACTCGCATCTCTTGCCAGCATGTACAGGGTATTGCACTGAAGAGGATCTACTGTTCTTGACAGTTACCTAAGCAGAGTTGAACTAGATATGGCCCGTGTGTGTAGGAAGCACAGTTCTTTTGTTCTGAGCAAGCTCACTGTTCGGACCACATAGAAAACACAGTAGAATAGAAGAGTGCTCTTTTCTCAAAAGCAGAGTGTGTTTCTTGTAAGGCTAGCTAGTGTTTGTTTCCCAGTCAGAAACAGATTTGAATCTCATGAGTTTCTGGTCCTACGAGCAAGAGTTGTTTTCTGGTAAGAGGAGTCACTATTTCGCTCCCATTGCCATACACAGTGCAAATAGGACTCGCGTCTGTTCCCAGCATGTACAGTGTATTGCACTGAAGATGATCTACTGTTCTTGTCCGTTTCCTAAGCAGAGTTGAACTAGATATGGCCCGTGTGTGTAGGAAGCACAGTTCTTTTGTTCTGAGCAAGCTCACTGTTCGGACCCCATAGGAAACACATTAGAATAGAAGAGTGCTCTTTTCTCAAAAGCAGAGTGTGTTTCTTGTAAGGCGAGCTAGCATTTGTTTCCCAGTCCTAAATGGAGTTGAATGACATGCAGTTTTTAGTCCTACGAGCAAGAGTTGTTTTCTGGAAAGAAAGTCACTATTGTGCTCCCTTTGCCATACACAGTGCAAATAGCACTCGCGTTTGTTCCCAGCAAGTACAGTGTATTGGACTGAAGAGGAGCTACTGTTCTAGTCAGTTTCCTAAGCAGAGTTGAACTAGATATGGTCCGTGTGTGTAGGAAGCACAGTTCTTTTGTTCTGAGCAAGCTCACTGTTCTGGCCCTATAGGAAACACAGTAGAGTAGAAGTGTGCTCTTTTCTCCAAAGCAGAGTGTGTTTCTTCTAAGGCGAACTAGCGTTTGTTTCCAAGTCCTAAATGGAGTTGAATCACATGCAGTTTCTGGTCCTACAAGAAAGAGTTGTTTTCTGGTAAGAAGAGTCACTATTGAGCTCCCATTACCATACACAGGGTAAATAGCACTCGCATCTGTTGCCAGCATGTACAGGGTATTGCACTGAAGAGGATCTACTGTTCTTGACAGTTACCTAAGCAGAGTTGAACTAGATATGGCCCGTGTGTGTAGGAAGCACAGTTCTTTTGTTCTGAGCAAGCTCACTGTTCGGACCACATAGAAAACACAGTAGAATAGAAGAGTGCTCTTTACTCAAAAGCAGAGTGTGTTTCTTGTAAGGCTAGCTAGTGTTTGTTTCCCAGTCAGAAACAGATTTGAATCTCATGAGTTTCTGGTCCTACGAGCAAGAGTTGTTTTCTGGTAAGAGGAGTCACTATTTCGCTCCCATTGCCATACACAGTGCAAATAGGACTCGCGTCTGTTCCCAGCATGTACAGTGTATTGCACTGAAGATGATCTACTGTTCTTGTCCGTTTCCTAAGCAGAGTTGAACTAGATATGGCCCGTGTGTGTAGGAAGCACAGTTCTTTTGTTCTGAGCAAGCTCACTGTTCGGACCCCATAGGAAACACATTAGAATAGAAGAGTGCTCTTTTCTCAAAAGCAGAGTGTGTTTCTTGTAAGGCGAGCTAGCATTTGTTTCCCAGTCCAAAATGGAGTTGAATCACATGCAGTTTCTGGTCCTACGTGCAAGGTATGTTTTCTGGTAAGGAAAGTCACTATTGTGCTCCCTTTGCCAAAAACAGTGCAAATAGCACTCACGTCTGTTCCCAGCAAGTACAGTGTATTGGACTGAATAGGAGCTACTGTTCTTGGCAGTTTCCTAAGCAGAGTTGAACGAGATATGGCCCGTGTGTGTAGGAAGCACAGTTCTTTTGTTCTGAGCAAGCTCACTGTTTTGGTCCTACAGGAAACACAGTAGAGTAGACGAGTGCTCTTTTCTCAAAGCAGAGTGTGTTTCTTGTAAGGTGAGCTAGCGTTTGTTTCCCAGTCCTAAATGGAGTTGAATTACATGCAAATTCTTGTCCTATGAGCCAGAGTTGTTTTCTGGTAAGAAGAGTCACTATTGTGCTCCTATTGCCATATTCAGTACAAACAACACTCGCTACTGTTCTTTGCAAGTACAGTGTATTGGACAGAAGAGGAGAAACTGTTCTTGTCAGTTTCCTAAGCAGAGTTGAAGTAGATATGGCCCGTGTGTGTAGGAAGCACAATTCTTTTGTTCTGAGCAAGCTCACTGTTCGGACCCCATAGGAAACCCAGTAGAGTAGAAGAGTGCTCTTTTCTCAAAAGCAGAGTGTGTTTCTTGTAAGGCGAGCTAGCGTTTGTTTCCCAGTCCTAAATGGAGTTGAATCCCATGCAGTTTCTGGTCCTACGAGCAAGAGTTGTTTTCTGGTAAGAAGAGTCACTATTGTAATCCCTTTGCTATACACAGGGGCAAATAGCACTCGCATCTGTTCCCAGCAAGTACAGTGTATTGGACTGAAGAGGATCTACTGTTCTTGTCAGTTTCCTAAGCAGAGTTGAACTAGATATGGCCCGTGTGTGTAGGAAGCACAGTTCTTTTGTTCTGAGCAAGCTCACTGTTTTGGCCCTATAGGAAACAAAGTAGAGTAGAAGAGTGCTCTTTTCTCAAAAGCAGAGTGTGTTTCTTGTAAGGCGAGCTAGCTTTTGTTTCCCAGTCCTAAATGGAGTTGAATCACATGCAGTTTCTGGTCCTACGAGCAAGAGTTGTTTTCTAGTAAGAAGAGTCACTATTGCGCTCCCTTTGTCATACACAGGGCAAATAGCACTCGCATCTGTTCCCAGGATATACAGTGTATTGGACTGAAGAGGATCTACTGTTCTTGTCAGTTTCCTAAGCAAAGTTGAACTAGATATGGCCCGTGTGTGCAGGAAGTACACTTCTTTTGTTCTGAGCAACCTCACTCTTCTGGCCCTATAGGAAACACAGGAGAGTAGAAGAGTGCTCTTTTCTCAAAAGCAGAATGTGTTTCTTGTAAGGCGAGCTAGCGTTTGTTTCCCAGTCCTAAATTGAGTTCAATCACATGCAGTTTCTGGTCCTATGAGCTAGACTTGTTTTATGGTAAGAAGAGTCACTATTGTGCTCCCATTTTCATACACAGGGAAAGTAGCACTCGCGTCTGTTCCCAGCAAGTACAGTGTATTGGACTGAAGAGGAGCTACTGTTCTTGTCAGTTTCCTAAGCAGAGTTGAACTAGATATGGCCCGTGTGTGTAGGAAGCACAGTTCTTTTGTTCTGAGCAAGCTCACTGTTCTGGCCCTATAGGAAACCCAGTAGAGTAGAAGTGTGCTCTTTTCTCCAAAGCAGAGTGTGTTTCTTCTAAGGCGAACTAGCGTTTGTTTCCAAGTCCTAAATGGAGTTGAATCACATGCAGTTTCTGGTCCTACAAGAAAGAGTTGTTTTCTGGTAAGAAGAGTCACTATTGAGCTCCCATTACCATACACAGGGTAAAAAGCACTCGCGTCTGTCCCAGCATGTACAGGGTATTGCACTGAAGAGGATCTACTGTTCTTGACAGTTACCTAAGCAGAGTTGAACTAGATATGGCCCGTGTGTGTAGGAAGCACATTTCTTTTGTTCTGAGCAAGCTCACTGTTCGGACCACATAGGAAACACAGTAGAATAGAAGAGTGCTCTTTTCTCAAAAGCAGAGTGTGTTTCTTGTAAGGCTAGCTAGTGTTTGTTTCCCATACAGAAACAGATTTGAATCTCATGAGTTTCTGGTCCTACAAGCAAGAGTTGTTTTCTGGTAAGAGGAGTCACTATTTCGCTCCCATTGCCATACACAGTGCAAATAGGACTCGCGTCTGTTCCCAGCATGTACAGTGTATTGCACTGAAGAGGATCTACTGTTCTTGTCAGTTACCTAAGCAGAGTTGAACTAGATATGGCCCGTGTGTGTAGGAAGCACAGTTCTTTTGTTCTGAGCAAGCTCACTGTTCGGACCCCATAGGAAACACAGTAGAATAGAAGAGTGCTCTTTTCTCAAACGCAGAGTGTGTTTCTTGTAAGGCTAGCTAGCGTTTGTTTCCCAGTCCAAAATGGAGTTGAATCACATGCAGTTTCTGGTCCTACGAGCAAGGGATGTTTTCTGGTAAGGAAGTCACTATTGTGCTCCCTTTACCATAAACAGTGCAAATAGCACTCACGTCTGTTCACAGCAAGTACAGTGTATTGGACTGAAGAGGAGCTACTGTTCTTGTCAGTTTCCTAAGCAGAGTTGAACTAGATATGGCCCGTGTGTGTAGGAAGCACAGTTCTTTTGTTCTGAGCAAGCTCACTGTTCTGGCCCTATAGACAACACAGAAGAGTAGAAGAGTGCTCTTTTCTCAGAAGCAGAGTTTGTTCCTTGTAAGGCGAGCTAGCGTTTGTTTCCCAGTCCTAAATGTAGTTGAATTTCATGCAGTTTCTTGTCCTATGAGCAAGAGTTGTTTTCTGGTAAGAAGAGTCACTATTGTGCTCCCATTGCCATACACAGTGCAAACAACATTCGCTACTGTTCTTTGCAAGTACAGTGTATTGGACAGAAGAGGAGCTACTGTTCTTGTCCATTTCCTAAGCAGAGTTGAACTAGATATGGCCCGTGTTTGTAGGAAGCACAGACCTTTTGCTCTGAGCAAGCTCACTGTTCGGACCCCATAGGAAACACAGTAGAGTAGAGGAGTGCTCTTTTCTCAAAAGCAGAGTGTATTTCTTGTAAGGCTAGCTAGCATTTGTTTCACAGTCCTAAATGGAGTTGAATCACATGTATTTCTGATCCTAGGAGCAAGAGTTGTTTTCTGGTAAGAAGAGTCACTATTGTGCTCCCATTGTCATACACAGGGCAAATAGCACTGGCGTCTGTTCCCAGCATGTACAGTGTATTGGACTGAAGAGGATTTACTGTTCTTGTCAGTTTCCTAAGCAAAGTTGAACTACATATTGCCTGTGTGTGCAGGAAGTACACTTCTTTTGTTCTGAGCATGCTCACTCTTCTGGCCCTATAGGAAACACAGTAGAGTAGAAGAGTGCTCTTTTCTCAAAAGCAGAGTGTGTTTTTTTTTAAGGAGAGCTTGTGTTTGTTTCCCAGTCCTAAATGGAGTTGAATCACATGCAGTTTCTAGTCCTACGAGCAAGAGTTGTTTTCTGGAAAGGAAAGTCACTATTGTGCTCCCTTTGCCATAAACAGTGCAAATAGCACTCACGTCTTTTCCCAGCAAGTACAGTGTATTGGACTGAAGATGATCTACTGCTCTTGTCAGTTTCCTAAGCAGAGTTGAACTAGATATGGCCCGTGTGTGTAGGAAGCACAGTTCTTTTGTTCTGAGCAAGCTCACTGTTCGGACCCCATAGGAAACACAGTAGAGTAGAAGAGTGCTATTTTCTCAAAAGCAGAGTGTGTTTCTTGTAAGGCTAGCTAGTGTTTGTTTCCCTGTCAGAAACAGATTTGAATCTCATGCCGTTTCTGGTTTTACGAGCAAGAATTGTTTTCTGGTAAAAGGAGTCACTATTTCGCTCCCATTGCCATACACACTGCAAATAGGACTCGTGTCTGCGACCTGCAAGTACAGTGCATTGGACTGAAGAGGAGCTACTGTTCTTGTCAATTTCCCAAACAGAGTTGAACTAGATATGGCCCGTGTGTGTAGGAAGCACAGTTCTTTTGTTCTGAGCAAGCTCACTGTTCTGGCCCTATAGGAAACACAGTAGAGTAGAAGAGTGCTCTTTTCTCAGAAGCAGAGTTTGTTTCTGGTAAGGCGAGCTAGCGTTTGTTTCCCAGTCCTAAATGGAGTTGAATCACATGCAGTTTCTGGTCCTATGAGCAAGAGTTGTTTTCTGGTAAGAAGAGTCACTATTGTGCTCCCATTGCCATACACAGTGCAAATAGCACACGCGTCTGTTCCCAGCAAGTACAGTGTATTGGACTGAAGAGGAGCTACTGTTCTTCTCAGTTTCCTATGCAGAGTTGAACTTGATATGGCCTGTGTGTGTAGGAATCACAGTTATTTTGTTCTGAGCAAGCTCACTGTTCGGATCCCATAGGAAACACAGTAGAGTAGAAGAGTGCACTTTTCTCAAAAGCAGAGTGTGTTTCTTGTAAGGCGAGCTAGCGTTTGTTTCCCAGTCTGAAATGGAGTTGAGTCACATGCAGTATTTGGTCCTACGAGCAAGAGTTGTTTTCTGGTACAAAGAGACACTATCGGGCTCCCATTGCTGTACACAGTGCAATTAGCACTCGCGTCTGTTTCCAGCAAGTACAGTGTATTGGAATGAAGAGGAGCTACTGTTCTTGTCAGTTTCCGAAGCAGAATTGAACTAGATATGGCCGTGTGTGTAGGAAGCACAGTTCTTTTGTTCTGAGCAAGCTCAATGTTTTGGCCCTATAAGAAACACAGTAGAGTAGAAGAGTGCTCTTTTCTCAAAAGCAGAGTGTGTTTCTTGTAAGGCGAGCTAGCGTTTGTTTCCCAGTCCTAAATGGAGTTGAATCACATGCAGTTTTTGGTCCTATGAGAAAGAGTTGTTTTCTGGTAAGGAAATTCACTATTGCGCTCCCATTCCCATACACCATGCAAATAGCACTCGCGTCTCTTCCCAGCCAGTACAGTGTATTGGACTGAAGAGGAGCTACTGTTCTTGTCAGTTTGCTAAGCAGAGTTGAACTAGATATGGCCGTGTTCGTAGGAAGCACAGTTCTTTTGTTCTGAGCAAGCTCACTGTTTTGGCCCTATAGGAAACACAGTAGAGTAGAAGAGTGCTCTTTTCTCAAAAGCAGAGTGTGTTTCTTGAAAGGCGAGCTAGCGTTTGTTTCCCAGTCCTAAATGGAGTTGAATCACATGCAGTTTTTGGTCCCATGAGCAAGAGTTGTTTTCTGGTAAGGAAAGTCACTATTGCGCTCCCATTCCCATACACTCTGCAAATAGCACTCGCATCTGTTCTAAGCAAGTACAGTGTATTGCACTGAGGAGGATCTACTGTTCTTGTCAGTTTCCTAAGCAGAGTTGAACTAGATATAGCCCGTGTGTGTAGGAATCACAGTTCTTTTTTACTGAGCAAGCTCACTGTTCTGGCCCTAGAAGAAACACATTAGAGTAGAAGAGTATTCTTTTCTCAAAAGCAGAGTGTGTTTATTGTAAGGCCAGCTAGCGTTTGTTTCCCAGTCCTAAATGGAGTTGAATCACATGCAGTTTCTGTCCTACGATCAAGAGTTGTTTTCTGGTAAGAAGAGTCACTATTGCGCTCCCTTTGCCATACACAGGGCAAATAGCACTGGCGTCTGTTCCCAGCATGTACTGTGTATTGGACTGAAGAGGATCTACTGTTCCTGTCAGTTTCCTAAGCAGAATTGAACTAGATATGGCCGTGTGTGTAGGAAGCACAGTTCTTTTGTACTGAGCAAGCTCACTGTTTTGGCCCTACAGGAAACACAGTAGAGTAGAAGATTGCTCTTTTTTCAAAAGCAGAGTGTGTTTCTTCTAAGGCGAGCTAGCGTTTGTTTCCCAGTCCTAAATGGAGTTGAATCACATGCAGTTTTTGTTCCCACGAGCAAGAGTTGTTTTCTGGTAAGAAAAGTCACTATTGCCCTCCCATTCACATACACCGTGCACATAGCACTCCCGTCTGTTCCCAGCAAGTATAGTGTATTGGTCTGAAGAGGAGCTACTGTTCTTGTCAGTTTCCTAAGCAGAGTTGAACTAGATATAGTCCGTGTATGTAGGAAGCACAGTTCTTTTGTTCTGAGCAAGCTCACTGTTCTGGCCGTATAGGAAACATATTAGAGTAGAATACTGCTCTTTTCTCAAAAGCAGAGTGTGTTTCTTTTAAGGCGTGTTGCGTTTGTTTCCCAGTCCTAAATGGAGTTGAATCACATGCAGTTTCTGGTCCTACAAGCAAGAGTTGTTTTCTGGTAAGAAGAGTCACTATTGCGCTCCGAATGTCATTAACATGGCAAATAGCACTGGAGTTTGTTCCCATCATGTACAGTGTATTGGACTAAAGAGGATCTACTGTTCTTGTCAGTTTCCGAAGCAGAATTGAAATAGATATGGCTGTGTGTGTAGGAAGCACAATTCTTTTGTTCTGAGCAAGCTCACTGTTTTGGCCATATAGGAAACACAGTAGAGTAGAAGAGTGCTCTATTCTCAAAAGCATAGTGTGTTTCTTGTAAGGCAAGCTAGCGTTTGTTTCCCACTCCTAAATAAAGTTGAATCACATGCAGTTTCTGGTCCTATGAGCAAGAGTTGTTTTCTGGTAAGAAGAGTCACTATTGTGCTCCCATTGTCATACACAGGCCAAATAGCACTGGCGTCTGTTCCCAGCATGTACAGTGTATTGGACTTAAGAGAATCTACTGTTTTTGTCAGTTTTCCTAAGCAGAATTGATCTAGATATGGCCCATGTATGTAGGAAGCACAGTTCTTTTGTTCTGAGCAAGCTCACTGTTCGGACCCCATAGGAAAACACAGTAGAGTAGAAGAGTGCCTTTTTCTCAAAAGCAGAGTGTGTTTCTTGTAAGGCGAGCTAGCATTTGTTTCCCAGTCCTAAATGGAGTTGAATCACATGCAGTTTCTGGTCCTACGAGCAAGAGTTGTTTTCTGGTAAGAAGAGTCACTATTGCGCTCCCATTGCCATACACAGTGCAAATAGCACTCGCGTCTGTTCCCAGCATGTACAGTGTATTGGACTGAAGAAAAGCTACTATTCTTGTCAGTTTCCTAAGCAGAGATCAACTAGATTAGGCCCGTGTGTGTAGGAAGCACAGTTCTTTTGTTCTGAGCAAGCTCACTGTTCGGACCCCATAGGAAACAAAGTAGAGTAGAAGAGTACTCTTTTCTCAAAAGCAGAGTGTGTTTCTTGTAAGGCCAGCTAGCGTTTGTTTCCCAGTCCTAAATGGAGTTGAATCACATGCAGTTTCTGGTCCTACGAGCAAGAGTTGTTTTCTGGTAAGAAGAGTCACTATTGTGCTTCCATTGTCATACACAGGGCAAATAGCATTGGCGTCTGTTCCCAGCATGTACAGTGTATTAGACTGAAGAGGATTTACTCTTCTTGTCAGTTTCCTAAGCAGAAATGAACTAGATATGGCCGTGTGTGTAGGAAGCACAGTTCTTTTGTTCTGAGCAAGGTCACTTTTCGGTCCCCATAGGAATCACAGTAGAGTAGAAGAGTGCCCTTTTCTCAAAAGCAGAGTGTGTTTCTTGTAAGGCGAGCTAGCGTTTGTTTCCCAGTCCTAAATGGAGTTGAATCACATGCAGTTTCTGGTCCTAGGAGCAAGAGTTGTTTTCTGGTAAGAAGAGTCACTATTGCACTCCCATTGCCATACACAGGGCAAATAGCACTGGCATCTCTTCCCAGCATGTACAGTGTATTGGATGGAAGAGGATCTACTGTTCTTGTCAGTTTCCTAAGCAGAATTGAATTAGATATGGCCGTGTGTGTATGAAGCACAGTTTTTTGTTCTGAGCAAGCTCAATGTTTTGGCCCTATAGGAAACACATTAGAGTAGAAGAGTGCTCTTTTCTCAAAAGCAGAGTCTTTTTCTTGTAAGGCGAGCTAGTGTTTGTTTCCAGTCCTAAATGGAGTTGAATCACATGCAATTTCTGGTCCTACGAGCAAGAGTTGTTTTCTGGTAAGGAAAGTCACTATTGCGCTCCCATTCACATACACCGTGCAAATAGCACTCGCATCAGTTCCCAGCAAGTAGAGTGTATTGGACTGAAGAGGAGCTACTGTTTTTGTCAGTTTCCCTAAGCAGAGTTGAACTAGATATGGCCGTGTGTGTAGGAAGCACAGTTCTTTGTTCTGAGCAAGCTCACTGTTTGGAACCTATAGGAAACACAGTAGAGTAGAAGAGTGCTCTTTTCTCAAAAGCAGAGTGTGTTTCTTGTAAGGCGAGCTAGCGTTTGTTTTCCAGTCCTCAATGGAGTTGATTCACATGCAGTTTTTGGTCCCATGAGCAAGAGTTTGTTTTCTGGTAAGGAAAGTCACTATTGCGCTCCCATTCCCATACACCCTGCAAATAGCACTCGCATCTGTTCTAAGCAAGTACAGTGTATTGCACTGAGGAGGATCTACTGTTCTTTTCAGTTTCCTAAGCAGAGTTGAACTAGATATAGCCCGTGTGTGTAGGAAGCACAGTTCTTTTTTTACTGAGCAATCTCACTGTTCTGGCCCTAGAGGAAACACATTAGAGTAGAAGAGTATTCTTTTCTCAAAAGCAGAGTGTGTTTATTGTAAGGCCAGCTAGTGTTTGTTTTCCTGTCCTAAATGGAGTTGAATCACATGCAGTTTCTGGTCCTACGAGCAAAAGATGTTTTCTGGTAAGAAGAGTCACTATTGCGCTCTGATTGTCATTCACAGGGCAAATAGCACTGGAGTTTGTTCCCAGCATGTACAGTGTATTTTACTGAAGAGGATCTACTGTTCTTGTCAGTTTCCGAAGCAGAATTGAACTAGATATGGCCGTGTGTAGGAAGCACAGTTTCTTTTGTTCTGAGCAAGCTCACTGTTTTGGCCCTATAGGAAACACAGTAGAGTAGTCGAGTGCTCTTTTCTCAAAAGCATAGTGTGTTTCTTGTAAGGCCAGCTAGCGTTTGTTTCCCAGTCCTAAATGGAGTTGAATCACATGCAGTTTCTGTCCTACGATCAAGAGTTGTTTTTCTGGTAAGAAGAGTCACTATTGCGTTCCCATTGTCATACACAGGGCAAATAGCACTGGCGTTTGTTCCCAGCATGTACAGTGTATTGGACTGAAGAGGATCTACTGTTCTTGTCAGTTTTCGAAGCAGAATTGAACTAGATATGGCCGTGTGTGTAGGAAGCACAGTTCTTTTGTTCTGAGCAAGCTCAATGTTTTGGCCCTATAGGAAAAAACAGTAGAGTAGAAGAGTGCTCTTTTCTCAAAAGCAGAGTGTGTTTCTTGAAAGGCGAGCTAGTGTTTGTTTCCCAGTCCTAAATGGAGTTGAATCACATGCAGTTTTTGGTCCTATGAGAAAGAGTTGTTTTCTGGTGAGGAAATTCACTATTGCGCTCCCATTCCCATACACCATGCAAATAGCACTCGCGTCTCTTCCCAGCCAGTACAGTGTATTGGACTGAAGAGGAGCTACTGTTCTTGTCAGTTTGCTAAGCAGAGTTCAACTAGATATGGCCCGTGTGTGTAGGAAGCACAGTTCTTTTGTTCTGAGCAAGCTCACTGTTCTGGACCTATAGGAAACACATTAGAGTAGAATACTGCTCTTTTCTCAAAAGCATAGTGTGTTTCTTGTAAGGCCAGCTAGCGTTTGTTTCCCAGTCCTAAATGGAGTTGAATCACATGCAGTTTCTGGTCCTATGAGCAAGAGTTGTTTTTTCGTAAAAGGGTCACTATTGCGCTCCCATTGCCATAAACAGGGCAAATAGCACTGGCGTCTGTTCCCAGCATGTACTGTGTATTGGACTGAAGAGGATCTACTGCTCCTTTCAGTTTCCTAAGCAGAATTGAACTAGATATGGCCGTGTGTGTAGGAAGCACAGTTCTTTGTACTGAGCAAGCTCACTGTTTTGGCCCTACAGGAAACACAGTAGAGTAGAAGATGGCTCTTTTTTCAAAAGCAGAGTGTGTTTCTTGTAAGGCGAGCTAGCGTTTGTTTCCCAGTCCTAAATGGAGTTGAATCACATGCAGTTTTTGTTCCCACGAGCAAGAGTTGTTTTCTGGTAAGGAAAGTCACTATTGCCCTCCCATTCACATACACCGTGCACATAGCACTCCCGTCTGTTCCCAGCAAGTACAGTGTATTGGTCTGAAGAGGAGCTACTGTTCTTGTCAGTTTCCTAAGCAGAGTTGAACTAGATATAGCCCGTGTATGTAGGAAGCACAGTTCTTTTGTTCTGAGCAAGCTCACTGTTCTGGCCCTATAGGAAACATATTAGAGTAGAATACTGCTCTTTTCTCAAAAGCAGAGTGTGTTTCTTTTAAGGCGTGTTGCGTTTGTTTCCCAGTCCTAAATGGAGTTGAATCACATGCAGTTTCTGGTCCTACAAGCAAGAGTTGTTTTCTGGTAAGAAGAGTCACTATTGCGCTCCGAATGTCATTCACAGGGCAAATAGCACTGGAGTTTGTTCCCATCATGTACAGTGTATTGGACTAAAGAGGATCTACTGTTCTTGTCAGTTTCCGAAGCAGAATTGAAATAGATATGGCTGTGTGTGTAGGAAGCACAATTCTTTTGTTCTGAGCAAGCTCACAGTTTTGGCCATATAGGAAACACAGTAGAGTAGAAGAGTGCTCTTTTCTCAAAAGCATAGTGTGTTTCTTGTAAGGCAAGCTAGCGTTTGTTTCCCACTCCTAAATAAAGTTGAATCACATGCAGTTTCTGGTCCTATGAGCAAGAGTTGTTTTCTGGTAAGAAGAGTCACTATTGTGCTCCCATTGTCATACACAGGCCAAATAGCACTGGCGTCTGTTCGCAGCATGTACAGTGTATTGGAATTAAGAGAATCTACTGTTTTTGTCAGTTTCCTAAGCAGAATTGATCTAGATATGGCCCATGTATGTAGGAAGCACAGTTCTTTTGTTCTGAGCAAGCTCACTGTTCGGACCCCATAGGAAACACAGTAGAGTAGAAGACTGCCTTTTTCTCAAAAGCAGAGTGTGTTTCTTGTAAGGCGAGCTAGCATTTGTTTCCCAGTCCTAAATGGAGTTGAATCACAGGCAGTTTCTGGTCCTACGAGCAAGAGTTGTTTTCTGGTAAGAAGAGTCACCTTTGCGCTCCCATTGCCATACACAGTGAAAATAGCACTCGCGTCTGTTCCCAGCATGTACAGTGTATTGGACTGAAGAAAAGCTACTATTCTTGTCAGTTTCCTAAGCAGAGATCAACTAGATAAGGCCCGTGTGTGTAGGAAGCACAATTCTTTTGTTCTGAGCAAGCTCACTGTTAGGACCCCATAGGAAACAAAGTAGAGTAGAAGAGTGCTCTTTTCTCAAAAGCAGAGTGTGTTTCTTGTAAGGCCAGCTAGCGTTTGTTTCCCAGTCCTAAATGGAGTTGAATCACATGCAGTTTCTGGTCCTACGAGCAAGAGTTGTTTTTTTGTAAGAAGAGTCACTATTGCGCTTCCATTGTCATACACAGAGCAAATCGCACTGGCGTCTGTTCCCAGCATGTACAGTGTATTAGACTGAAGAGGATTTACTCTTCTTGTCAGTTTCCTAAGCAGAAATGAACTAGATATGGCCGTGTGTGTAGGAAGCACAGTTCTTTTGTTCTGAGCAAGGTCACTTTTCGGTCCCCATAGGAATCACAGTAGAGTAGAAGAGTGCCCTTTTCTCAAAAGCAGAGTGTGTTTCTTGTAAGGCGAGCTAGCGTTTGTTTCCCAGTCCTAAATGGAGTTGAATCACATGCAGTTTCTGGTCCTAGGAGCAAGAGTTGTTTTCTGGTAAGAAGAGTCACTATTGCGCTCCCATTGCCATACACAGGGCAAATAGCACTGGCATCTCTTCCCAGCATGTACAGTGTATTGGACGGAAGAGGATCTACTGTTCTTGTCAGTTTCCTAAGCAGAATTGAATTAGATATGGCCGTGTGTGTATGAAGCACAGTTTTTTGTTCTGAGCAAGCTCAATGTTTTGGCCCTATAGGAAACACATTAGAGTAGAAGAGTGCTCTTTTCTCAAAAGCAGAGTGTTTTTCTTGTAAGGAGAGCTAGCGTTTGTTTCCAAGTCCTAAATGGAGTTGAATCACATGCAATTTCTGGTCCTACGAGCAAGAGTTGTTTTCTGGTAAGGAAAGTCACTATTGCGCTCCCATTCACATACACCGTGCAAATAGCACTCGCATCAGTTCCCAGCAAGTACAGTGTATTGGACTGAAGAGGAGCTACTGTTTTTGTCAGTTTCCTAAGCAGAGTTTAACTAGATATGGCCGTGTGTGTAGGAAGCACAGTTCTTTGTTCTGAGCAAGCTCACTGTTCGGAACCTATAGGAAACCCAGTAGAGTAGAAGAGTGCTCTTTTCTCAAAAGCAGAGTGTGTTTCTTGTAATGCAAGCTAGCGTTTGTTTACCAACCTAAATGGGAGTTGAATCATAGAAAACAACTCTGGTCCTAAGAGCAAGAATTGTTTTCTGGTAAGAAGAGTATCTATTGCGCTCCCATTCTCATACACAGGGCAAATAGCACTGGCGTCTGTTCCCAGCATGTACAGTGTATTGCACTGAAGAGGAGCTACTGTTCTTGTCAGTTTCCTAAGCAGAGTTGAACTAGATATAGCCCGTGTGTGTAGGAAGCACAGTTCTTTTATTCTGACCTAGCTCACTGTTCGGACCCCATAGGCAACACAGTAGAGTAGAAGAGTGCTCTCTTCTCAAAAGCAGGGTGTGTTTCTTGTAAGGCTAGCTAGTGTTTGTTTCCCAGTCCTAAATGGAGTTGAATAACATGCAGGTTCTGCTCCTATGAGCAAGAGTTGTTTTCTGTTAATAAGAGTCACTATTGTGCTCCCATTGTCATACACAGGGCAAATAGCACTGGCGTCTGTTCCCAGCAAGTACAGTGTACTGGACTGAAGAGGAGCTACTGTTCTTGTCAGTTTCCTAAGCAGAGTTGAACTAGATATGCCCCGTGTATGCAGGAAGCACAGTTCTTTTGTTCTGAGCAAGCTCACTGTCCTGGCCCTTTAGGAAATTCAGTAGTGTAGAAGAGTGCTCTTTTCTCAAAAGCAGAGTGTGTTTCTTGTAAGGCAAGCTAGCGTTTGTTTCCCAGTCCTAAATGGAGTTGAATTACATGCAGTTTCTCTTCCTACGAGCAGGAGTTGTTTTCTGGTAAGAAGAGTCACTCTTGTGCTCCCATTGCCATACACAGTGCAAATAGCACTGGCGTCTGTTCCCAGCATGTACAGTGTATTGCACTGAAGAGGATCTACTGTTCTTTTCATTTTCCTAAGCAAAGTTGAACTAGGTATGGCCGTGTGTGTAGGAAGCACAGTTCTTTTGTTCTTAGCAAGCTCACTGTTCTGGCCATATAGGAAATACATTAGAGTACAAGAGTGCTCTTTTATAAAAGCGAAGTGTGTTTCTTGTAAGGCGAGCTAGGGTTTGTTTCCAAGTCCTAACTGGAGTTGAACCACATAAAGTTTCTGGTCCTACGAGCAAGAGTTGTTTTCTGATAAGAAGAGTCACTATTGCGCTTTCATTGTCATACACAGAGCAAATAGCACTGGCATCTGTTCCCAGCATGTACAGTGTATTGGACTGAAGAGGATCTACTGTTCTTGTCAGTTTCCTAAGAAGAAATTAACTAGATATGTCTGTGTGTGTAGGAAGCACAGTTCTTTTGTTCTGAGCAAACTCACTGTTCGGGGACTATAGGAAACACAGTAGAGTAGAAGAGTGCTCTTTTCTCAAAAGCAGAGTGTGTTTCTTGTAAGGCGAGCTAGTGTTTGTTTCCCAGTCATAATTGGAGTTGAATCCCATGCAGTTTCTGGACCTAGGAGCAAGAGTTGTTTCCTGTTAAGAAGAGTCACTATTGTGCTCCCATTGCCATACACAGTGCAAATAGCACACGTGTCTGTTCCCAGCAAGTACAGTGTATTGGACTGAAGAGAAGCTACTGTTCTTGTCAGTTTCCTAAGCAGCGTTGAACTAGATATTGCCCGAGTGTGTAGAAAGCACATTTGTTTTGTTCTGAGCAAGCTCACTCTTCGGACACCATAGGAAACACAGTAGAGTAGAAGAGTGCTCTTTTCTCAAAAGCAGAGTGTGTTTTTGTAAGGCGAGCTAGCGTTTGTTTCCCAGTCCTAAATGGAGTTGAGTCACATGCACTATTTGGTCCTACGAGAAAGAGTTGTTTTCTTGTAAGAAGAGTCACGAGTGTGCTCCCATTACCATACACAGTGCAAATAGCACTCGCGTCTGTTGCCAGCATATACAGTGTATTGGACTGAAAAGGATCTACTGTTCTTGTCAGTTTCCTAAGCAGAGTTGAACTAGATATAGCCCTTGTGTGTAGGAAGCACTGTTCATTTGTTCTGAGCAAGCTCACTGTTCTTGCCATATAGGAAACACATTAGAGTAGAAGAGTGCTTTTTTCTCAAAAGCAGAGTGTGTTTCTTGTAAGGCCAGCTAGCATTTGTTTCCCAGTCCTAAATGTAGTTGAATCACATGCAGTTTCTGGTCCTATGAGCAAGAGTTGTTTTCTGGTAAGAAGAGTCACTATTGCGCTCCCATTGTCATACCCAGGGCAAATAGCACTGGCGTCTGTTCCCAGCATGTACAGTGTATTGGACAGAAGAGGATCTACTGTTCTTGTCAGTTTTCGAAGCAGAATTGAACTAGATATGTCCGTGTGTGTAGGAAGCACAGTTCTTTTGTTCTGAGCAAGCTCACTGTTGTGGCCCTATAGGAAACACAGTAGAGTAGAAGAATGCTCTTCTCTCAAAATCAGAGTGTGTTTCTTGTAAGGCGAGCTAGCGTTTGTTTCCCAGTCCATAATGGAGTTGAATCACATGCAATTTCTGGTCCTATGAGCAATAGTTGTTTTCTGGTAAGGAAAGTCACTATTGTGCTCCCATTCATATACACCGTGCAAATAGCACTCATGTCAGTTTCCAGCAAGTACAGTGTATTGGACTGAATAGGAGCTACTGTTCTTGTCAGTTTCCTAAGCAGAGATGAACTAGATATGGCCCGTGTGTGTAGGAAGCACAGTTCTTTTGTTCTGAGCAAGCTCACTGTTCTGGCCCTATAGGAAACACATTAGACAAGAATACTGCTCTTTTCTCAAAAAGCAGAGTGTGTTTCTTGTAACGCGAGCTAGCGTTTGTTTCCCAGTCCTAAATGAAGTTGAATCCCATGCAGTTTCTGGTCCTACGAGCAAGAGTTGTTTTCTGGTATCAAGAGTCACTATTGTGCTCCCATTGTCATACACAGGGCAAATAGCACTGGCGTCTGCTCCCAGCATGTACAGTGTATTGGACGGAAGAGGATCTACTGTTCTTGTCAGTTTCCTAAGCAGAATTGAACTAGCTATGGCCGTGTGTGTAGGAAGCACAGTCTTTTCTTCTGAGCAAGCTCACTGTTCGGACCGCAGAGGAAATACAGAAGAGTAGAAGAGTGCCCTTTTCTCAAAAGTAGAGTGTTTCTTGTAAGGCGAGCTAGCGTTTGTTTCTCAGTCCTAAATGGAGTTGAATCACATGCAGTTTTTGGTCCTACGAGCAAGAGTTGTTTTCTGGTAAGAAGAGTCACTAGTGAGCTCCCATTGTCATACACAGGGCATATAGCACTGGCATCTGTTCCCAGCATGTACAGTGTATTGGACTTAAGAGGATCTACTGTTCTTGTCAGTTTCCTAAGCAGAATTGATCTAGATATGGCCCGTGTGTGTAGGAAGCACAATTCTTTTGTTTTGAGCAAGCTCACTGTTCTGGCCCTATAGGAAACACAGTAGAGTAGAAGAGTGCTCTTTTCTCAAAAGCAGAGTGTGTTTCTTGTAAGGCGAGCTAGCATTTGTTTCCAGGTCCTAAATGTAGTTGAATCCCATGCAGTATTTCGTCCTATGAGCAAGACTTGTTTTATGGTAAGAAGAGTCACTATTTTGTTCCCATTGCCATACACAGTGCAAATAGCACTCGCGTCTGTTCCCAGCAAGTACAGTGTATTGGAATGAAGAGGAGCTACTGTTCTTGTCAGTTTCCTACGGAGAGTTGAACTAGATATGGCCCGTGTGTGTAGGAAGCCCAGTTATTTTGTTCTGAGCATGCTCACTGTTCAGACCCCATAGGAAACACATTAGAGTAGAAGAGTGCTCTTTTCTAAAAAGCAGAGTTTGTTTCTTGTAAGGCAAGCTAGCGTTTGTTTCCCAGTCATACATGGAGTTGAATCACATGCAGTTTCTGGTCCTACCAGCAAGAGTTGTTTTCTGGTAAGAAGAGTCACTATTGTGCTCCCATTGTCATACAAAGGGCAAATAGCACTGTCGTCTGTTCCCAGCATGTACAGTGTATTGGACTGAAGAGGATCTACTGTTCTTGTCAGTTTCCTAAGCAGAATTGAACTAGCTATGGCCGTGTGTGTAGGAAGCACAGTTCTTTTGTTCTGAGCAAGCTCACTGTTCTGGCCCTATAGGAAACACAGTAGAGTAGAAGAGTGCTCTTTTCTCAAAAGCAGAGTGTGTTTCTTGTAAGGCGAGCTAGCATTTGTTTCCAGGTCCTAAATGTAGTTGAATCCCATGCAGTATTTCGTCCTATGAGCAAGAGTTGTTTTATGGTAAGAAGAGTCACTATTTTGTTCCCATTGCCATACACAGTGCAAATAGCACTCGCGTCTGTTCCCAGCAAGTACAGTGTATTGGAATGAAGAGGAGCTACTGTTCTTGTCAGTTTCCTACGGAGAGTTGAACTAGATATGGCCCGTGTGTGTAGGAAGCCCAGTTATTTTGCTCTGAGCATGCTCACTGTTCGGACCCCATAGGAAACACATTAGAGTAGAAGAGTGCTCTTTTCTAAAAAGCAGAGTTTGTTTCTTGTAAGGCAAGCTAGCGTTTGTTTCCCAGTCATACATGGAGTTGAATCACATGCAGTTTCTGGTCCTACCAGCAAGAGTTGTTTTCTGGTAAGAAGAGTCACTATTGTGCTCCCATTGTCATACAAAGGGCAAATAGCACTGTCGTCTGTTCCCAGCATGTACAGTGTATTGGACTGAAGAGGATCTACTGTTCTTGTCAGTTTCCTAAGCAGAATTGAACTAGCTATGGCCGTGTGTGTAGGAAGCACAGTTCTTTTGTTCTGAGCAAGCTCACTGTTCTGGCCCTATAGGAAACACATTAGACTAGAATACTGCTCTTTTCTCAAAAGCAGAGTGTGTTTCTTGTAAGGCGAGCTAGCGTTTGTTTCCCAGTCCTAAATGAAGTTGAATCCCATGCAGTTTCTGGTCCTACGAGCAAGAGTTGTTTTCTGGTATCAAGAGTCAGTATTGTGCTCCCATTGTCATACACAGGGCAAATAGCACTGGCGTCTGCTCCCAGCATGTACAGTGTATTGGACGGAAGAGGATCTACTGTTCTTGTCAGTTTCCTAAGCAGAATTGAACTAGCTATGGCCGTGTGTGTAGGAAGCACAGTTCTTTTCTTCTGAGCAAGCTCACTGTTCGGACCCCAGAGGAAATACAGTAGAGTAGAAGAGTGCCCTTTTCTCAAAAGCAGAGTGTGTTTCTTGTAAGGCGACCTAGCGTTTGTTTCTCAGTCCTAAATGGAGTTGAATCACATGCAGTTTCTGGTCCTACGAGCAAGAGTTGTTTTCTGGTAAGAAGAGTCACTAGTGAGCTCCCATTGTCATACACAGGGCATACAGCACTGGCATCTGTTCCCAGCATGTACAATGTATTGGACTTAAGAGGATCTACTGTTCTTGTCAGTTTCCTAAGCAGAATTGATCTAGATATGGCCCGTGTGTGTAGGAAGCACAATTCTTTTGTTTTGAGCAAGCTCACTGTTCTGGCCCTATAGGAAACACAGTAGAGTAGAAGAGTGCTCTTTTCTCAAAAGCAGAGTGTGTTTCTTGTAAGGCGAGCTAGCATTTGTTTCCAGGTCCTAAATGTAGTTGAATCCCATGCAGTATTTCGTCCTATGAGCAAGAGTTGTTTTCTGGTAAGAAGAGTCACTATTTTGTTCCCATTGCCATACACAGTGCAAATAGCACTCGCGTCTGTTCCCAGCAAGTACAGTGTATTGGAATGAAGAGGAGCTACTGTTCTTGTCAGTTTCCTAAGGAGAGTTGAACTAGATATGGCCCGTGTGTGTAGGAAACACAGTTATTTTGTTCTGAGCATGCTCACTATTCGCACCCCATAGGAAACACATTAGAGTAGAAGAGTGCTCTTTCCTAAAAAGCAGAGTTTGTTTCTTGTAAGGCGAGCTAGCGTTTGTTTCCCAGTCATACATGGAGTTGAATCACATGCAGTTTCTGGTCCTATGAGCAAGAGTTGTTTTCTGGTAAGAAGAGTCACTATTGTGCTCCCATTGTCATACAAAGGGCAAATAGCACTGTCGTCTGTTCCCAGCATGTACAGTGTATTGGAATGAAGAGGATCTACTGTTCTTGTCAGTTTCCTAAGCAGAATTGAACTAGCTATGACCGTGTGTGTAGGAAGCACAGTTCTTTTGTTCTGAGCAAGCTCACTGTTCTGGCCCTATAGGAAACACATTAGACTAGAATACTGCTCTTTTCTCAAAAGCAGAGTGTGTTTCTTGTAAGGCGAGCTAGCGTTTGTTTCCCAGTCCTAAATGAAGGTGAATCCCATGCAGTTTCTGGTCCTACGAGCAAGAGTTGTTTTCTGGTATCAAGAGTCAGTATTGTGCTCCCATTGTCATACACAGGGCAAATAGCACTGGCGTCTGCTCCCAGCATGTACAGTGTATTGGACGGAAGAGGATCTACTGTTCTTGTCAGTTTCCTAAGCAGAATTGAACTAGCTATGGCCGTGTGTGTAGGAAGCACAGTTCTTTTCTTCTGAGCAAGCTCACTGTTCGGACCCCAGAGGAAATACAGTAGAGTAGAAGAGTGCCCTTTTCTCAAAAGCAGAGTGTGTTTCTTGTAAGGCGACCTAGCGTTTGTTTCTCAGTCCTAAATGGAGTTGAATCACATGCAGTTTCTGGTCCTACGAGCAAGAGTTGTTTTCTGGTAAGAAGAGTCACTAGTGAGCTCCCATTGTCATACACAGGGCATACAGCACTGGCATCTGTTCCCAGCATGTACAATGTATTGGACTTAAGAGGATCTACTGTTCTTGTCAGTTTCCAAAGCAGAATTGATCTAGATATGGCCCGTGTGTGTAGGAAGCACAATTCTTTTGTTTTGAGCAAGCTCACTGTTCTGGCCCTATAGGAAACACAGTAGAGTAGAAGAGTGCTCTTTTCTCAAAAGCAGAGTGTGTTTCTTGTAAGGCGAGCTAGCATTTGTTTCCAGGTCCTAAATGTAGTTGAATCCCATGCAGTATTTCGTCCTATGAGCAAGAGTTGTTTTCTGGTAAGAAGAGTCACTATTTTGTTCCCATTGCCATACACAGTGCAAATAGCACTCGCGTCTGTTCCCAGCAAGTACAGTGTATTGGAATGAAGAGGAGCTACTGTTCTTGTCAGTTTCCTAAGGAGAGTTGAACTAGATATGGCCCGTGTGTGTAGGAAACACAGTTATTTTGTTCTGAGCATGCTCACTGTTCGCACCCCATAGGAAACACATTAGAGTAGAAGAGTGCTCTTTCCTAAAAAGCAGAGTTTGTTTCTTGTAAGGCGAGCTAGCGTTTGTTTCCCAGTCATACATGGAGTTGAATCACATGCAGTTTCTGGTCCTACGAGCAAGAGTTGTTTTCTGGTAAGAAGAGTCACTATTGTGCTCCCATTGTCATACAAAGGGCAAATAGCACTGTCGTCTGTTCCCAGCATGTACAGTGTATTGGACTGAAGAGGATCTACTGTTCTTGTCAGTTTCCTAAGCAGAATTGAACTAGCTATGACCGTGTGTGTAGGAAGCACAGTTCTTTTGTTCTGAGCAAGCTCACTGTTCTGGCCCTATAGGAAACACATTAGACTAGAATACTGCTCTTTTCTCAAAAGCAGAGTGTGTTTCTTGTAAGGCGAGCTAGCGTTTGTTTCCCAGTCCTAAATGAAGGTGAATCCCATGCAGTTTCTGGTCCTACGAGCAAGAGTTGTTTTCTGGTATCAAGAGTCAGTATTGTGCTCCCATTGTCATACACAGGGCAAATAGCACTGGCGTCTGCTCCCAGCATGTACAGTGTATTGGGCGGAAGAGGATCTACAGTTCTTGTCAGTTTCCTAAGCAGAATTGAACTAGCTATGGCCGTGTGTGTAGGAAGCACAGTTCTTTTCTTCTGAGCAAGCTCACTGTTCGGACCCCAGAGGAAATACAGTAGAGTAGAAGAGTGCCCTTTTCTCAAAAGCAGAGTGTGTTTCTTGTAAGGCGACCTAGCGTTTGTTTCTCAGTCCTAAATGGAGTTGAATCACATGCAGTTTCTGGTCCTACGAGCAAGAGTTGTTTTCTGGTAAGAAGAGTCACTTGTGAGCTCCCATTGTCATACACAGGGCATATAGCACTGGCATCTGTTCCCAGCTTGTACAGTGTATTGGACTTAAGAGGATCTACTGTTCTTGTCAGTTTCCTAAGCAGAATTGATCTAGATATGGCCCGTGTGTGTAGGAAGCACAATTCTTTTGTTTTGAGCAAGCTCACTGTTCTGGCCCTATAGGAAACACAGTAGAGTAGAAGAGTGCTCTTTTCTCAAAAGCAGAGTGTGTTTCTTGTAAGGCGAGCTAGCATTTGTTTCCAGGTCTTAAATGTAGTTGAATCCCATGCAGTATTTCGTCCTATGAGCAAGAGTAGTTTTGTGGTAAGAAGAGTCACTATTTTGTTCCCATTGCCATACACAGTGCAAATAGCACTCGCGTCTGTTCCCAGCAAGTACAGTGTATTGGAATGAAGAGGAGCTACTGTTCTTGTCAGTTTCCTAAGGAGAGTTGAACTAGATATGGCCCGTGTGTGTAGGAAACACAGTTATTTTGTTCTGAGCATGCTCACTGTTCGGACCCCATAGGAAATACAGTAGAGTAGAAGAGTGCCCTTTTCTCAAAAGCAGAGTGTGTTTCTTGTAAGGCAAGCTAGCGTTTGTTTCCCAGTCCTAAATGAAGTTGAATCCCATGCAGTTTCTGGTCCTACGAGCAAGAGTTGTTTTCTGGTATCAAGAGTCAGTATTGTGCTCCCATTGTCATACACAGGGCAAATAGCACTGGCGTCTGCTCCCAGCATGTACAGTGTATTGGACGGAAGAGGATCTACTGTTCTTGTCAGTTTCCTAAGCAGAATTGAACTAGCTATGGCCGTGTGTGTAGGAAGCACAGTTCTTTTCTTCTGAGCAAGCTCACTGTTCGGACCCCAGAGGAAATACAGTAGAGTAGAAGAGTGCCCTTTTCTCAAAAGCAGAGTGTGTTTCTTGTAAGGCGACCTAGCGTTTGTTTCTCAGTCCTAAATGGAGTTGAATCACATGCAGTTTCTGGTCCTACGAGCAAGAGTTGTTTTCTGGTAAGAAGAGTCACTAGTGAGCTCCCATTGTCATACACAGGGCATACAGCACTGGCATCTGTTCCCAGCATGTACAATGTATTGGACTTAAGAGGATCTACTGTTCTTGTCAGTTTCCTAAGCAGAATTGATCTAGATATGGCCCGTGTGTGTAGGAAGCACAATTCTTTTGTTTTGAGCAAGCTCACTGTTCTGGCCCTATAGGAAACACAGTAGAGTAGAAGAGTGCTCTTTTCTCAAAAGCAGAGTGTGTTTCTTGTAAGGCGAGCTAGCATTTGTTTCCAGGTCCTAAATGTAGTTGAATCCCATGCAGTATTTCGTCCTATGAGCAAGAGTTGTTTTCTGGTAAGAAGAGTCACTATTTTGTTCCCATTGCCATACACAGTGCAAATAGCACTCGCGTCTGTTCCCAGCAAGTACAGTGTATTGGAATGAAGAGGAGCTACTGTTCTTGTCAGTTTCCTAAGGAGAGTTGAACTAGATATGGCCCGTGTGTGTAGGAAACACAGTTATTTTGTTCTGAGCATGCTCACTGTTCGCACCCCATAGGAAACACATTAGAGTAGAAGAGTGCTCTTTCCTAAAAAGCAGAGTTTGTTTCTTGTAAGGCGAGCTAGCGTTTGTTTCCCAGTCATACATGGAGTTGAATCACATGCAGTTTCTGGTCCTACGAGCAAGAGTTGTTTTCTGGTAAGAAGAGTCACTATTGTGCTCCCATTGTCATACAAAGGGCAAATAGCACTGTCGTCTGTTCCCAGCATGTACAGTGTATTGGACTGAAGAGGATCTACTGTTCTTGACAGTTACCTAAGCAGAGTTGAACTAGATATGGCCCGTGTGTGTAGGAAGCACAGTTCTTTTGTTCTGAGCAAGCTCACTGTTCGGACCACATAGGAAACACAGTAGAATAGAAGAGTGCTCTTTTCTCAAAAGCAGAGTGTGTTTCTTGTAAGGCTAGCTAGTGTTTGTTTCCCAGTCAGAAACAGATTTGAATCTCATGAGTTTCTGGTCCTACGAGCAAGAGTTGTTTTCTGGTAAGAGGAGTCACTATTTCGCTCCCATTGCCATACACAGTGCAAATAGGACTCGCGTCTGTTCCCAGCATGTACAGTGTATTGCACTGAAGATGATCTACTGTTCTTGTCAGTTTCCTAAGCAGAGTTGAACTAGATATGGCCCGTGTGTGTAGGAAGCACAGTTCTTTTTTTCTGACCAAGCTCACTGTTCGGACCCCATAGGAAACACAGTAGAATAGAAGAGTGCTCTTTTCTCAAAAGCAGAGTGCGTTTCTTTTAAGGCGAGCTAGCATTGGTTTCCCAGTCCAAAATGGAGTTGAATCACATGCAGTTTCTGGTCCTACGAGCAAGGGATGTTTTCTGGTAAGGAAAGTCACTATTGTGCTCCCTTTGCCATAAACAGTGCAAATAGCATTCACGTCTGTTCCCAGCAAGTACAGTGTATTGGACTGAAGAGGAGATACTGTTCTTGGCAGTTTCCTAAGCAGAGTTCAATGAGATATGGCCCGTGTGTGTAGGAAGCACAGTTCTTTTGTTTTGAGCAAGCTCACTGTTTTGGTCCTATAGGAAACACACAAGAGTAGAAGAGTGCTCTTTCTCAAAGCAGAGTGTGTTTCTTGTAAGGTGACCTAGCGTTTGTTTCCCAGTCCTAAATGGAGTTGAATTACATGCAGTTTCTTGTCCTATGAGCAAGAGTTGTTTTCTGGTAAGAAGAGTCACTGTTGTGCTCCTATTGCCATACACAGTACAAACAACACTCGCTACTGTTCTTAGCAAGTACTGTATATTGGACAGAAGAGGATCTCCTGTTCTTGTCAGTTTCCTAAGCAGAGTTGAACTAGATATGGCCCGTGTGTGTAGGAAGCACAGTTCTTTTGTTCTGAGCAAGCTCACTGTTTTGGCCCTATAGGAAACAAAGTAGAGAAGAAGAGTGCTCTTTTCTCAAAAGCAGAGTGTGTTTCTTGTAAGGCGAGCTAGCTTTTGTTTCCCAGTCCTAAATGGACTTGAATCACATGCAGTTTCTGGCCCTACGAGCAAGAGTTGTTTTCTAGTAAGAAGAGTCACTATTGCGCTCCCTTTGTCATACACAGGGCAAATAGCACTCGCTTCTGTTCCCAGGATATACAGTGTATTGGACTGAAGAGGATCTACTGTTCTTGTCAGTTTCCTAAGGAAAGTTGAACTAGATATCGCCCGTGTGTGCAGGAAGTACACTTCTTTTGTTCTGAGCAAGCTCACTCTTCTGGCCCTATAGGAAACACAGGAGAGTAGAAGAGTGCTCTTTTCTCAAAAGCAGAATGTGTTTCCTGTAAGGCGACCTAGCGTTTGTTTCCCAGTCCTAAATTGAGTTCAATCACATGCAGTTTCTGGTCCTATGAGCTAGACTTGTTTTATGGTAAGAAGAGTCACTATTGCGCTCCCATTTTCATACACAGGGCAAATAGCACTGGCGTCTGTTCCTAGCATCTAAAGTGTATTGGACTGAAGATGATCTACTGTTCTTGTCAGTTTCCTAAGCAGAGTTGAACTAGATATGGCCCGTGTGTGTAGGAAGCACAGTTCTTTTGTTCTGAGCTAGCTCACTCTTCTGGCCTATAGGAAACACAGTAGAGTAGAAGAGTGCTCTTTTCTCCAAAGTAGAGTGTGTTTCTTCTAAGGCGAACTAGCGTTTGTTTCCAAGTCCTAAATGGAGTTGAATCACATGCAGTTTCTGGTCCTACAAGAAAGAGTTGTTTTCTGGTAAGAAGAGTCACTATTGAGCTCCCATTACCATACACAGGGTAAAAATCTCTCGCGTCTGTCCCAGCATGTACAGGGTATTGCACTGAAGAGGATCTACTGTTCTTGACAGTTACCTAAGCAGAGTTGAACTAGATATGGCCCGTGTGTGTAGGAAGCACAGTTCTTTTGTTCTGAGCAAGCTCACTGTTCGGACCACATAGGAAACACAGTAGAATAGAAGAGTGCTCTTTACTCAAAAGCAGAGTGTGTTTCTTGTAAGGCTAGGTAGTGTTTGTTTCCCAGTCAGAAACAGATTTGAATCTCATGAGTTTCTGGTCCTACGAGCAAGAGTTGTTTTCTGGTAAGAGGAGTCACTATTTCGCTCCCATTGCCATAAACAGTGCAAATAGCACTCACGTCTGTTCCCAGCAAGTACAGTGTATTGGACTGAAGAGGAGTTACTGTTCTTGTCAGTTTCCTAAGCAGAGTTGAACTAGATATGACCCGTGTGTGTAGGAAGCACAGTTCTTTTGTTCTGAGCAAGCTCACTGTTCTGGCCCTATAGACAACACAGAAGAGTAGAAGAGTGCTCTTTTCACAGAAGCAGAGTTTGTTTCTTGTAAGGCGAGCTAGCATTTGTTTCCCAGTCCTAAATGTAGTTGAATTTCATGCAGTTTCTTGTCCTATGAGCAAGAGTTGTTTTCTGGTAAGAAGAGTCACTATTGTGCTCCCATTGCCATACACAGTGCAAACAACATTCCCTACTGTTCTTTGCAAGTACAGTGTATTGGACAGAAGAGGAGCTACTGTTCTTGTCCGTTTCCTAAGCAGAGTTGAACTAGATATGGCCCGTGTTTGTAGGAAGCACAGTCCTTTTGCTCTGAGCAAGCTCACTGTTCGGACCCCATAGGAAACACAGTAGAGTAGAAGAGTGCTCTTTTCTCCAAAGCAGAGTGTATTTCTTGTAAGGCTAGCTAGCGTTTGTTTCACAGTCCTAAATGGATTTGAATCACATGTATTTCTGATCCTAGGAGCAAGAGTTGTTTTCTGGTAAGAAGAGTCACTATTGTGCTCCCATTGTCATACACAGGGCAAATAGCACTGGCATCTGTTCCCAGCATGTACAGTGTATTGGATTGAAGAGGATCTACTGTTCTTGTCAGTTTTCTAAGCAGAGTTAAACAAGATATGGCCCGTTGGAAGCAGAGTTCTTTTGTTCTGAGCAAGCTCACTGTTTTGGCCCTATAGGAAACAAAGTAGAGTAGAAGAGTGCTCTTTTCTCAAAAGCAGAGTGTGTTTCTTGTAAGGCAAGCTAGCTTTTGTTTCCCAGTCCTAAATGGAGTTGAATCACATGCAGTTTCTCGTCCTACGAGCAAGAGTTGTTTTCTAGTAAGAAGAGTCACTATTGTGCTCCCTGTGTCATACACAGGGCAAATAGCACTCGCGTCTGTTCCCAGGATGTACAGTGTATTGGACTGAAGAAGATCTACTGTTCTTGTCAGTTTCCTAAGCAAAGTTGAACTAGATATGGCCCGTGTGTGCAGGAAGTACACTTCTTTTGTTCTGAGCAAGTTCACTCTTCTGGCCCTATAGGAAACACAGTGGAGTAGAAGAGTGCTCTTTTCTCAAAAGCAGAGTGTGTTTTTTGTAAGGGGAGCTTGTGTTTGTTTCCCAGTCCTCAATGGAGTTGAATCACTTGCAGTTTCTAGTCCTACGAGCAAGAGTTGTTTTCTGGAAAGAAAGTCACTATTATGCTCCCTTTGCCATAAACAGTGCAAATAGCACTCACGTCTGTTCCCAGCAAGTACAGTATATTGGAATTAAGATGATCTACTGCTCTTGTCAGTTTCCTAAGCAGAGTTGAACTAGATATGGCCCGTGTGTGTAGGAAGCACAGTTCTTTTGTTCTGAGCAAGCTCACTGTTCGGACCCCATAGGAAACACAGTAGAGTAGAAGAGTGCTATTTTGTCAAAAGCAGAGTGTGTTTCTTGTAAGGCTAGCTAGTGTTTGTTTCCCTGTCAGAAACAGATTTGAATCTCATGCTGTTTCTGGTCCTACGAGCAAGAGTTGTTTTCTGTTAAAAGGAGTCACTATTTCGCTCCCATTGCCATACAAACTTCAAATAGGACTCGTGTCTGCGACCTGCAAGTACAGTGTATTGGACTGAAGAGGAGCTACTGTTCTTGTCAGTTTCCTAAGCAGAGTTGAACTAGATATGGCCCATTTGTGTAGGAAGCACAGTACTTTTGTTCTGAGTAAGCTCACTGTTCTGGCCCTGTAGGAAACACAGTAGAGTAGAAGAGTGCTCTTTTCTCCAAAGCAGAGTGTGTTTCGTGAAAGGCGAGCTAGCGTTTGTTTCCCAGTCCTAAATGGAGTTGAATCACATGCAGTTTCTGGTCCTATGAGCAAGGGATGTTTTCTGGTAAGGAAAGTCACTATTGTGCTCCCTTTGCCATAAACAGTGCAAATAGCACTCACGTCTGTTCCCAGCAAGTACAGTGTATTGTACTGAAGAGGAGCTACTGTTCTTGTCAGTTTCCTAAGCAGAGTTGAACTAGATATGGCCCGTGTGTGTAGGAAGCACAGTTCTTTTGTTCTGAGCAAGCTCACTGTTCTGGCCCTATAGGAAACACAGTAGAGTAGAAGAGTGCTCTTTTCTCAGAAGCAGAGTGTGTTTCTTGTAAGGAGAGCTAGCGTTTGTTTCCCAGGCCTAAATCGAGTTCAATCACATGCAGTTTCTGGTCCTACGAGCAGGAGTTGTTTTCTGGTAAGAAGAGTCACTATTGTGCTCCCATTGCCACACACAGTGCAAATAGCACTCGTGTCTGCTCCCAACAAGTACAGTGTATTGGACTGAAGAGGAGTTACTGTTCTTGTCAGTTTCCTAAGCAGAGTTGAACTAGATATGGCCCGTGTGTGTAGGAAGCACAGTTCTTTCGTTCTGAGCAAGCTCACTGTTCTGGCCCTATAGACAACACAGAAGAGTAGAAGAGTGCTCTTTTCACAGAAGCAGAGTTTGTTTCTTGTAAGGCGAGCTAGCGTTTGTTTCCCAGTCCTAAATGTAGCTGAATTTCATGCAGTTTCTTGTCCTATCAGCAAGAGTTGTTTTCTGGTATGAAGAGTCACTATTGTGCTCCCATTGCCATACACAGTGCAAACAACATTTGCTACTGTTCTTTGCAAGTACAGTGTATTGGACAGAAGAGGAGCTACTGTTCTTGTCCGTTTCCTAAGCAGAGTTGAACTAGATATGGCCCGTGTTTGTAGGAAGCACAGTTCTTTTGCTCTGAGCAAGCTCACTGTTCGGACCCCATAGGAAACACAGTAGAGTAGAAGAGTGCTCTTTTCTCAAAAGCAGAGTGTATTTCTTGTAAGGCTAGCTAGCGTTTGTTTCACAGTCCTAAATGGAGTTGAATCACATGTATTTCTGATCCTAGGAGAAAGAGTTGTTTTCTGGTAAGAAGAGTCACTATTGTGCTCCCATTGTCTTACACAGGGCAAATAGCACTGGCGTCTGTTCCCAGCATGTACAGTGTATTGGACTGAAGATGATCTACTGTTCTTGTCAGTTTTCTAAGCAGAGTTAAACAAGATATGGCCTGTGTGTGTAGGAAGCACAGTTCTTTTGTTCTGAGCAAGCTCACTGTTCGGACCACATAGAAAACACAGTAGAATAGAAGAGTGCTCTTTTCTCAAAAGCAGAGTGTGTTTCTTGTAAGGCTAGCTAGTGTTTGTTTCCCTGTCAGAAACAGATTTGAATCTCATGCCGTTTCTGGTCCTACGAGCAAGAGTTGTTTTCTCGTAAAAGGAGTCACTATTTCGCTCCCATTGCCATACACACTGCAAATAGGACTCGTGTCTGCGACCTGCAAGTACAGTGTATTGGACTGAAGAGGAGCTACTGTTCTTGTCAGTTTCCTAAGCAGAGTTGAACTAGATATGGCCCGTTTGTGTAGGAAGCACAGTACTCTTGTTCTGAGCAAGCTCACTGTTCTGGCCTTATAGGAAACACAGTAGAGTAGAAGAGTGCTCTTTTCTCCAAAGCAGAGTGTGTTTCGTGTAAGGCGAGCTAGCGTTTGTTTCCCAGTCCTAAATGGAGTTGAATCACATGCAGTTTCTGGTCCTACGAGCAAGGTATGTTTTCTGGTAAGGAAAGTCACTATTGTGCTCCCTTTGCCATAAACAGTGCAAATAGCACTCACGTCTGTTCCCAGCAAGTACAGTGTATTGTACTGAAGAGGAGCTACTGTTCTTGTCAGTTTCCTAAGCAGAGTTGAACTAGATATAGCCCGTGTGTGTAGGAAGCACAGTTCTTTTGTTCTGAACAGGCTCACTGTTCTGGACTTATAGGAAACACAGTAGTGTAGAAGAGTGCTCTTTTCTCAAAAGCAGAGCGTGTTTCTTGTACGGAGAGCTAGCGTTTGTTTCCCAGTCCTAAATGGAGTTGAATCAAATGCAGTTTTTGGTCCTAAGAGCAATGGATGTTTTCTGGTAAGGAAAGTCACTATTGCGCTCTCTTTGCCATACACAGTTCAAATAGCACTCGCGTCTGTTCCCAGCAAGTACAGTGTATTGGACTGTAGAGGAGCTACTGTTCTTGTCAGTTTCCTAAGCAGAGTTGAACTAGATATGGCCCGTGTGTGTAGGAAGCACAGGTCTTTTGTTCTGAGCAAGCTCACTCTTCGGACCACATAGGAAACACAGTAGAATAGAAGAGTGCTCTTTTCTCAAAAGCAGAGTGTGTTTCTTGTAAGGCGAGCTAGCATTTGTTTCCCAGTCCTAAATGGACTTGAATCACATGCAGTTTCTGATTCTACGAGCAAGAATTGTTTTCTGGTAAGAAGAGTCACTATTGTGCTCCCATTGACATACACAGGGCAAATAGCACTCGCGTCTGTTCCCAGCAAGTACAGTGTATTGCACTGAAGAGGATCTACTGTTCTTGTCAGTTACCTAAGCAGAGTTGAACTAGATATGGCCCGTGTGTGTAGGAAGCACAGTTCTTTTGTTCTGAGCAAGCTCAATGTTCGGACCCCATAGGAAACACAGTAGAATAGAAGAGTGCTCTTTTCTCAAAAGCAGAGTGTGTTTCTTGTAAGGCGAGCTAGCGTTTGTTTCCCAGTCCAAAATGGAGTTGAATCACATGCAGTTTCTGGTCCTACGAGCAAGGGATGTTTTGTGGTAAGGAAAGTCACTATTGTGCTCCCTTTGCCATAAACAGTGCAAATAGCACTCACGTCTGTTCCCAGCAAGTACAGTGTATTGGACTGAAGAGGAGTTACTGTTCTTGTCAGTTTCCTAAGCAGAGTTGAACTAGATATGGCCCGTGTGTGTAGGAAGCACAGTTCTTTTGTTCTGAGCAAGCTCACTGTTCTGGCCCTATACACAACACAGAAGAGTAGAAGAGTGCTCTTTTCACAGAAGCAGAGTTTGTTTCTTGTAAGGCGAGCTAGCGTTTGTTTCCCTGTCCTAAATGTAGTTGAATTTCATGCAGTTTCTTGTCCTATGAGCAAGAGTTGTTTTCTGGTAAGAAGAGTCACTATTGTGCTCCCATTGCCATACACAGTGCAAACAACATTTGCTACTGTTCTTTGCAAGTACAGTGTATTGGACAGAAGAGGAGCTACTGTTCTTGTCCGTTTCCTAAGCAGAGTTGAACTAGATATGGCCCGTGTTTGTAGGAAGCACAGTCCTTTTGCTCTGAGCAAGCTCACTGTTCGGACCCCATAGGAAACACAGTAGAGTAGAAGAGTGCTCTTTTCTCAAAAGCAGAGTGTATTTCTTGTAAGGCTAGCTAGCGTTTGTTTCACAGTCCTAAATGGAGTTGAATCACATGTATTTCTGATCCTAGGAGCAAGAGTTGTTTTCTGGTAAGAAGAGTCACTATTGTGCTCCCATTGTCATACACAGGGCAAATAGGACTGGCGTCTGTTCCCAGCATGTACAGTGTATTGGACTGAAGAGGATCTACTGTTCTTGTCAGTTTTCTAAACAGAGTTAAACAAGATTTGGCCCGTGTGTGTAGGAAGCACAGTTCTTTTGTTCTGAGCAAGCTCACTGTTTTGGCCCTATAGGAAACAAAGTAGAGTAGAAGAGTGCTCTTTTCTCAAAAGCAGAGTGTGTTTCTTGTAAGGCGAGGTAGCTTTTGTTTCCCAGTCCTAAATGGAGTTGAATCACATGCAGTTTCTCGTCCTACGAGCAAGAGTTGTTTTCTAGTAGGAAGAGTCACTATTGTGCTCCCTGTGTCATACACAGGGCAAATAGCACTCGCGTCTGTTCCCAGGATGTACAGTGTATTGGACTGAAGAGGATCTACTGTTCTTGTCAGTTTCCTAAGCAAAGTTGAACTAGATATGGCCCGTGTGTGCAGGAAGTACACTTCTTTTGTTCTGAGCAAGCTCACTCTTCTGGCCCTATGGGAAACACAGTAGAGTATAAGAGTGCTCTTTTCTCAAAAGCAGAGTCTGTTTTTTGTAAGGCGAGCTTGTGTTTGTTTCCCAGTCCTAAATGGAGTTGAATCACTTGCAGTTTCTAGTCCTACGAGCAAGAGTTGTTTTCTGGAAAGGAAAGTCACTATTATGCTCCCTTTGCCATAAACAGTGCAAATAGCACTCACGTCTGTTCCCAGCAAGTACAGTGTATTGGACTTAAGATGATCTACTGCTCTTGTCAGTTTCCTAAGCAGAGTTGAACTAGATATGGCCCGTGTGTGTAGGAAGCACAGTTCTTTTTTTCTGAGCAAGCTCACTGTTCGGACCCCATAGGAAACACAGTAGAGTAGAAGAGTGCTATTTTCTCAAAAGCAGAGTGTGTTTCTTGTAAGGCTAGCTAGTGTTTGTTTCCCTGTCAGAAACAGATTTGAATCTCATGCTGTTTCTGGTCCTACGAGCAAGAGTTGTTTTCTGTTAAAAGGAGTCACTATTTCGCTCCCATTGCCATACACACTGCAAATAGGACTCGTGTCTGCGACCTGCAAGTACAGTGTATTGGACTGAAGAGGAGCTACTGTTCTTGTCAGTTTCCTAAGCAGAGTTGAACTAGATATGGCCCATTTCTGTAGGAAGCACAGTACTTTTGTTCTGAGTAAGCTCACTGTTCTGGCCCTATAGGAAACACAGTAGAGTAGAAGAGTGCTCTTTTCTCCAAAGCAGAGTGTGTTTCGTGTAAGGCGAGCTAGCGTTTGTTTCCCAGTCCTAAATGGAGTTGAATCACATGCAGTTTCTGGTCCTATGAGCAAGGGATGTTTTCTGGTAAGGAAAGTCACTATTGTGCTCCCTTTGCCATAAACAGTGCAAATAGCACTCACGTCTGTTCCCAGCAAGTACAGTGTATTGTACTGAAGAGGAGCTACTGTTCTTGTCAGTTTCCTAAGCAGAGTTGAACTAGATATGGCCCGTGTGTGTAGGAAGCACAGTTCTTTTGTTCTGAGCAAGCTCACTGTTCTGGCCCTATAGGAAACACAGTAGAGTAGAAGAGTGCTCTTTTCTCAGAAGCAGAGTGTGTTTCTTGTAAGGAGAGCTAGCGTTTGTTTCCCAGGCCTAAATCGAGTTCAATCACATGCAGTTTCTGGTCCTACGAGCAGGAGTTTTTTTCTGGTAAGAAGAGTCACTATTGTGCTCCCATCGCCACAAACAGTGCAAATAGCACTCGTGTCTGCTCCCAACAAGTACAGTGTATTGGACTGAAGAGGAGCTACTGTTCTTGTCAGTTTCCTAAGCAGAGTTGAACTAGATATGGCCCGTGTGTGTAGGAAGCACAGTTCTTTTGTTCTGAGCAAGCTCACTGTTCTGGCCCTATAGACAACACAGAAGAGTAGAAGAGTGCTCTTTTCACAGAAGCAGAGTTTGTTTCTTGTAAGGCGAGCTAGCGTTTGTTTCCCAGTCCTAAATGTAGCTGAATTTCATGCAGTTTCTTGTCCTATGAGCAAGAGTTGTTTTCTGGTATGAAGAGTCACTATTGTGCTCCCATTGCCATACACAGTGCAAACAACATTTGCTACTGTTCTTTGCAAGTACAGTGTATTGGACAGAAGAGGAGCTACTGTTCTTGTCCGTTTCCTAAGCAGAGTTGAACTAGATATGGCCCGTGTTTGTAGGAAGCACAGTTCTTTTGCTCTGAGCAAGCTCACTGTTCGGACCCCATAGGAAACACAGTAGAGTAGAAGAGTGCTCTTTTCTCCAAAGCAGAGTGTATTTCTTGTAAGGCTAGCTAGCATTTGTTTCACAGTCCTAAATGGAGTTGAATCACATGTATTTCTGATCCTAGGAGCAAGAGTTGTTTTCTGGTAAGAAGAGTCACTATTGTGCTCCCATTGTCATACACAGGGCAAATAGGACTGGCGACTGTTCCCAGCATGTACAGTGTATTGGACTGAAGATGATCTACTGTTCTTGTCAGTTTTCTAAGCAGAGTTAAACAAGATATGGCCCGTGTGTGTAGGAAGCACAGTTCTTTTGTTCTGAGCAAGCTCACTGTTCGGACCCCATAGGAAACACAGTAGAGTAGAAGAGTGCTATTTTCTCAAAAGCAGAGTGTGTTTCTTGTAAGGCTAGCTAGTGTTTGTTTCCCTGTCAGAAACAGATTTGAATCTCATGCCGTTTCTGGTCCTACGAGCAAGAGTTGTTTTCTGGTAAAAGGAGTCACTATTTCGCTCCCATTGCCATACACACTGCAAATAGGACTCGTGTCTGCGACCTGCAAGTACAGTGTATTGGACTGAAGAGGAGCTACTGTTCTTGTCAGTTTCCTAAGCAGAGTTGAACTAGATATGGCCCGTTTGTGTAGGAAGCACAGTACTTTTGTTCTGAGCAAGCTCACTGTTCTGGCCCTATAGGAAACACAGTAGAGTAGAAGAGTGTTCTTTTCTCCAAAGCAGAGTGTGTTTCGTGTAAGGCGAGCTAGCGTTTGTTTCCCAGTCCTAAATGGAGTTGAATCACATGCAGTTTCTGGTCCTACGAGCAAGGGATGTTTTCTGGTAAGGAAAGTCACTATTGTGCTCCCTTTGCCATAAACAGTGCAAATAGCACTCACGTCTGTTCCCAGCAAGTACAGTGTATTGTACTGAAGAGGAGCTACTGTTCTTGTCAGTTTCCTAAGCAGAGTTGAACTAGATATAGCCCGTGTGTGTAGGAAGCACAGTTCTTTTGTTCTGAACAGGCTCACTGTTCTGGACTTATAGGAAACACAGTAGTGTAGAAGAGTGCTCTTTTCTAAAAAGCAGAGCGTGTTTCTTGTACCGAGAGCTAGCGTTTGTTTCCCAGTCCTAAATGGAGTTGAATCAAATGCAGTTTTTGGTCCTAAGAGCAATGGATGTTTTCTGGTAAGGAAAGTCACTATTGCGCTCTCTTAGCCATACACAGTTCAAATAGCACTCGCATCTGTTCCCAGCAAGTACAGTGTATTGGACTGTAGAGGAGCTACTGTTCTTGTCAGTTTCCTAAGCAGAGTTGAACTAGATATGGCCCGTGTGTGTAGGAAGCACAGGTCTTTTGTTCTGAGCAAGCTCACTCTTCGGACCACATAGGAAACACAGTAGAATAGAAGAGTGCTCTTTTCTCAAAAGCAGAGTGTGTTTCTTGTAAGGCGAGCTAGCATTTGTTTCCCAGTCCTAAATGGACTTGAATCACATGCAGTTTCTGGTTCTACGAGCAAGAATTGTTTTCTGGTAAGAAGAGTCACTATTGTGCTCCCATTGACATACACAGGGCAAATAGCACTCGCGTCTGTTCCCAGCAAGTACAGTGTATTGCACTGAAGAGGATCTACTGTTCTTGTCAGTTACCTAAGCAGAGTTGAACTAGATATGGCCCGTGTGTGTAGGAAGCACAGTTCTTTTGTTCTGAGCAAGCTCACTGTTCGGACCCCATAGGAAACACAGTAGAATAGAAGAGTGCTCTTTTCTCAAAAGCAGAGTGTGTTTCTTGTAAGGCGAGCTAGCGTTTGTTTCCCAGTCCAAAATGGAGTTGAATCACATGCAGTTTCTTGTCCTACGAGCAAGGGATGTTTTCTGGTAAGGAAAGTCACTATTGTGCTCCCTTTGCCATAAACAGTGCAAATAGCACTCACGTCTGTTCCCAGCAAGTACAGTGTATTGGACTGAAGAGGAGTTACTGTTCTTGTCAGTTTCCTAAGCAGAGTTGAACTAGATATGGCCCGTGTGTGTAGGAAGCACAGTTCTTTTGTTCTGAGCAAGCTCACTGTTCTGGCCCTATACACAACACAGAAGAGTAGAAGAGTGCTCTTTTCACAGAAGCAGAGTTTGTTTCTTGTAAGGCGAGCTAGCGTTTGTTTCCCAGTCCTAAATGTAGTTGAATTTCATGCAGTTTCTTTTCCTATGAGCAAGAGTTGTTTTCTGGTAAGAAGAGTCACTATTGTGCTCCCTTTGCCATACACAGTGCAAACAACATTTGCTACTGTTCTTTGCAAGTACAGTGTATTGGACAGAAGAGGAGCTACTGTTCTTGTCCGTTTCCTAAGCAGAGTTGAACTAGATATGGCCCGTGTTTGTAGGAAGCACAGTCCTTTTGCTCTGAGCAAGCTCACTGTTCGGACCCCATAGGAAACACAGTAGAGTAGAAGAGTGCTCTTTTCTCAAAAGCAGAGTGTATTTCTTGTAAGGCTAGCTAGCGTTTGTTTCACAGTCCTAAATGGAGTTGAATCACATGTATTTCTGATCCTAGGAGCAAGAGTTGTTTTCTGGTAAGAAGAGTCACTATTGTGCTCCCATTGTCATACACAGGGCAAATAGGACTGGCGTCTGTTCCCAGCATGTACAGTGTATTGGACTGAAGAGGATCTACTGTTCTTGTCAGTTTTCTAAGCAGAGTTAAACAAGATTTGGCCCGTGTGTGTAGGAAGCACAGTTCTTTTGTTCTGAGCAAGCTCACTGTTTTGGCCCTATAGGAAACAAAGTAGAGTAGAAGAGTACTATTTTCTCAAAAGCAGAGTGTGTTTCTTGTAAGGCGAGCTGGCTTTTGTTTCCCAGTCCTAAATGGAGTTCAATCACATGCAGTTTCTTGTCCTACGAGCAAGAGTTGTTTTCTAGTAGGAAGAGTCACTATTGTGCTCCCTGTGTCATACACAGGGCAAATAGCACTCGCGTCTGTTCCCAGGATGAACAGTGTATAGGACTGAAGAGGATCTACTGTTCTTGTCAGTTTCCTAAGCAAAGTTGAACTAGATATGGCCCGTGTGTGCAGGAAGTACACTTCTTTTGTTCTGAGCAAGCTCACTCTTCGGGCCCTATGGGAAACACAGTAGAGTAGAAGAGTGCTCTTTTCTCAAAAGCAGAGTGTGTTTTTTGTAAGGCGAGCTTGTGTTTGTTTCCCAGTCCTAAATGGAGTTGAATCACTTGCAGTTTCTAGTCCTACGAGCAAGAGTTGTTTTCTGGAAAGGAAAGTCACTATTATGCTCCCTTTGCCATAAACAGTGCAAATAGCACTCACGTCTGTTCCCAGCAAGTACAGTGTATTGGACTTAAGATGATCTACTGCTCTTGTCAGTTTCCTAAGCAGAGTTGAACTAGATATGGCCCGTGTGTGTAGGAAGCACAGTTCTTTTTTTCTGAGCAAGCTCACTTTTCGGACCCCATAGGAAACACAGTAGAGTAGAAGAGTGCTATTTTGTCAAAAGCAGAGTGTGTTTCTTGTAAGGCTAGCTAGTGTTTGTTTCCCTGTCAGAAACAGATTTGAATCTCATGCCGTTTCTGGTCCTACGAGCAAGAGTTGTTTTCTGTTAAAAGGAGTCACTATTTCGCTCCCATTGCCATACACACTGCAAATAGGACTCGTGTCTGCGATCTGCAAGTACAGTGTATTGGACTGAAGAGGAGCTACTGTTCTTGTCAGTTTCCTAAGCAGAGTTGAACTAGATATGGCCCCTTTGTGTAGGAAGCACAGTACTTTTGTTCTGAGCAAGCTCACTGTTCTGGCACTATAGGAAACACAGTAGAGTAGAAGAGTGCTCTTTTCTCCAAAGCAGAGTGTGTTTCGTGTAAGGCGAGCTAGCGTTTGTTTCCCAGTCCTAAATGGAGTTGAATCACATGCAGTTTCTGGTCCTACGAGCAAGGGATGTTTTCTGGTAAGGAAAGTCACTATTGTGCTCCCTTTGCCATAAACAGTGCAAATAGCACTCACGTCTGTTCCCAGCAAGTACAGTGTATTGGACTGAAGAGGAGCTACTATTCTTGTCAGTTTCCTAAGCAGAGTTGAACTAGATATGGCCCGTGTGTGTAGGAAGCACAGTTCTTTTGTTCTGAGCAAGGTCACTGTTCTGGCCCTATAGGAAACACAGCAGAGTAGAAGATTGCTCTTTTTTCAAAAGCAGAGTGTGTTTCTTGTAAGGCGAGCTAGCGTTTGTTTCCCAGTCCTAAATGGAGATGAATCACATGCAGTTTCTGGTCCTACGAGCAAGAGTTGTTTTCTGGTAAGAAGAGTCACGATTGTGCTACCATTGCCATACACAGTGCAAATAGCACTGGCGTCTGTTCCCAGCAAGTATAGTGTATTGGACAGAAGAGGAGCTACTGTTCTTGTCAGTTTCCTAAGCAGAGTTGAACTAGATATGGCCCATGTGTGTGAAGCACAGTTCTTTTGTTCTGAGCAAGCTCACTGTTCTGGCCCTATAGGAAACACAGTAGAGTAGAAGAGTGCTCTTTTCTCAAAAGCAGAGTGTGTTTCTTGTAAGGAGAGCTAGCGTTTGTTTCCCAGGCCTAAATCGAGTTCAATCACATGCAGTTTCTGGTCCTACGAGCAAGAGTTGTTTTCTGGTAAGAAGAGTCACTATTGTGCTCCCATTGCCACACACAGTGCAAATACCATTCGTGTCTGCTCCCAACAAGTACAGTGTATTGGACTGAAGAGGAGCTACTGTTCTTGTCAGTTTCCTAAGCAGAGTTGAACTAGATATAGCCCGTGTGTGTAGGAAGCACAGTTCTTTTGTTCTGAGCAAGCTCACTGTTCTGGCCCTATAGGAAACACAGTAGAGTAGAAGAGTGCTCTTTTCTCAAAAGCAGAGCGTGTTTCTTGTAAGGAGAGCTAGCATTTGTTTCCCAGTCCTAAATGGAGTTGAATCACATGCAGTTTTTGGTCCTAAGAGCAATGGATGTTTTCTGGTAAGGAAAGTCACTATTGCGCTCTCTTTGCCATACACAGTTCAAATAGCACTCACATCTGTTCCCAGCAAGTACAGTGTATTGGACTGTAGAGGAGCTACTGTTCTTGTCAGTTTCATAAGCAGAGTTGAACTAGATATGGCCCGTGTGTGTAGGAAGCACAGGTCTTTTGTTCTGAGCAAGCTCACTTTTCGGACCACATAGGAAACACAGTAGAATAGAAGAGTGCTCTTTTCTCAAAAGCAGAGTGTGTTTCTTGTAAGGCGAGCTAGCATTTGTTTCCCAGTCCTAAATGGACTTGAATCACATGCAGTTTCTGGTCCTACGAGCAAGAATTGTTTTCTGGTAAGAAGAGTCACTATTGCGCTCCCATTGACATACACAGGGCAAATAGCACTGGCGTCTGTTCCCAGCATGTACAGTGTATTGGACTGAAGAGGATCTACTGTTCTTGTCAGTATCTTAAGCAGAGTTGAACTAGATATGGCCCGTGTGTGTAGGAAGCACAGTTCTTTTGTTCTGAGCAAGCTTACTGTTCTGGCCATATAGGAAACACAGTAGAGTAGAAGAGTGCTCTTTTCTCAAAAGCAGAGTGTGTTTCTTGTAAGGAGAGCTAGCGTTTTTTTCCCAGGCCTAAATCGAGTTCAATCACATGCAGTTTCTGGTCCTACGAGCAAGAGTTGTTTTCTGGTAAGAAGAGTCACTATTGTGCTCCCATTGCCACACACAGTGCAAATACCATTCGTGTCTGCTCCCAACAAGTACAGTGTATTGGACTGAAGAGGAGCTACTGTTCTTGTCAGTTTCCTAAGCAGAGTTGAACTAGATATAGCCCGTGTGTGTAGGAAGCACAGTTCTTTTGTTCTGAGCAAGCTCACTGTTCTGGCCCTATAGGAAACACAGTAGAGTAGAAGAGTGCTCTTTTCTCAAAAGCAGAGCGTGTTTCTTGTAAGGAGAGCTAGCATTTGTTTCCCAGTCCTAAATGGAGTTGAATCACATGCAGTTTTTGGTCCTAAGAGCAATGGATGTTTTCTGGTAAGGAAAGTCACTATTGCGCTCTCTTTGCCATACACAGTTCAAATAGCACTCACATCTGTTTCCAGCAAGTACAGTGTATTGGACTGTAGAGGAGCTACTGTTCTTGTCAGTTTCATAAGCAGAGTTGAACTAGATATGGCCCGTGTGTGTAGGAAGCACAGGTCTTTTGTTCTGAGCAAGCTCACTTTTCGGACCACATAGGAAACACAGTAGAATAGAAGAGTGCTCTTTTCTCAAAAGCAGAGTGTGTTTCTTGTAAGGCGAGCTAGCATTTGTTTCCCAGTCCTAAATGGACTTGAATCACATGCAGTTTCTGGTCCTACGAGCAAGAATTGTTTTCTGGTAAGAAGAGTCACTATTGCGCTCCCATTGACATACACAGGGCAAATAGCACTGGCGTCTGTTCCCAGCATGTACAGTGTATTGGACTGAAGAGGATCTACTGTTCTTGTCAGTATCTTAAGCAGAGTTGAACTAGATATGGCCCGTGTGTGTAGGAAGCACAGTTCTTTTGTTCTGAGCAAGCTTACTGTTCTGGCCATATAGGAAACACAGTAGAGTAGAAGAGTGCTCTTTTCTCAAAAGCAGAGTGTGTTTCTTGTAAGGTGAACTAGCGTTTGTTTCCCAGTCCTAAATGGAGTTGAATCACATGCAGTTTTTGGTCCTACAAGCAAGGGATGTTTTCTGGTAATTAAAGTCACTATTTGCTCCCTTTGCCATACACAGTTCAAATATCACTCGCGTCTTTTCCCAGCAAGTACAGTGTATTGGACTGAAGAGGAGCTACTGTTCTTCTCAGATTCCTAAGCAGAGTTGAACTAGATATGGCCTGTGTGTGTAGGAAGCACAGTTCTTGTGCACTGAGCAAGCTTACTGTTCTGGCCCTATAGGAAACACAATAGAGTAGAAGAGTGCTCTTTTCTCAAAAGCAGAGTGTGTTTCTTCTAAGGCGAGCTAGCGTTTGTTTCCAAGTCCTAAATGGAGTTGAATCACATGCAGTTTTTGGTCCTACGAGCAAGAGTTGTTTTCTGGTAAGAAGAGTCACTATTGCGCTCCCATTGCCATACACAGGGCAAATAGCACTCGCATCTGTTCCCAGGATGTACAGTGTATTGGACTGAAGAGGATCTACTGTTCTTGTCAGTTTCCTAAGCAGAGTTGAACTAGATATGGCCCGTGTGTGTAGGAAGCACAGTTGTTTTGTTCTGAGCAAGTTCACTGTTCGGACTACATAGGAAACACAGTAGAGTAGAAGAGTGCTCTTTTCTCAGAAGCAGAGTGTGTTTCTTGTAAGTCTGGCTAGTGTTTGTTTCCCAGTCAGAAACGGAGTTGAATCTCATGCAGTTTCTGGTCCTACGAGCAAGAGTTGTTTTCTAGGAAGAGGAGTCACTATTGCACTCCCATTGCCATACACAGTGCAAATAGGACTCGCGTGTTCTACCTGCAAGTACAGTGTATTGGACTGAAGAGGAGCTACTGTTCTTGTCAGTTTCCTAAGCAGAGTTGAACTAGATATGGCCCGTTTGTGTAGGAAGCACAGTTCTTTTGTTCTGAGCAAGCTCACTGTTCTGGCCCTATAGGAAACACAGTAAAGCAGAAGATTATTCTTTTCTCAAAACTAGAGTGTGTTTATTGTAAGGCGAACTAGCGTTTGTTTCCCAGTCCTAAATGGAGTTGAATCACATGCAGTTTCTGGCCCTACGAGCAAGAGTTTTTTTCTGGCAAGGAAAGTAACTATTGTGCTCCTTTTGCCATTCACAGTGCAAATAGCACTTGCGTCTGTTCCCAGCAAGTACAGTGTATTGGACTGAAGAGGAGCTACTGTTCTTGTCAGTTTCCTAAGCAGAGTTGAACTAGATATGGCCCGTGTGTGTAGGAAGCACAGTTCTCTTGTTCTGAGCAAGCTCACTGTTCTGGCCCTATAGAAAACACAGTAGAGTAGAAGAGTGGTTTTTTCTCAAAAGCAGAGTGTTTCTTCTAAGGCGAGCTAGTGTTTGTTTCCTAGTCCTAAATGGCGTTGAATCACATGCAGTTTCTGTTCCTATGAGCAAGAGTTGTTTTCTGGTAAGAAGAGTCACTATTGCGCTCCTATTGCCATACACAGTGCAAACAACACTCGCTACTGTTCTTTGCAAGTACAGTGTATTGGACAGAATAGGAGCTACTGTTCTTCTCAGTTTCCTAAGCAGAGTTGAACTAGATATGGCCCGTGTTTGTAGGAAGCACAGTTCATTGTTCTGAGCAAGCTCACTGTTCGGACCCCATAGGAAACACAGTAGTGTAGAAGAGTGCTCTTTTCTCAAAAGCAGAGTGTGTTTCTTGTAAGGTGAGCTAGCGTTTGTTTCCCAGTCCTAAATGGAGTTGAATCACATGCAGTTTTTGGTCCTACGAGCAAGGGATGTTTTCTGGTAAGGAAAGTCACTATTGCGCTCCCTTTGCCATACACAGTTCAAATAGCACTCGCGTCTTTTCCCAGCAAGTACAGTGTATTGGACTGAAGAGGAGCTACTGTTCTTCTCAGTTTCCTAAGCAGAGTTGAACTAGATATGGCCTGTGTGTGTAGGAAGCACAGTTCTTTTGCTCTGAGCAAGCTCACTGTTCTGGCACTATAGGAAACACAGTAGAGTAGAAGAGTGCTCTTTTTTCAAAAGCAGAGTGTGTTTCTTCTAAGGCGAGCTAGCGTTTGTTTCCAAGTCCCAAAAGGAGTTGAATCACATGCAGTTTCTGGTCCTACAAGCAAGAGTTGTTTTCAGGTAAGAAGAGTCATTATTGCGCTCCCTTTGCCATACACAGGGCAAATAGCACTCGTGTCTATTCCCAGCAAGTACAGTGTATTGGACTGAAGAGGAGCTACTGTTCTTGTCAGTTTCCTACACAGAGTTGAACTAGATATGGCCCGTGTGTGTAGGAAGCACAGTTCTTTGGTTCTGAGAAAGCTCACTGTTCTGGCCCTGTAGGAAACACAATAGAGTAGAAGAGTGCTCTTTTATCAAAAGCAGAGTGTGTTTTTTCTAAGGCGAGCTAGCGTTTGTTTACAAGTCCTAAATGGAGTTGAATCACATGCAGTTTCTGGTCCTACATGCAAGAGTTGTTTTCTGGCAAGGAAAGTCACTATTGTGCTCCTTTTGCCGTACACAGTGCAAATAGCACTTTTGTCTGTTCCCAGCAAGTACAGTGTATTGGACTGAAAAGGAGCCACTGTTCTTGTCAGTTTCCTAAGCAGAGTTGAACTAGATATGGCCCGTGTGTGTTTGAAGTACACTTCTTTTGTTCTGAGCAACCTCACTCTTCTGGCCCTATAGGAAACACAGTAGAGTAGAAGAGTGCTCTTTTCTCAAAAGCAGAATGTGTTTCTTGTAAGGCGAGCTAGCGTTTGTTTCCCAGTCCTAAATGGAGTTCAATCACATGCAGTATCTGGTCCTACAAGCAAGAGTTGTTTTATGGTAAGTAGAGTCACTATTGCGCTCCCATTGTCATACACAGGGCAAATAGCACTGGCGTCTGTTCCCAGCATGTAAAGTGTATTGGACTGAAGAGGATCTACTGTTCTTGTCAGTTTCCTAAGCAGAGTTGAACTAGATATGGCCCGTGTGTGTAGGAAGCACAGTTCTTTTGTTCTGAGCTAGCTCACTCTTCTGGCCTATAGGAAACACAGTAGAGTAGAAGAGTGCTCTTTTCTCAAAAGCAGAGTGTGTTTCTTGAAAGGCTAGCTTGCGTTTGTTTCCCTGTCCTAAATGGAGTTGAATCACACGCAGTTTCTGGTCCTACGAGCAAGAGTTGTTTTCTGGAAAGGAAAGTCACTATTGTGCTCCCTTTGCCATACACAGTGCATATAGCACTCGTGTCTGTTCGCAGCAAGTACAGTGTATTGGACTGAAGAGGAGCTACTGCTCTTGTCAGTTTCCTAAGCAGAGTTGCACTAGATATGGCCCGTGTGTGTTGTAACTACAGTTCTTTGTTCTGAGCAAGCTCACTGTTCCGACCCCATAGGAAACACAGTAGAATAGAAGAGTGCTCTTTACTCAAAAGCAGAGTGTGTTTCTTGTAAGCGAGCTAGTGTTTGTTTCCAAGTCCTAAATGGAGTTGAATCACATGCAGTTTCTGGTCCTACGAGCAAAAGTTGTTTTCTGGTAAGAAGAGTCACTATTGCCCTCCAATTGTCATACACAGGGCAAATAGCACTGGCGTCTCTTCCCATCATGTACAGTGTATTGGACTGAAGAGGAGCTACTGTTCTGTCAGTTTCCTAAGCAGAGTTGAAGAAGATATGGCCCGTGTGTGTAGGAAGCACAGTTCTTTTTTTCTGAGCAAGCTCACTGTTCGGACACCATAGGAAACACAGTAGAATAGAAGAGTGCTCTTTTCTCAAAAGCAGAGTGTGTTTCTTGTAAGGCGAGGTAGCGTTTGTTTCCCAGTGTTAAATGGAGTTGAATTACATGTAGTTTCTTGTCTTTTGAGCAAGAGTTGTTTTCTGGTAAGTAGAGTCACTGTTGCGCTCCTATTGCCATACACAGTGCAAACAACACTTGCTACTGTTCTTTGCAAGTACAGTGTATTGGACAGAAGAGGAGCTACTGTTCTTGTCAGTTTCCTAAGGAGAGTTGAACTAGATATGGCCTGTGTGTGTAGGAAGCACAGTTCTTTTGTTCTGAGCAAGCTCACTGTTCAGACACCATAGGAAACACAGTAGAATAGAAGAGTGCTCTTTTCCCAAAAGCAGAGTGTGTTTCTTGTAAGGCGATCTAGCGTTTGTTTGCCAGTCCAAAATGGAGTTGAATCACATGCAGTTTATGGTCCTACGAGCAAGGGATGTTTTCTGGTAAGGAAAGTCACTATTGTGCTCCCTTTGCCATAAACAGTGCAAATAGCACTCACGTCTGTTCCCAGCAAGTACAGTGTATTGGACTGAAGAGGAGCTATTGTTCTTGTCAGTTTCCTAAGCAGAGTTGAACTGCATATGGCCTGTGTGTGTAGGAAGCACAGTTCTTTTGTTCTGAGCAAGCTTATTGTACTGGCCCTATATGAAACACAGAAGAGTAGAAGAGTTCTCTTTTTTCAGAAGCAGAGTTTGTTTCTTGTAAGGCAAGCTAGCGTTTGTTTCCCAGTCCTAAATGGAGTTGAATTACATGCAGTTTCTGGTCCTATGAGCAAGAGTTGTTTTCTGGTAAGAAGAGTCACTATTGCAATCCTATTGCCATACACAGTGCAAACAAGACTCGCTACTGTTCTTTGCAAGTACAGAGTATTGGACAGAAGAAGAGCTACTGTTCTTGTCAGTTTCCTAAGCATAGTTGAACTAGATATGGCCCATGTGTGCAGGAAGTACAGTTCTTTTGTTCTGAGCAAGCTCACTGTTCAGACCCCATAGGAAACACAGTAGAGTAGAAGAGTGCTCTTTTCTCAAAAGCAGAGTGTGTTTCTTGTAAGGCAAGCTAGCATTTGTTTCCCAGTCCTAAATGGAGTTGAATCACATGCAGTTTCTGATCCTAGGAGCAAGAATTGTTTTCTGGTAAGAAGAGTCACTATTGCCCTCCCATTGTCATACACAGGGCAAATAGCACTGGCGTCTGTTCCAAGCATGTACAGTGTATTGGACTGAAGAGGATCTACTGTTCTTGTCAGTTTCCTAAGCAGAGTTGAACTAGATATTGTCAGGAGCCAAGTAGCCTAACTGATTCTCATGGGAAAAAGCTGTGTACCCAATCTTCCGTTAACAGTTTCAATAGCAACCATTTTTCAACAAGACCACGATATGTACCTTTTGATCTACTCCCTGAAACATAGTGGTTTGCTGTATGGTCCGTTGATCAGGCCCTGGAACAAAGAGACCTTTTCCTTAACCCTACCTTACCCTAACTTCCTCCTAGTGACTTTCCATACCTTTATCTACTTCTCCTAGCTCCTAGCATATATAAGCCTGATTCCCCTTGCAATAAACGAGACCTTGACGCAACTCAGACTGACTTTGTCTTCCTTTACGCGCCTGGTCTCCTTTCTCTCTCACCCCCATTGATCTTTCAGGAGGTGCCTCCTCGGGTCTCATCAAATAACGTGGCCCGTGGGACGGGTCAAGTGGCGCCCGAACGTGGGGCTCGAGGCACGGTGACCTACCGGACGACGGATAACAAAAGGGGCCCCGGAGAGAATTAGGGTAGAGACGCCCGGACCGCATCACTCGTGCAACGCGGGAGAGTCTTGAGGTAAATGTGTCGTCCAATCGATCAATGGGAAAAAATTTATCTAAAGAGGCTATTTTTTTAAAGGAGATGAAAGGGAGTCTTCGGGAGAGAGGATTAAGAGTTAAAAAAAAAAGGATTTAGTAAATTTCTTTCAATATGTGGAGGAGAAGTGTCCCTGGTTAGTGATTGATGGACCAGGAATTCACCCTTTGACTTGGAACAAGGTTGGGAAAGATATTAATAAATTACTCAGAGACGGGGAAAATGTCCCCGATGCCTTTTTTAGTTTTTTATGGTGTGATTAGACATTTTCTAAAGGAAGCAGAGGGAGATGGGCGTGCTTCACATTTACTAGCCTTTGCAGAGGATTTTCTCTCAAACTCCCCCTGCCTGACACCCAAGTGTCCAGAGGTTTATTACATCTACCGGTAAGAGCGCTCTCTGTCTTGTCTGTGTCTCTCTGTCTTGTTACTTTTGTTTTGTACTTTGCAGGCTCGATTTGTACTTTGCAGGCTCTCACTGGGACAGACGTGTCCAGACAGTGAACCTGGCGGCGAAGGGAGACGTCCCAGAGCCCTAAAGCCACCTCAGAGGTGACCATTTGGTTTAGGAGCATCTTTGGGTATCTTCCCCCACGGTGGGAGGAAGTGCCACTTTGTATTTTGTCCCGGGAATTTGTCAGAGCCATTTTGTGGGTTTTTTTGTATGTTTTGTTGTGATCATTGTTACTTTACTCTCTTCTTCTCTTCCAAGAAAAAAGGTGCATGTCTGACTGACAGGGATGTGGAAGCCCCTGATGTCTGTTTAATTAAGGACAGAGATCCTCCAGTCTGGATTGTTTTTGGTGTGATTGATCCTGGAGGGTCAAAACCTCCCCTTCCCAGAGCACATCAGGCTGTCACTGTTCTTGGAGCTTTGTTGGTTGTCTCGTTGGGACAAATTTTTTTCGTGTGCCCTTGGTCTTGTGTGTAATGTGTTAATTGTTCTCATTGTTGACTTGACTGTGACGGACGCTATGGGACAGTTCCCTTCTTCTCCACTAAACCTTTGCCTAGCCCACTGAAAGGATGTGTGAGCCACAATAGAGGGAACTGGGTCCCCCACTCCCAATCCCCGACTGAACTGAGATAAACAGGTATCCCCCGCCAGGTGGGGCTTGCATACTGCAAGAGGGGCTTGCTGGCTGTAAATGAGGCCGTCGTCTCAGTGCTGATGTGCCGGTTCTTGGATTGTCTGTGTAAATGTTATTTGTTTTTGTCTACTAACCTCCCTTATTTTTCTAGAGGAAGAGGAGGAGAGAGAGGCATAACAAAGGCTACCTCCATCCCTCCCTAGCTCTCTTGCTATCAGGACTGCAGCCAGCTGGCTGCTCTCACGAGGGTGGGGGTGCGTGCTCTCGGTACAGGCGGGCAAAGACGGGAGCTTTGGACAGGGCAATGGGGACTGCCTGCAATTGACAAAAACTGTGTGTACACTGAACAGAGAATCTGACTTTAGTCAGAAGAGTTAACAAAAACTTTTTTTCAGGAACACTGGCAGCCAAGGACACGCTCTATGCCCACTGCTCCCCCTCCCTTCCTTTACTGTGATAACTTCAAGGTTTCTTCTGCCGGCCAGCAGTTTCTCTTGTTAACCCTTCTCTGTCCTGGTATTGCTTAAAAAGAAATGTTAAATTACCAGTTCAAGACACTGAGAAAATTATGCTTTTGTTTCCACAGGAAAAATAAAAATTTACATGGGTTTTGGTCATTTGAGTTCAATGGGTTACAAATACTTGCCATCATTTAAGAGACTTGGTTTCAAATTATTGCTGGTTAAGATAAAAATAATGTTTTTATAAAAAATGACTTGAGATATATATATATATAAATAATGAAATATGTTTCAGATTTCTTTGTCTTGCTATTCTGCTGTTACATTGAGACTCCAAAGGGTCATAGTTGTAAAAATGTCTGTCTACTCTACAGGTGTGAATGAAAAATGTGGCCACATGTATGTTTGGTTTTGAATGTCTGAGTCTGCATGTCCTTTGTGTTAAGGAATACAAGTTAATACTAGTCATCTGGCTATTCAGATACTAGTTTAAAGCATAAAATGTTCTATTTAAATAAAAAAACTGAGAGATATATTTGACTAATATATCTATAAGAGAACAAATTGGCCTGGTTATTGTTACCAAATTTAGAGATATTTTTAAGATTGGGCCTAGATTTGTTTGGCTCAGATACATTTAATAGATAATGGTCCTCAAACCTGTCAAAGATCTGATGAATATGGCATTTACATTATTTGATGAAAAGCTTACTATAGCAAACAGAGACTCCAAGCTCCCCAGCCCCTAGCAATGACTCCCAAGGAATGGCCAATTCCCCTATGCTATGTCAAAAGTATGTAGCTCAGTCTATCGATCCAGTGGGGGTCTAATACCCCAAAGTTTATATTATACATTATATGGATGATTTGTTAATAGCAGGAAAATCTGAAGAAAAAACACAAAATGTAGCTCAAAAGATAATTATCACACTTCAGGACCGAGGATTTCGTATAGCTCCAGAGAAGATACAAACCCAACACCCCTTCCTGTTTTTAGGGTTCGAGTTACACCCAGACCTCCTCTATACACAAAAAATCTAGATTAGAAAAGATACACTTCGTTGTCTCAATGATTTTCAAAAGCTTTTAGGGGATATCAATTGGCTGTGACCCTATTTAAAAATAACCAAGGGAGAGTTACGCCCCCTTGAGGATATCCTCAAAGGAGACTCCGACCCTCAATCCCCTAGATACCTTATGGTGGAGGCAGAGAGGGTATTACAAAAGGTTGAAACGACCATCACTCAACAACACATGGGATATTTTGACCCAACTCTCCCATTGTATTTGATCATTTTTTCTACAGATTTTGCCCCTACAGGCCTGCTTTGGCAAGAGTCCGTACCTTTACTGTGGGTACATCTTCCTGTTACTAAAAGAAAAATCCTTCCTACTTATCCTTCCCTGGTTTGCCAATCAATAATGTTAGGAATAAAAGCCTCCACTCGATACTTTGGGCATGACCCTGATATTATTGTTATGTCATATGATAAAGAGCAACTTGAATGGTTATGCACCCGTAGTCCTGACTGGGCCATTCTTGTCTGCACCTATGAAGGGAAACTTGATACACAAATGCCCAGTAATAAACTCCTACAATTCTTCTCCCTCACTTCTTTTGTTTTTCTTAAAAATACCCAAATGGAGCCCATCCTGGACTCCCCTGTGCTTTTCATAGATGGGTCAAGTAATGGTAAAGCTGCTTATGTCCTCAATGGCCAAAAGAATGTTATGACAACCCCTTTTAAGTCAGCTCAGCTGGTGGAGCTATATGCTGCCCTTGCTGTCTTTAAAAATTTTGAAGATTGTTCCTTTAATTTGTATTCAGACAGTAAATATGTGATAGGGGCTTTACAGGCTTTAGAAATGGTCCCAGTAATCCAACCCATTACTCCCACCTTTCAAATGTTTTCTGAATTACAAAAATTAATCCGACAAAGGTCACTACCCTTTTATGTTGGCCATATTCGTGCCCACACAGGCCTACCTGGACCCCTAGCTCAGGGAAATGAACTTGCTGATTCTGCTACACGTTCTATCTTGATTTCTCACTTGGAACATGATCAGGTAGCAGCCGCTCGTGAGGCGCACCGCCTTCATCACTTCAATGCTCAAACTTTGAGACTAAGGTTCTCAATTGCTAGAGAACAGGCTAGGTAAATTGTAAAAAACTGTAAAAATTGCCTGATGCTCTTACCTGAACCTCATTATGGAGTAAGCCCCAGAGGGCTTATACCTGGACAACTATGGCAGATGGATGTCACCCGTGTTCCTTCTTTTGGCAAATTAAAGTTTATACATGTTACTGTAGATACCTTCAGTGGATTTATTTGTGCCTCCGCTCACAGTGGAGAAGCCACCAAAGATGTTATCAATCATATGTTACATTTCTTCACAGTGCTAGGTCAGCTGAAGTGTATAAAAACTGATAATGGTCCAGGATATACTAGTAGCAAATTCAGACAATTTTGTTTACAATTAGGAATTAAACATATCACTGGAATATCCTATAACCCTCAAGGCCAAGGTATCGTGGAGAGAGCTCATCAAACTTTAAAAAATACTCTTAATAAACTTAGCTCACAAGAGACACTATTTCCCCTTAAGGGAAACCACAAAGCTCTGCTTTCTCATGCCCTATTCGTATTAAATTTTTTGACATTGGACGCTTTTGGAAAATCTGCGGCTGAGCGACACTGGCACCCAGAAACCAAACAAGGATATGCGCAGGCCCTTTGGAAAGATCCAATTACTGGAATATGGAGTGGTCCTGATCCAGTTATAATCTGGGGAAAGGGATCTGCATGTATTTATGACTCCAAGGAAAATGGGGCTCATTGGCTACCAGAAAGACTGATTAAGCCTTACTCTACACAGATTGCCTCCCTAGATTAAGGAAAAAATAACTGTTATGTCCAGGACACAACCCTGAGACAAAATTCTCTCTTTTTCTTTCAGAAATGCCTCCAGCTTGGAAAATAAAGGGAGCCACGGACATCTCAATGGCAGGACCTGTTCGTCGCGAGCCTTGGAAGACCAAACCCCTGTTTCATCGTTTGCTTACTACTTTTTCCCCTTCCCCTCTCCTGCATCTCCAAGGAAAGCCCCCATGCTATTAAAAAGCTTACCTGGCGAATTTTCACAGTAACTGGGGAGGAGGTCTGGAAGGTTACTGCAAACCATGCTCCCTATTCCTGGTGGCCATCACTCACTCCTGACTTCTGTCAGCTGGCTGCAGGATTGGATTCTTGGGATATACCTACTATTGGCCAACACCAGTTAAATGGTACAGGGGTTCAAACGATTCCAAACTGCAATCAATTTCCTCATAGTCCTAAAACCACTTGGACAAGCCCTTGTGGGACATTCCATGATAATGACCCTGCTGTGATGACTGCCCCAGGCTGTGTTAGTCCTACAGCTCGTTGTAGGTTAGCACAATCTGACTTTTATGTCTGCCCTAAGGATGGTAGAAGCCGAGCCACGGCTGCTAGATGTGGGGGATTCGAGACCTTCTTTTGTGCTCGATGGGGTTGTGAAACTACAGGGGCAGCTTACTGGAAACCAACTTCATCTTGGGACCTTATTTCAGTTACAAGGGGATACAGTAAGCCTAGCACGAATAGACATTTTTGCTTTAGCCCCTATACTGGGACAGCCTATAATCCAGGGCTATCATTACCTTTAAACATAACCTTCACCCCTCAGGGTAGGGCGAATCGAGAATGGCCCTCAGGAAAAACATGGGGACTCCGCTGGTATCTTGATGGTACAGATAAAGGAGTCATTTTCAAGATCTTGCTAACAATAGAAAACCTGTACCCAAAGTCGGTAGGACCCAATGTAGTTCTCTCTGACCAAAAAGTTCCCTTCAATCATGAAAAGGTGCCATCACCTCCTTCCCCCTCACCTCATCCTCGTCCCTTTCCCTACCATACAAGAACCGTGACTACCATCCTAGACTCCAGTAATGGCACTCTCCTTACTCCTTTTGGAGGAACAGGAGATAGATTGTTTAATTTGGTCCAGGGAGCTTATCTGGCCCTAAATGCCACAAATCCAAGCAGAACCTTGGGTTGCTGGCTCTGCCTTACCTCCAGTCCCCCTTATTATGAAGGAATCGCCTTTCAGTCTACTGCCAATAACCTTACTTCCCCGAGCAATAGGTGTCAGACTAAGCCACATAAACTAACACTCCCTGAAGTCTCAGGACAAGGTTCTTGTTTGGGCAAGATTCCATCAACCCATAGTCACCTCTGTTAACAAACTCTGACACCCTATAAGGGAAGCTATTATCTTGAAGCACCCAATGGGTCCTACTGGGCCTGTAACGCAGGATTGACCCCTTGCATATCTGCTCAGATATTTGATGATTCCCATGAATTTTGTGTGATGGTCCAATTATGGCCTTGTGTCACTTATCATCAAGAAAGCTCAGTGATGGAATTCTTTGAGCAGAGAGGCAGATACACTCGAGAACCTGTGTCTATGACTATTGCCCTATTGTTAGGTATTGGAGGCATTGCTGCAGGAGTTGGTACAGGAACTGCTGCCCTCGTGCAGAGCAACCACCTTATGCAGTTACAAATGGCTATGACTACTGACCTAGAGGCCATAGAAAGATCCATTTCTGCCCTGGAGAAGTCTTTAACCTCGCTCTCTGAGGTTGTGTTACAAAATAGAAGAGGTCTGGATTTACTATTTTTAAAGGAGGGAGGTTTATGTGCAGCCTTGAAGGAAGAATGCTGCTTTTATGCTGATCACACTGGGGTAGTTAGAGAATCAATGGAGAAACTAAGAGAAAGATTAGCACAAAGAAAACGTGATTTTGAAAATCAAAACAATTGGTTTGAGGGCTGGCTAAAGGGGTCCCCTTGGCTTTCTACTCTGATCCCCACCCTCCTGGCCCCCTTGATCATTTTCCTTCTCCTCCTCACCTTTGGTCCTTGGGCTTTTCAACGACTAACACAATTCATCAAAAATCAGATCAATTCGGCCCTATCAAAAACTGTTTCAGTACATTACCATCAGACAAGAGGAAACTATTGAAACAGGTGAAAGGCTCAGGTTCAGTGGCCTATGAACCTAAAAACCCCTATAATTAAAAGCTAGAGGGTACTCAATGACGGGAATAGTATGGGGCCTGTGCTGGGAGCACAACGTACAGAGGTCGCCAGAGACCGGCTCAACATGGAACGTTGCCAGACAGGACTGCACCCCATATAGCCTAAGACAGGGGCCCTCTCGATTTATGACCAAAGCCTGCTTTGGCCATTTTATAGAAAGAAGGGGGAATTGTCAGGAGCCAAGTAGCCTAACTGATTCTCATGGGAAAAAGCTGTGTACCCAATCTTCCGTTAACAGTTTCAATAGCAACCATTTTTCAACAAGACTACAATATGTACCTTTTGATCTACTCCCTGAAACATAATGGTTTGCTGTATGGACCGTTGATCAGGCCCTGGAACAAAGAGACCTTTTCCTGAACCCTACCTTACCCTAACTTCCTCCTAGTGACTTTCCATACCCCTATCTACTTCTCCTAGCTCCAAGCATATATAAGCCTGATTCCCCTTGCAATAAACGAGACCTTGACGCAACTCAGACTGACTTTGTCTTCCTTTACGCGCCTAGTCTCCTTTCTCTCTCACCCCCATTGATCTTTCAGGAGGTGCCTCCTCGGGTCTCATCAAATAACGAGGCGCGCGGGACGGGTCAAGATATGGCCCGTGTGTGTAGTAAGCACAGTTCTTTTGTTCTGAGCAAGCTCACTGTTCGGACCCCATAGGAAACACAGTAGAATAGAAGAGTGCTCTTTTCTCAAAAGCAGAATGTGTTTCTTGTAAGGCGAGCTAGCGTTTGTTTCCCAGTCCAAAATGGAGTTGAATCACATGCAGTTTCTGGTCCTATGAGCAAGGGATGTTTTCTGGTAATGAAAGTCACTATTGTGCTCCCTTTGCCATAAACAGTGCAAATAGCAGTCACGTCTGTTCCCAGCAAGTACAGTGTATTGGATTGAAGAGGAGCTACTGTTCTTGTCAGTTTCCTAAGCAGAGTTGAACTAAATATGGCCTGTGTGTGTAGGAAGCACAGTTCTTTTGTTCTGAGCAAGCTCACTGTTCTGGCCATATAGACAACACAGAAGAGTAGAAGAGTGCTCTTTTCTCAGAAGCAGAGTGTGTTTCTTGTAAGGCGAGCTAGCGTTTGTTTCCCAGTCCTAAATGGAGTTGAATTACATGCAGTTCCTTGTCCTATGAGCAAGAGTTGTTTTCTGGTAAGAAGGGTCACTATTGCGGTCCTATTGCCATGCACAGTGCAAACAACACTCGCTACTGTTCTTTGCAAGTACAGTGTATTGGACTGAAGAGGAGCTACTGTTCTTGTCAGTTTCCTAAGCAGAGTTGAACTAGATATGGCCCGTGTGTGTAGGAAGCACAGTTCTTTTGTTCTGAGCAAGCTCACAGTTCGGACCCCATAGGAAACACCCTAGAGTAGAAGAGTGCTCTTTTCTCAAAAGCAGAGTGTATTTCTTGTAAGGCCAGCTAGCATTTGTTTCCCAGTCCTAAATCGAGTTGAATCACATGTAGTTTCTGATCTTAGGAGCAAGAGTTGTTTTCAGGTAAGAAGAGTCACTATTGCACTCCCATTATCATACACAGGGCAAATAGCACTGGCGTCTGTTCCCAGCATGTACAGTGTATTGGACTGAAGAGGAGGTACTGTTCTTGTCAGTTTCATAAGCAGAGTTGAACTAGATATGGCCCGTGTGTGTAGGAAGCACAATTCTTTTGTTCTGAGCAAGCTCACTGTTTTGGCCCTATAGGAAACAATGTAGAGTAGAAGAGTGCTCTTTTCTCAAAAGCAGAGTGTGTTTCTTGTAAGGCGAGCTAGCTTTTGTTTCCCAGTCCTAAATGGAGTTGAATCACATCCAGTTTCTGGTCCTAGGAGCAAGAGTTGTTTTCTAGTAAGAAGAGTCACTATTGCGCTCCCTTTGTCATACACAGGGCAAATAGCACTCGCATCTGTTCCCAGGATGCACAGTGTATTGGACTGAAGAGGATCTACTGTTCTTGTCAGTTTCCTAAGCAAAGTTGAACTAGATATGGCCCGTGTGTGCAGGAAGTACACTTCTTTTATTCTGAGCAAGCTCACTCTTCTGGCCCTATAGGAAACGCAGGAGAGTATTTAGTGCTCTTTTGCAAAAGCAGAATGTGTTACTTGTAAGGCGAGATAGCATTTGCTTCCCAGACCTAAATGGAGTTGAATCACATGCAGTTTCGGGTCCTACAAGCAAGAGTTGTTTTCTGGTAAGAAGAGTCACTATTGCGCTCGCATTGTCATACACAGGGCAAATAGCACTGGCGTCTTTTCCCAGCATGTACAGTGTATTGGACTGAAGAGGATCTACTGTTCTAGTCAGTTTCCTATGCAGAGTTGAACTAGATATAGCCCGTGTGTGTAGGAAGCACAGTTCTTTTGTTCTGAGCAAGCTCACTTTCTGGCCCTATAGAAAACACAGAAGAGTAGAAGAGTGCTCTTTTCTCAAAAGCAGAGTGTGTTTCTTGTAAGGCGAGCTAGCGTTTGTTTCCCAGTCCTAAATGGAGTTGAATCACATGCAGCTTCTGGACGTACGAGGAAGAGTTGTTTTCTGGTAAGGAAAGTCATTATTTCACTCCCATTGCCATACATAGTGCAAATAGCACTCGATTCTGTTCCCAGCAAGTACAGTGTATTGGACTGAAGAGGAGCTACTACTTTTGTCAGTTTCCTAATCAGAGTTGAACTAGATATGGCCCGTGTGTTTAGGAAGCACAGTTCTTTTGATCTGAGAAAGCTCACTGTTTGGACCCGATAGGAAACACAGTAGAGTAGAAGAGTGCTCTTTTCTCAAAAGCAGAGTGTGTTTCTTGTAAGGTTTGCTAGCGTTTGTTTCCCACCCCTAAATGGAGTTTAATCACATGCAGTTTTTGGTCCTACGAGCAAGAGTTGTTTTCTGTTAAGGAAAGACACTATTGCGCTCCCATTGCCATACACAGCACAAATAGCTCTCACGTCTGTTCCCAGCAAGTACAGAGTATTGGACTGAAGAGGAGCTACTGTTCTTGTCAGTTTCCTAGGCAGAGTTGAACTAGATATGGCCCGTGTGTATAGGAAGCACAGCTCTTTTGTTCTGAGCAAGCTCACTGTGCGGACCCAATAGGAAACTCAGTGCTCTTTTCTCAAAAGCAGAGTGTGTTTATTGTAAGGCGAGATAGCATTTGCTTCCCAGACCTAAATGGAGTTGAATCACATGCAGTTTCTGGTCCTACAAGAAAGAGTTGTTTTCTGGTAAGAAGAGTCACTATTGCGCTCGCATTGTCATACACAGGGCAAATAGCACTGGCGTCTTTTCCCAGCATGTACAGTGTATTGGACTGAAGAGGATCTACTGTTCTAGTCAGTTTCCTATGCAGAGTTGAACTAGATATAGCCCGTGTGTGTAGGAAGCACAGTTCTTTTGTTCTGAGCAAGCTCACTGTTCTGGCCCTATAGGAAACACAGTAGAGTAGAAGAGTGCTCTTTTCTCAAAAGCAGAGTGTGTTTCTTGCAAGGCGAGCTAGTGTTTGTTTCCCAGTCCTAAACGGAGTTGAATCACATGCAGTTTCTGTTCCTACGAGCAAGAGATGTTTTCTGGTAAGAAGAGTCACTATTGTGCTCTCATTGTCATACACAGGGCAAATAGCACTGGCTTCTTCTCCCAGCATGTACAGTGTATTGCACTGAAGAGGATCTACTGTTCTTGTCAGTTTCCTAAGCAGAATTGAACTAGATATGGCCATGTGTGCAGGGAGTACATTTCTTTTGTTCTGAGCAAGCTCACTGTTCGGACACCATAGGAAATACAGTAGAGTAGAAGAGTGCTCTTTTCTCAAAAGCAGAGTGTGTTTCTTGTAAGTCGAGCTAGTGTTTTTTTCCCAGTCCTAAATGGAGTTGAATCACATGCAGTTTCTGTTCCTAAGAGCAAGAGTTGTTTTCTGGTAAGAAGAGTCACTATTGTGCTCCCATTGCCATACACAGTGCAAATTGCACTCGCATCTGTTCCCAGCAAGTACAGTGTATTGGACTGAAGAGGAGCCACTGTTCTCATCAGTTTCCTAAGCAGAGTTGAACTAGATATGGCCCGTGTGTGTAGGAAGCACAGTTCTTTTGTTCTGAGCAAGCTCACTGTTCGGACCACATAGAAAACACAGTAGAATAGAAGAGTGCTCTTTTCTCAAAAGCAGAGTGTGTTTCTTGTAAGGCAAGCTAGCATTTGTTTCCCAGTCCTAAATGGAGTTGAATCACATGCAGTTTTTGGTCCTACGCACAAGAGTTGTTTTTTGGTAAGGAAAGTCACTATTGTGCTCCCATTGCCAAACACAGTGCAAATAGCACTCGTGTCTGTTCCCAGCAAGTACAGTGTATTGGACTGAAGAGGAGCTACTGTTCTCGTCAGTTTCCTAAGCAGAATTGAAATGGATATGGCCATTTGTGTAGGAAGCACAGTACTTTTTTTCTGAGCAAGCTCACTGTACTGGCCCTATAGGAAACACAGTAGAGTAGAAGACTGCTCTTTTCTCAAAAGCAGAGTGTGTTTCTTGTAAGGCGAGCTAGCGTTTGTTTCCCAGTCCTAAATGGCGTTGAATCACATGCAGTTTTTGGTACTACGAGCAAGAGTTGTTTTCTGGTAAGGAAAGTCACTATTGCGCTCCCATTGCCAAACACAGTGCAAATAGCACTCGCATCTGTTCCCAGCAAGTACAGTGTATTGGACTGAAAAGGAGCTACTGTTCTTGTCAGTTTCCTAATCAGAGTTGAACTAGATATGGCCCGTGTGCGTAGGAAGCACAGTTCTTTTGTTCTGAGCAAGCTCACTGTTCGGAACCCATAGTACACATAGTAGAGAAGAAGAGTGCTCTTTTCTCAAAAGCAGAGTGTGTTTCTTGTAAGGCGAGCTAGCTTTTGTTTCCCAGTCCTAAATGGAGTTGAATCACATGCAGTTTTTGGTCCTACACGCAAGAGTTGTTTTTTGGTAAGGAAAGTCACTATTGCGCTCCCATTGACAAACACAGTGCAAATAGCACTCGCATCTGTTCCCAGCAAGTACAGTGTATTGGACTGAAGAGGAGCTACTGTTCTTGTCAGTTTCCTAAGCAGAATTGAAATGGATATGGCCATTTGTGTAGGAAGCACAGTTCTTTTTTTCTGAGCAAGCTCACTGTACTGGCCCTATAGGAAACACAGTAGAGTAGAAGACTGCTCTTTTCTCAAAAGCAGAGTGTGTTTCTTGTAAGGCGAGCTAGCATTTGTTTCCCAATCCTAAATGGAGTTGAATCACATGCAGTTTTTGGTACTACGAGCAAGAGTTGTTTTCTGGTAAGGAAAGTCACTATTGCGCTCCCATTGCCAAACACAGTGCAAATAGCACTCGCATCTGTTCCCAGCAAGTACAGTGTATTGGACTGAAGAGGAGCTACTGTTCTCGTCAGTTTCCTAAGCAGAGTTGAACTGGATATGGCCCGTGTGTGTAGGAAGCACAGTTCTTTTGTTCTGAGCAAGCTCACTGTTCGGAACCCATAGGACACATAGTAGAGAAGAAGAGTGCTCTTTTCTCAAAAGCAGAGTGTGTTTCTTGTAAGGCAAGATACCTTTTGTTTCCCAGTCCTAAATGAATTTGAATCACATGCAGTTTCTGGTCCTACGAGTAGAGTTATTTTTTGGTAAGAAGAGTCACTATTGTGCTCCCATTGCCATACACAGTACACATAGCACTTGCGTCTGTTCCAATCATGTACAGTGTATTGGACTGAAGAGGAGCTACTGTTCTTGTCAGTTTCCTAAGCAGAGTTGAACTAGATGTGGCCCATGTGTATAGGAAGCACAGTTCTTTTGTTCTGAGTAAGCTCACTGTTGTTACCACATAGGAAACACAGTAGAGTAGAAGAGTGCTCTTTTCTCAAAATCCGAGTGTGTTTCTTGTAATGCGAGCTAGTGTTTGCTTCCCAATCCTAAATGGCTTTGAATCACATGAAGTTTCTGGTCCTACAAGCAAGAGTTTTTTCTGGTAATAAAAGTCACTATTGAACCGGGCGGTGGTGGTGCACGCCTTTAATCCCAGCACTTGGGAGGCAGGGCCAGGTGGATCTCTGTGAGTTCGAGGCCAACCTGGGTTACCAAGTGAGTCCCAGAAAGGCGCAAAGCTACACAGAGAAACCCTGTCTTGAAAAACCAAAAAAAAAAAAGTCACTATTGGGCTCCCATTTTCATACACAGTGCAAATACCACTGGCGTCTGTTCCCAGCAAGTACAGTGTATTGGACTGAAGAGGATCTACTGTTCTTGTCAGTTTCCTATGCAGAATTGAACTAGATATGGCCCATGTGTGTAGGAAGCACAGTTCTTTTGTTCTGAGCAAGCTCACTGTTCAGACCCCATAGGAAACACCGTAGAGTAGAAGAGTGCTCTTTTCTCAAAAGCCGAGTGTGTTTAGTGTAAGGCGACCTAGCGTTTGCTTCCCAGTCCAAAATGGAGTTGAATCACATGCAGTTTCTGGTCCTAAGAGAAAGAGTTGTTTTCCGGTAAGAAGTGTCACTATTGCGCTCCCATTGCCATACACAGTGCAAATAGCACTCGTGTCTGTTCCAATCAAGTACAGTGTATTGGATTGAAGAGGAGATACTGTTCTTGTCAGTTTCCTAAGCAGAGTTGAACTAGATATGGCCCGTGTGCATAGGAAGCACAGTTCTTTTGTTCTGAGCAAGCTCACTGTACGGAACCCATAGGACACATAGTAGAGAAGAAGAGTGCTCTTTTCTCAAAAGCAGAGTGTGTTTCTTGTAAGGCAAGCTAGCTTTTGTTTCCCAGTCCTAAATGAGTTTGAATCACATGCAGATTCCGGTCCTACGAGTAGAGTTATTTTTTGGTAAGAAGAGACACTATTGTGCTCCCATTGCCGTACACAGTGCAAATAGCACTTGCGTCTGTTCCCAGTAAGTACAGTGTATTGGACTGAACAGGAGCTACTGTTCTCATCAGTTTCCTAAGCAGAGTTGAACTAGATATGGACAGTGTGTGTAGGAAGCACAGTTCTTTTGTTCTGAGCAAGCTCACTGTTCTGGCCCTATAGGAAACACAGTAGAGTAGAAGAGTGCTCTTTTCTCAAAAGCAGAGCGTGTTTCTTGTAAGGCAAGCTAGCGTTTGTTTCCCAGTCCTAAATGGAGTTGAATCAAAAGCAGTTTTTGGTCCTACAAGCAAGAGTTGTTTTCTGGTAAGAAGAGTCACCATTGTGCTCCCATTGCCATACACAGTACAAATAGCACTCGCGTCTGTTCCCAGCAAGTACAGTGTATTGGACTGCAGAGGAGCTACTGTTCTTGTCAGTTTCCTAAGTAGAGATGAACCAGATATGACCCGTGTGTGTACTAAGCACAGTTCGTTTGTTCTGAGCAAGCTCACTGTTTGAACCCCATAGGAAACACAGTAGAGTAGAAGAGTGCACTTTTCTCAAAAGCAGAGTGTGTTTCTTGTAAGGCGAGCTAGCGTTTGTTGCCCAGTCCTAAATGGAGTTGAAATACACATGCAGTTTCTGGTCCTATGAGCTAGAGTTGTTTTCTGGTAAGAAGAGTCACTATTGCGCTCCATTTCCTGTACACAGTGCAAATAGCACTCGCGTCTGTTCCCAGCAAGTACAGTGTATTAGACTGAAAAGGAGCTACTGTTCTTGTCAGTTTCCTAAGCAGAGTTGAACTAGATATGACCCGTGTGTGTAGGAAGCACAGTTCTTTTGTTCTGAGCAAGCTCACTGTTGGAACCAAAAGGAAACACAGTAGAGTAGAAGAGTGCACTTTTCTCAAAAGCAGAGTGTGTTTCTTGTAAGGCGAGCTAGCGTTTGTTTCCCAGTCCTAAATGGAGTTGAAATACACATGCAGTTTCTGGTCCTATGAGCTAGAGTTGTTTTCTGGTAAGAAGAGTCACTATTGCGCTCCCTTTGCCATACACAGTGCAAATAGCACTCGCGTCTGTTCCCAGCAAGTACAGTGTATGGGACTGAAGAGGAGCTATTGTTCTTGTCAGTTTCCTAAGCAGAGTTGAACTAGATATGGCCCGTGTGTGTAGGAAGCACAGTTCTTTTGTTCTGAGCAAGCACACTGTTCGGACAATGTAGGAAACACAGTAGAGGAGAAGAGTGCTCTTTTCTCAAAAGCAGAGTGTGTTTCTTGTAAGGCGAGGTACCATTTGTTTCCCAGTCCTAAATGGAGTTGAATCACATGCAGTTTCTGGTCCTACGAGCAAGAGTTGTTTTCTGGTAAGGAAAGTCACTATTGCGCTCCTATTGCCAAACACAGTGCAAATAGCACTCGCATCTGTTCCCAGCAAGTACAGTGTATTGGACTGAAGCGGAGCTACTGTTCTTGTCAGTTTCCTAAGCAGAGTTGAACTAGATATGGCCCGTGTGTGTAGGAAGCACAGTTCTTTTGTTCTGAGCAAGCTCACTGTTCGGAACCCATAGGACACATAGTAGAGAAGAAGAGTGCTCTTTTCTCAAAAACAGAGTGTGTTTCTTGTAAGGCGAGCTAGCTTTTGTTTCCCAGTCCTAAATGAATTTGAATCACATGCAGTTTCTGGTCCTACGAGTAGAGTTATTTTTTGGTAAGAAGAGTCACTATTGCGCTCTCATTGCCATACACAGTACAAATAGCACTTGCGTCTGTTCCAATCAAGTACAGTGTATTGGACTGAAGAGGAGCTACTGTTCTTGTCAGTTTCCTAAGCAGAGTTGAACTAGATGTGGCCCGTGTGTATAGGAAGCACAGTTCTTTTGTTCTGAGTAAGCTCACTGTTGTGACCACATAGGAAACACAGTAGAGTAGAAGAGTGCTCTTTTCTCAAAATCCGAGTGTGTTTCTTGTAATGCGAGCTAGTGTTTGCTTCCCAGTCCTAAATGGATTTGAATCACATGCAGTTTCTGGTCCTACAAGCAAGAGTTTTTTCTGGTAATAAAAGTCACTATAGAGCCGGACGGTGGTGGTGCACGCCTTTAATCCCAGCACTTGGGAGGCAGAGCCAGGTGGATCTCTGTGAGTTCGAGGCAAACCTGGGCTACCAAGTGAGTCCCAGGAAAGGCGCAAAGCTACACAGAGAAACCCTGTCTTGAAAAACCAAAAAAAAAAAAAAAGTCACTATTGGGCTCCGATTTTCATACAAAGTGCAAATACCACTGACGTCTGTTCCCAGCAATTACAGTGTATTGGACTGAAAAGGATCTACTGTTCTTGTCAGTTTCCTAAGCAGAATTGAACTAGATATGGCCCGTGTGTGTAGGAAGCACAGTTAGTTTGTTCTGAGCAAGCTCACTGTTTGGACCCCATAGGAAACACAGTAGAGTAGAAGTGTGCCCTATTCTCAAAAGCAGAGCTTGTTTCTTGTAAGGCAAGCTAGTGTTTGTTTCCCAGTCCTAAGTGGATTGAATCAAATGCAGTTTCTGGTCCTAAGAGCAAGAGGTGTTTTCTGGTAAGAAGAGTCACTATTGTGCTCCAATTGCTGTACACAGTGCAAATAGCACTCGCGTCTGTTTCCAGTAAGTAGGGTGTATTGGAGTGAAGAAGAGCTACTGTTTTCATCAGTTTCCTAAGCAGAGTTGAACTAGATATGGCCCGTGTGTAAGAAGCACAGTTCTTTTGTTCTGAGCAAGCTCACTGTTCAGACCCCATAGGAAACCCAGTAGAGTAGAAGAGTGCTCTTTTCTCAAAAGCAGAGTGTGTTTCTTGTAAGGAGAGCTAACGTGTGTTTCCCAGTCCTAAAAGGATTTGAATCACATGCAGTTTCCGGTCCTACGAGTAGAGTTATTTTTTGGTAAGAAGAGTCACTATTGGGCTCCCATTGCCATGCACAGTACAAATAACACTTGCGTCTGTTCCAATCAAGTACAGTGTATTGGACTGAAGAGGAGCTACTATTCTTGTCAGTTTCCTAAGCAGAGTTGAACTAGATATGGCCCGTGTGTATAGGAAGCACAGTACTTTTGTTCTGAGCAAGCTCACTGTTCGGACCCCATAGGAAACACAGTAGAGTAGAAGAGTGTTCTTTTCTCAAAAGCAGAGTGTGTTTCTTGTAAGGCGAGCTAGCGTTTGTTTCCCAGTCCTAAATGGAGTTGAATCACATGCAGTTTTTGGTCCTACGCGCAAGAGTTGTTTTCTGGTAAGGAAAATCACTATTGTGCTCCCATTGCCAAACACAGTGCAAATAGCACTCGCATCTGTTCCCAGCAAGTACAGTGTATTGGACTGAAGAGGAGCTACTGTTCTTGTCAGTTTCCTAAGCAGAATTGAACTGGATATGGCCATTTGTGTACAAGCACAGTTCTTTTGTTCTGAGCAAGTTCACTCTACTGGCCCTATAGGAAACAGAGTAGAGTAGAAGAGTGCTCCTTTCTCAAAAGCAGAGTGTGTTTCTTGTAAGGCGAGCTAGCGTTTGATTCCCAGTCCTAAATGGAGTTGAACCACATGAAGTTTTTGGTCCTACGAGCAAGAGTTGTTTTCTCGTAAGGATAGTCACTATTGCGCTCCCATTGATATACACAGTGCAAATAGCTCTTGCGTCTGTTCCCAGCAAGTACAGTGTATTGGACTGAAGAGGAGCTACTGTTCTTGTCAGTTTCCTAACCAGAGTTGAACTAGATATGTCCCGTGTGTGTAGGAAGCAGTGTTCTTTTGTTCTGAGCAAGCTAACTGTTTGGACACCGTAGGAAACACAGTAGAGTAGAAGAGTGCTCTTTTCTCAAAAGCCGAGTGTGGTTAGTGTAAGGCGACCTAGCGTTTGCTTCCCAGTCCAAAATGGAGTTGAATCACATGCAGTTTCTGGTCCTAAGAGCAAGAGTTGTTTTCTGATAAGAAGTGTCACTATTGCACTCCCATTGCCATACACAGTGCAAATAGCACTGGCGTCTACTCCCAGCAAGTACAGTGTATTGGATTGAAGAGGAGCTACTGTACTTGTCAGTTTCCTAAGCAGACTTGAACTAGATATGGCCCGTTTGTGTAGGAAGCACAGTTCATTTGTTCTGAGCAAGCTCACTGTTCGGACTCCATAGGAAACACAGTAGAGTAGAAGATTACTCTTTTCTCAAAAGCAGAGTGTGTTTCTTGTAAGGTGAGCTAGCTTTTGTTTCCCAGTCGTAAATGAAGTTGAATCACATGCAGTTTCTGGTGCTACGAGTAGAGTTGTTTTTGGTAAGAAGAGTCACTATTGAGCTCCCATTGCCATACACAGTGCAAATAGCACTTGTGTCTGTTCCAATCAAGTACAGTGTATTGGACAGAAGAGGAGCTGCTGTTCTTGTCAGTTTCCTAAGCAGAGTTGAACTGATACGGCCGGTGTGTATAGGAAGCACAGTTCTTTTGTTTTGAGCAAGCTCACTTTCTGGCCATATAGAAAAAAAAATAGAGTACAAGAGTGCTCTTTTCTCAAAAGCAGAGTGTGTTTCTTGTAAGGCGAGCTAGCGTTTCTTTCCCAGTCCTAAATGGAGTTGAATCACATGCAGTTTTTGGTCCTACGCGCAAGAGTTGTTTTCTGGTAAGGAAAGTCACTATTGTGCTCCCATTGCCATACACAGTGCAAATAGCACTCGCATCTGTTCCCAGCAAGTACAGTGTATTGGACTGAAGAAGAGCTACTGTTCTTGTCAGATTCCGAAGCAGAATTGAAATGGATATGGCCATTTGTGTAGGAAGCACAGTTCTTTTGTTCTGAGCAAACTCACTGTTCTCGCCCTATAGGAAACACAGTAGAGTAGAAGAGTGCTCTTTTCTCAAAAGCAGAGTGTGTTTCTTGTAAGGCGAGCTAGCGTTTGTTTCCCAGTCCTAAATGGAGTTGAATCACATGCAGTTTTTGGTCCTACGAGCAAGAGTTGTTTTCTGGTAAGGAAAGTCACTATTGCGCTCCCATTGCCATACACAGTGCAAATTGCACAGGCGTCTATACCCAGCATGTACAGCGTATTGGACTGAAGAGGATCTACTGTTCTTATAAGTTTCCTAAGCAGAGTTGAACAAGATATGGCCCGTGTGTGGAGGAAGCACAGTTCTTTTGTTCTGAGCAAGCTCACTGTTCGGAAACCATAGGACCCATAGTAGAGAAGAAGAGTGCTCTTTTCTCAAAAGCAGAGTGTGTTTCTTGTAAGGCGAGCTAGCTTTTGATTCCCAGTCCTAAATGAATTTGAATCACATGCAGTTTCTGGTCCTACGAGTAGAGTTATTTTTTGGTAAGAAGAGTCACTAATGTGCTCCCATTGTCATACACAGGGCAAATAGCACTGGCATTTGTTCCCAGCATGTACAGAGTATTGGACTGAAGAGGATCTACTGTTCTTGTTAGGTTCCTAAGCAGAGTTGAACTAGATATGGCCCGTTTGTGTATGAAGCACATTTCTTTTGTTCTGAGCAAGTTCACTGTTCTGGCCATATAGGAAACATAGTAGAGTAGAAGAGTCATCTTTTCTGAAAAGCAGAGTGTGTTTCTTGTAAGGCAAGCTAGCGTTTGTTTCCCAGTCGTAAATTGAGTTGAATCCCATGCAGTTTCTGGTCTTAGGAGCAAGAGTTGTTTTCTGGTAAGAAGAGTCACTTTTGTGCTCCCATTGCCGTACACCGTGCAAATAGCACTCGCATCTGTTCCAAGCAAGTACAGTGTATTGGACTGAAGAGGAGCTACTGTTCTCATCAGTTTCCAAAGCAGAGTTGAACTAGATATGGCCCGTGTGTGTAGGAAGCATAGTTCTTTTGTTCTGAGCAAGCTCACTGTTCTGGCCCTATAGGAAACACAGTAGAGTAGAAGAGTGCTCTTTTCTCAAAAGCAGAGTGTGTTTCTTGTAAGGCCAGCTAGCGTTTGTTTCCCAGTTCTAAATGGAGTTGAATCACATGCAGTTTTTGGTCCTACGCGCAAGAGTTGTTTTCTGGTAAGGAAAGTCACTATTGCGCTCCCATTGCCAAACACAGTGCAAATAGCACTCGCATCTGTTCCCAGCAATTACAGTGTATTGGACTGAAGAGGAGCTACTGTTCTTGTCAGGTTCCTAAGCAGAGTTGAACTAGATATGGCCCGTGTGTGTATGAAGCACATTTCTTTTGTTCTGAGCAATCTCACTGTTCTGGCCCTATAGGAAACACAGTAGAGTAGATGTGTGCTCTATTCTCAAAAGCAGAGTGTGTTTCTTGTAAGGCGAGCTGGCATTTGTTTCCCAATTAAAAATGGAGTTGAATCACATGCAGTTTCTGGTCCTACGAGCAAGAGTTGTTTTCTGGTAAGAAGCTCACTATTGTGCTCCCATTGCTGTATACAGTGCAAATTGCACTCGCGTCTGTTCCCAGCAAGTACAGTGTATTGGACTGAAGAGGAGCTACTGTTCTCGTCAGTTTCCTAAGCAGAGTTGAACTAGATATGGCCCGTGTGTGTAGGAAGCACAGTTCTTTTGTTCTGAGCAAGCTCACTGTTCTGGCCCTATAGGAAACACAGTAGAGTAGAAGTGTCCCCTTTTCTCAAAAGTTTCTTGTAAGGCAAGCTAGCGTTTGTTTCCCAGTCCTAAGTGGAGTTGAATCACATGCAGTTTCTGGTCCTACAAACAAGAGTTGTTTTCTGGTAAAAAAGAGTCACTATTGTGCTCCCAATATCGTACACAGTGCAAATAGCACTCGCGTCTGTTCCCAGCAAGTACAGTGTATTGGACTGAAGGGGATCTACTGTTCTTGTCAGTTTCCTAAGCAGAGTTGAACTAGATATGGCCCGTGTGTATAGGAAGCACAGTTCTTTTGTTCTGAGCATGCTCACTGTTCGGACCCCATAGGAAACACAGTAGAGTAGAAGAGTGCTCTTTTCTCAAAAGCAGAGTGTGTTTCTTGTAAGGCGAGCTAGCATTTGCTTCCCAGGCTTATATGGATTTGAATCACATGCAGTTTCTGGTCCTACAAGCAAGAATTTTTTCTGGTAAGAAAAGTCAGTATTGGGCTCCCATTGTCATACAAAGTGCAAATAGCACTGGCGTCTGTTCCCAGCAAGTACAGTTTATTGGACTGAAGGGGATCTACTGTTCTTGTCAGTTTCCTAAGCAGAATTGAACTAGATATGGCCCATGTGTTTAGGAAGCACAGTTCTTTTGTTCTGAGCAAGCTCACTGTTTGGACCCCATAGGAAACACAGTAGAGTAGATGTGTGACCTATTCTCAAAAACAGAGTGTGTTTCTTGTAAGGCGAGCTAGTGTTTGTTTCCCAGTCCTAGTGGATTGAATCAAATGCAGTTTCTGGTCCTAAGAGGAAGAGTTGTTTCCTGGTAAGAAGAGTCACTATTGTGCTCCAATTGCCGTACACAGTACAAATAGCACTCGCGTCTGTTCCCAGCAAGTACAGTGTATTCCACTGAAGAGTAGCTACTGTTCTCATCAGTTTCCTAAGCAGAGTTGAACTAGATATGGCCCGTGTGTGTAGGATGCACAGTTCTTTTGTTCTGAGCAAGCTCACTGTTCGGACCCCATAGGAAACACAGTAGAGTAGAAGAGTGCTCTTTTCTCAAAAGCAGAGTTTGTTTCTTGTAAGGCGAGCTAGCGTTTGTTTCCCAGTCCTAAATGAAGTTGAAATACACATGCAGTTTCTGGTCCTATGAGCTAGAGTTGTTTTTTGGTAAGAAGAGTCACTATTGCGCTCCCTTTGCCTTACACAGTGCAAATAGCACTCGCGTCTGTTCCCAGCAAGTACAGTGTATTGGACTGAAGAGGAGCTACTGTTCTTGTCAGTTTCCTAAACAGAATTGAACTAGATATGGCCCGTGTGTGTAGGAAGCACAGTTCTTTTGTTCTGAACAAGCTCACAGTACAGGCCATATAGGAAACACAGTAGAGTAGAACAGTGCTCTTTTCTCAAAAGCAGAGTGTGTTTCTTGTAAGGCGAGCTAGCGTTTGTTTCCCAGTCCTAAATGGAGTTGAATCAAATGCAGTTTTTGGTCCTACGAGCAGGAGTTGTTTTCTGGTAAGAAGAGTCACTATTGTGCTCCCATTGCCACACTCAGTACAAATAGCACTCGCGTCTGTTCCCAGCAAGTACAGTGTATTGGACTGAAGAGGAGCTACTGTTCTCGTCAGTTTCCTAAGCAGAGTTGAACTAGATATGGCCCGTGTGTGTAGGAAGCACAGTTCTTTTGTTCTGAGCAAGCTCACTGTTCTCGCCCTACAGGAAACACAGTAGAGTAGAAGAGTGCTCTATTCTCAAAAGCAGAGTGTGTTTCTTGTAAGGCGAGCTAGCGTTTGTTTCCCAGTCCTAAATTGAGTTGAATCACATGCAGTTTCTGGTCCTAGGATCAAGAGTTTTTTCTGGTAAGAAGAGTGTCTATTGCGCTCCCATTGTCATACACAGGGCAAATAGCACTGGCGTCTGTTCCCAGCATGTACTGTGTATTGGACTGAAGAGGATCTACTCTTCTTGTCAGGTTCCTAAGCAGAGTTGAACTAGATATGGCCATGTGTGTAGGAAGCACAGTTCTTTTGTACTCAGCAAGCTCACTGTTCTGGCACTATAGGAAACACAGTAGAGTAGACGAGTGCTCTTTCCTCAAAAGCAGAGTGTGTTTCTTGTAAGGCGAGCTAGGGTTTGTTTTCCAGTCCTAAATGGAGTTGAATCACATCCAGTTTCAGGTCCTACGAGCAAGAGTTGTTTTTTGGTAAGGAAAGTCACTATTGCGCTCCCATTGCCATACACAGTGCAAATAGCACTCGCGTCTGTTCCCAGCAAGTACAGTGTATTGGACTGAAGAGGAGCTACGGTTCTTGTCAGTTTCCTAAGCAGAGTTGAACTAGATATGACCTGTGTGTGTAGGAAGCACAATTCTTTTGTTTTGTGCAAGCTCACTGTTTGGACCCCATAGGAAACACAGTAGAGAAGATGTGTGCCCTATTCTCCAAAGCAGAGCGTGTTTCTTGTAAGGCGAACTAGCGTTTGTTTTCCAGTCCTAAATGGAGTTGAAATACACATGCAGTTTCTGGTCCTATGAGCTAGAGTTGTTTTCTGGTAAGAAAAGTCACTATTGTGCTCCATTTCCCGTACACAGTGCAAATAGCACTCGCGTCTGTTCCCAGCAAGTACAGTGTATTGGACTGAAGAGGAGCTACTGTTCTTGTCAGTTTCCTAAGCAGAGTTGAACTAGATATGACCCGTGTGTGTAGGAAGCACAGTTCTTTTGTTCTGAGCAAGCTCACTGTTGGAACCCCATAGGAAACACAGTAGAGTAGAAGAGTGCACTTTTCTCAAAAGCAGAGTGTGTTTCATGTAAGGCGAGCTAGCGTTTGTTTCCCAGTCCGAAATGGAGTTGAAATACACATGCAGTTTCTTGTCCTATGAGCTAGAGGTGTTTTCTGGTAAGAAGAGTCACTATTGCGCTGCCTTTGCCATACACAGTGCAAATAGCACTCGCGTCTGTTCCCAGCAAGTACAGTGTATTGGACTGAAGAGGAGCTACTGTTCTTGTCAGTTTCCTAAGCAGAGTTGAACTAGATATGGCCCGTGTGTGTAGGAAGCACAGTTCTTTTGTTCTGGGCAAGCTCACTGTTCTCGCCCTACAGGAAACACAGTAGAGAAGAAGAGTGCTCTATTCTCAAAAGCAGAGTGTGTTTCTTGAAAGGCGAACTAGTGTTTGTTTCCCAGTCCTAAATTGAGTTGAATCACATGCAGTTTCTGTTCCTACGAGCAAGAGTTGTTTTCTGGTAAGAAGATTCACTATTGTGCTCCCATTGCCATTCACAGTACAAATTGCACTCGTGTCTGTTTCCAGCAAGTACAGTGTATTGGTCTGAAGAGGAGCTACTGTTCTTGTCAGTTTCCTAAGCAGAGTTGAACTAGATATGGCCCGTGTGTGTAGGAAGCACAGTTCTTTTGTTCTGAGCAAGCTCACTGTTCGAACTCCATAGGAAACCCAGTAGAGTAGAAGAGTGCTCTTTTCTCAAAATCAGAGTGTGTTTCTTATAAGGCGAGCTAGCGTTTGTTTCCTAGTCCTAAATGGAGTTGAATCAAATGCAGTTTTTAGTCCTACGAGCAAGAGTTGTTTTCTGGTAAGAAGAGTCACTATTGCGCTCCCATTGCCACACACAGTACAAATAGCACTCGCGTCTCTTCCCAGCAAGTACAGTCTATTGGACTGCAGAGGAGCTACTGTTCTTGTCATTTTCCTAAGCAGAGATGAACCAGATATGGCCCGTGTGTGTACTAAGCACAGTTCTTTTGTTCTGAGCAAGCTCACTGTTGGAACCCCATAGGAAACACTGTAGAGTAGAATAGTGCCCTTTTCTCAAAAGCAGAGTGTGTTTCTTGTAAGGCAAGCTAGCGTTTGTTTCCCAGTCCTAAATGGAGGTGAAATACACATGCAGTTTCTGGTCCTATGAGCTAGAGTTGTTTTCTGGTAGGAAGAGTCACTATTGCGCTCCAATTCCCGTACACAGTGCAAATAGCACTCGCGTCTGTTTCCAGCAAGTACAGTGTATTGGACTGAAGAGGAGCTACTGTTCTTGTCAGTTTCCTAAGCAGAGTTGAACTAGATATGACCCGTGTGTGTAGGAAGCACAGTTCTTTTGTTCTGAGCAAGCTCACTGTTGGAACCCCATAGGAAACACAGTAGAGTAGAAGAGTGCACTTTTCTCAAAAGCAGAGTGTGTTTCTTGTAAGTCGAGCTAGTGTTTTTTTCCCAGTCCTAAATGGAGTTGAATCACATGCAGTTTCTGGTCCTAAGAGCAAGAGTTGTTTTCTGGTAAGAAGAGTCACTATTGTGCTCCCATTGCCATACACAGTGCAAATTGCACTCGCATCTGTTCGAGCAAGTACAGTGTATTGGACTGAAGAGGAGCCACTGTTCTCATCAGTTTCCTAAGCAGAGTTGAACTAGATATGGCCCGTGTGTGTAGGAAGCACAGTTCTTTTGTTCTGAGCAAGCTCACTGTTCGGACCACATAGAAAACACAGTAGAATAGAAGAGTGCTCTTTTCTCAAAAGCAGAGTGTGTTTCTTGTAAGGCAAGCTAGCATTTGTTTCCCAGTCCTAAATGGAGTTGAATCACATGCAGTTTTTGGTCCTACGCACAAGAGTTGTTTTTTGGTAAGGAGAGTCACTATTGTGCTCCCATTGCCAAACACAGTGCAAATGGCACTCGTGTCTGTTCCCAGCAAGTACAGTGTATTGGACTGAAGAGGAGCTACTGTTCTTGTCAGTTTCCTAAGCAGAATTGAAATGGATATGGCCATTTGTGTAGGAAGCACAGTACTTTTTTTCTGAGCAAGCTCACTGTACTGGCCCTATAGGAAACACAGTAGAGTAGAAGACTGCTCTTTTCTCAAAAGCAGAGTGTGTTTCTTGTAAGGCGAGCTAGCGTTTGTTTCCCAGTCCTAAATGGCGTTGAATCACATGCAGTTTTTGGTACTACGAGCAAGAGTTGTTTTCTGGTAAGGAAAGTCACTATTGCGCTCCCATTGCCAAACACAGTGCAAATAGCACTCGCATCTGTTCCCAGCAAGTACAGTGTATTGGACTGAAAAGGAGCTACTGTTCTTGTCAGTTTCCTAATCAGAGTTGAACTAGATATGGCCCGTGTGCGTAGGAAGCACAGTTCTTTTGTTCTGAGCAAGCTCACTGTTCGGAACCCATAGTACACATAGTAGAGAAGAAGAGTGCTCTTTTCTCAAAAGCAGAGTGTGTTTCTTGTAAGGCGAGCTAGCTTTTGTTTCCCAGTCCTAAATGGAGTTGAATCACATGCAGTTTTTGGTCCTACACGCAAGAGTTGTTTTTTGGTAAGGAAAGTCACTATTGCGCTCCCATTGACAAACACAGTGCAAATAGCACTCGCATCTGTTCCCAGCAAGTACAGTGTATTGGACTGAAGAGGAGCTACTGTTCTTGTCAGTTTCCTAAGCAGAATTGAAATGGATATGGCCATTTGTGTAGGAAGCACACTTCTTTTTTTCTGAGCAAGCTCACTGTACTGGCCCTATAGGAAACACAGTAGAGTAGAAGACTGCTCTTTTCTCAAAAGCAGAGTGTGTTTCTTGTAAGGCGAGCTAGCATTTGTTTCCCAATCCTAAATGGAGTTGAATCACATGCAGTTTTTGGTACTACGAGCAAGAGTTGTTTTCTGGTAAGGAAAGTCACTATTGCGCTCCCATTGCCAAACACAGTGCAAATAGCACTCGCATCTGTTCCCAGCAAGTACAGTGTATTGGACTGAAGAGGAGCTACTGTTCTCGTCAGTTTCCTAAGCAGAGTTGAACTGGATATGGCCCGTGTGTGTAGGAAGCACAGTTCTTTTGTTCTGAGCAAGCTCACTGTTCGGAACCCATAGGACACATAGTAGAGAAGAAGAGTGCTCTTTTCTCAAAAGCAGAGTGTGTTTCTTGTAAGGCAAGATACCTTTTGTTTCCCAGTCCTAAATGAATTTGAATCACATGCAGTTTCTGGTCCTACGAGTAGAGTTATTTTTTGGTAAGAAGAGTCACTATTGTGCTCCCATTGCCATACACAGTACACATAGCACTTGCGTCTGTTCCAATCATGTACAGTGTATTGGACTGAAGAGGAGCTACTGTTCTTGTCAGTTTCCTAAGCAGAGTTGAACTAGATGTGGCCCATGTGTATAGGAAGCACAGTTCTTTTGTTCTGAGTAAGCTCACTGTTGTTACCACATAGGAAACACAGTAGAGTAGAAGAGTGCTCTTTTCTCAAAATCCGAGTGTGTTTCTTGTAATGCGAGCTAGTGTTTGCTTCCCAATCCTAAATGGATTTGAATCACATGAAGTTTCTGGTCCTACAAGCAAGAGTTTTTTCTGGTAATAAAAGTCACTATTGAACCGGGCGGTGGTGGTGCACGCCTTTAATCCCAGCACTTGGGAGGCAGGGCCAGGTGGATCTCTGTGAGTTCGAGGCCAACCTGGGTTACCAAGTGAGTCCCAGAAAGGCACAAAGCTACACAGAGAAACCCTGTCTTGAAAAACCAAAAAAAAAAAAAGTCACTATTGGGCTCCCATTTTCATACACAGTGCAAATACCACTGGCGTCTGTTCCCAGCAAGTACAGTGTATTGGACTGAAGAGGATCTACTGTTCTTGTCAGTTTCCTATGCAGAATTGAACTAGATATGGCCCATGTGTGTAGGAAGCACAGTTCTTTTGTTCTGAGCAAGCTCACTGTTCAGACCCCATAGGAAACACCATAGAGTAGAAGAGTGCTCTTTTCTCAAAATCCGAGTGTGTTTAGTGTAAGGCGACCTAGCGTTTGCTTCCCAGTCCAAAATGGAGTTGAATCACATGCAGTTTCTGGTCCTAAGAGAAAGAGTTGTTTTCCGGTAAGAAGTGTCACTATTGCGCTCCCATTGCCATACACAGTGCAAATAGCACTCGTGTCTGTTCCAATCAAGTACAGTGTATTGGATTGAAGAGGAGATACTGTTCTTGTCAGTTTCCTAAGCAGAGTTGAACTAGATATGGCCCGTGTGCATAGGAAGCACAGTTCTTTTGTTCTGAGTAAGCTCACTGTTGTGACCACATAGGAAACACAGTAGAGTAGAAGAGTGCTCTTTTCTCAAAATCCGAGTGTGTTTCTTGTAATGCGAGCTAGTGTTTGCTTCCCAGTCCTAAATGGATTTGAATCACATGCAGTTTCTGGTCCTACAAGCAAGAGTTTTTTCTGGTAATAAAAGTCACTATAGAGCCGGACGGTGGTGGTGCACGCCTTTAATCCCAGCACTTGGGAGGCAGAGCCAGGTGGATCTCTGTGAGTTCGAGGCAAACTTGGGCTACCAAGTGAGTCCCAGGAAAGGCGCAAAGCTACACAGAGAAACCCTGTCTTGAAAAACCAAAAAAAAAAAAAAAAGTCACTATTGGGCTCCGATTTTCATACAAAGTGCAAATACCACTGCCGTCTGTTCCCAGCAATTACAGTGTATTGGACTGAAAAGGATCTACTGTTCTTGTCAGTTTCCTAAGCAGAATTGAACTAGATATGGCCCGTGTGTGTAGGAAGCACAGTTAGTTTGTTCTGAGCAAGCTCACTGTTTGGACCCCATAGGAAACACAGTAGAGTAGAAGTGTGCCCTATTCTCAAAAGCAGAGCTTGTTTCTTGTAAGGCAAGCTAGTGTTTGTTTCCCAGTCCTAAGTGGATTGAATCAAATGCAGTTTCTGGTCCTAAGAGCAAGAGGTGTTTTCTGGTAAGAAGAGTCACTATTGTGCTCCAATTGCTGTACACAGTGCAAATAGCACTCGCGTCTGTTTCCAGTAAGTAGGGTGTATTGGAGTGAAGAAGAGCTACTGTTTTCATCAGTTTCCTAAGCAGAGTTGAACTAGATATGGCCCGTGTGTAAGAAGCACAGTTCTTTTGTTCTGAGCAAGCTCACTGTTCAGACCCCATAGGAAACCCAGTAGAGTAGAAGAGTGCTCTTTTCTCAAAAGCAGAGTGTGTTTCTTGTAAGGAGAGCTAACGTGTGTTTCCCAGTCCTAAAAGGATTTGAATCACATGCAGTTTCCGGTCCTACGAGTAGAGTTATTTTTTGGTAAGAAGAGTCACTATTGGGCTCCCATTGCCATGCACAGTACAAATAACACTTGCGTCTGTTCCAATCAAGTACAGTGTATTGGACTGAAGAGGAGCTACTATTCTTGTCAGTTTCCTAAGCAGAGTTGAACTAGATATGGCCCGTGTGTATAGGAAGCACAGTACTTTTGTTCTGAGCAAGCTCACTGTTCGGACCCCATAGGAAACACAGTAGAGTAGAAGAGTGTTCTTTTCTCAAAAGCAGAGTGTGTTTCTTGTAAGGCGAGCTAGCGTTTGTTTCCCAGTCCTAAATGGAGTTGAATCACATGCAGTTTTTGGTCCTACGCGCAAGAGTTGTTTTCTGGTAAGGAAAATCACTATTGTGCTCCCATTGCCAAACACAGTGCAAATAGCACTCGCATCTGTTCCCAGCAAGTACAGTGTATTGGACTGAAGAGGAGCTACTGTTCTTGTCAGTTTCCTAAGCAGAATTGAACTGGATATGGCCATTTGTGTACAAGCACAGTTCTTTTGTTCTGAGCAAGTTCACTCTACTGGCCCTATAGGAAACAGAGTAGAGTAGAAGAGTGCTCCTTTCTCAAAAGCAGAGTGTGTTTCTTGTAAGGCGAGCTAGCGTTTGATTCCCAGTCCTAAATGGAGTTGAACCACATGAAGTTTTTGGTCCTACGAGCAAGAGTTGTTTTCTCGTAAGGATAGTCACTATTGCGCTCCCATTGATATACACAGTGCAAATAGCTCTTGCGTCTGTTCCCAGCAAGTACAGTGTATTGGACTGAAGAGGAGCTACTGTTCTTGTCAGTTTCCTAACCAGAGTTGAACTAGATATGGCCCGTGTGTGTAGGAAGCAGAGTTCTTTTGTTCTGAGCAAGCTAACTGTTTGGACCCCGTAGGAAACACAGTAGAGTAGAAGAGTGCTCTTTTCTCAAAAGCCGAGTGTGGTTAGTGTAAGGCGACCTAGCGTTTGCTTCCCAGTCCAAAATGGAGTTGAATCACATGCAGTTTCTGGTCCTAAGAGCAAGAGTTGTTTACTGATAAGAAGTGTCACTATTGCGCTCCCATTGCCATACACAGTGCAAATAGCACTGGCGTCTACTCCCAGCAAGTACAGTGTATTGGATTGAAGAGGAGCTACTGTACTTGTCAGTTTCCTAAGCAGACTTGAACTAGATATGGCCCGTTTGTGTAGGAAGCACAGTTCATTTGTTCTGAGCAAGCTCACTGTTCGGACCCCATAGGAAACACAGTAGAGTAGAAGATTACTCTTTTCTCAAAAGCAGAGTGTGTTTCTTGTAAGGTGAGCTAGCTTTTGTTTCCCAGTCGTAAATGAAGTTGAATCACATGCAGTTTCTGGTGCTACGAGTAGAGTTGTTTTTGGTAAGAAGAGTCACTATTGAGCTCCCATTGCCATACACAGTGCAAATAGCACTTGTGTCTGTTCCAATCAAGTACAGTGTATTGGACAGAAGAGGAGCTGCTGTTCTTGTCAGTTTCCTAAGCAGAGTTGAACTGATACGGCCGGTGTGTATAGGAAGCACAGTTCTTTTGTTTTGAGCAAGCTCACTTTCTGGCCATATAGAAAAAAAAATAGAGTACAAGAGTGCTCTTTTCTCAAAAGCAGAGTGTGTTTCTTGTAAGGCGAGCTAGCGTTTCTTTCCCAGTCCTAAATGGAGTTGAATCACATGCAGTTTTTTGTCCTACGCGCAAGAGTTGTTTTCTGGTAAGGAAAGTCACTATTGTGCTCCCATTGCCATACACAGTGCAAATAGCACTCGCATCTGTTCCCAGCAAGTACAGTGTATTGGACTGAAGAAGAGCTACTGTTCTTGTCAGATTCCTAAGCAGAATTGAAATGGATATGGCCATTTGTGTAGGAAGCACAGTTCTTTTGTTCTGAGCAAACTCACTGTTCTCCCCCTATAGGAAACACAGTAGAGTAGAAGAGTGCTCTTTTCTCAAAAGCAGAGTGTGTTTCTTGTAAGGCGAGCTAGCGTTTGTTTCCCAGTCCTAAATGGAGTTGAATCACATGCAGTTTTTGGTCCTACGAGCAAGAGTTGTTTTCTGGTAAGGAAAGTCACTATTGCGCTCCCATTGCCATACACAGTGCAAATAGCACAGGCGTCTATACCCAGCATGTACAGCGTATTGGACTGAAGAGGATCTACTGTTCTTATAAGTTTCCTAAGCAGAGTTGAACAAGATATGGCCCGTGTGTGGAGGAAGCACAGTTCTTTTGTTCTGAGCAAGCTCACTGTTCGGAACCCATTGGACCCATAGTAGAGAAGAAGAGTGCTCTTTTCTCAAAAGCAGAGTGTGTTTCTTGTAAGGCGAGCTAGCTTTTGATTCCCAGTCCTAAATGAATTTGAATCACATGCAGTTTCTGGTCCTACGAGTAGAGTTATTTTTTGGTAAGAAGAGTCACTAATGTGCTCCCATTGTCATACACAGGGCAAATAGCACTGGCATTTGTTCCCAGCATGTACAGAGTATTGGACTGAAGAGGATCTACTGTTCTTGTCAGGTTCCTAAGCAGAGTTGAACTAGATATGGCCCGTTTGTGTATGAAGCACATTTCTTTTGTTCTGAGCAAGTTCACTGTTCTGGCCATATAGGAAACATAGTAGAGTAGAAGAGTCATCTTTTCTGAAAAGCAGAGTGTGTTTCTTGTAAGGCAAGCTAGCGTTTGTTTCCCAGTCGTAAATTGAGTTGAATCCCATGCAGTTTCTGGTCTTAGGAGCAAGAGTTGTTTTCTGGTAAGAAGAGTCACTTTTGTGCTCCCATTGCCGTACACCGTGCAAATAGCACTCGCATCTGTTCCAAGCAAGTACAGTGTATTGGACTGAAGAGGAGCTACTGTTCTCATCAGTTTCCAAAGCAGAGTTGAACTAGATATGGCCCGTGTGTGTAGGAAGCATAGTTCTTTTGTTCTGAGCAAGCTCACTGTTCTGGCCCTATAGGAAACACAGTAGAGTAGAAGAGTGCTCTTTTCTCAAAAGCAGAGTGTGTTTCTTGTAAGGCCAGCTAGCGTTTGTTTCCCAGTTCTAAATGGAGTTGAATCACATGCAGTTTTTGGTCCTACGCGCAAGAGTTGTTTTCTGGTAAGGAAAGTCACTATTGCGCTCCCATTGCCAAACACAGTGCAAATAGCACTCGCATCTGTTCCCAGCAATTACAGTGTATTGGACTGAAGAGGAGCTACTGTTCTTGTCAGGTTCCTAAGCAGAGTTGAACTAGATATGGCCCGTGTGTGTATGAAGCACATTTCTTTTGTTCTGAGCAATCTCACTGTTCTGGCCCTATAGGAAACACAGTAGAGTAGATGTGTGCTCTATTCTCAAAAGCAGAGTGTGTTTCTTGTAAGGCGAGCTGGCATTTGTTTCCCAATTAAAAATGGAGTTGAATCACATGCAGTTTCTGGTCCTACGAGCAAGAGTTGTTTTCTGGTAAGAAGAGTCACTATTGTGCTCCCATTGCTGTATACAGTGCAAATTGCACTCGCGTCTGTTCCCAGCAAGTACAGTGTATTGGACTGAAGAGGAGCTACTGTTCTCGTCAGTTTCCTAAGCAGAGTTGAACTAGATATGGCCCGTGTGTGTAGGAAGCACAGTTCTTTTGTTCTGAGCAATCTCACTGTTCTGGCCCTATAGGAAACACAGTAGAGTAGATGTGTGCTCTATTCTCAAAAGCAGAGTGTGTTTCTTGTAAGGCGAGCTGGCATTTGTTTCCCAATTAAAAATGGAGTTGAATCACATGCAGTTTCTGGTCCTACGAGCAAGAGTTGTTTTCTGGTAAGAAGAGTCACTATTGTGCTCCCATTGCTGTATACAGTGCAAATTGCACTCGCGTCTGTTCCCAGCAAGTACAGTGTATTGGACTGAAGAGGAGCTACTGTTCTCGTCAGTTTCCTAAGCAGAGTTGAACTAGATATGGCCCGTGTGTGTAGGAAGCACAGTTCTTTTGTTCTGAGCAAGCTCACTGTTCTGGCCCTATAGGAAACACAGTAGAGTAGAAGTGTCCCCTTTTCTCAAAAGTTTCTTGTAAGGCAAGCTAGCGTTTGTTTCCCAGTCCTAAGTGGAGTTGAATCACATGCAGTTTCTGGTCCTACAAACAAGAGTTGTTTTCTGGTAAAAAAGAGTCACTATTGTGCTCCCAATATCGTACACAGTACAAATAGCACTCGCGTCTGTTCCCAGCAAGTACAGTGTATTGGACTGAAGGGGATCTACTGTTCTTGTCAGTTTCCTAAGCAGAGTTGAACTAGATATGGCCCGTGTGTATAGGAAGCACAGTTCTTTTGTTCTGAGCATGCTCACTGTTCGGACCCCATAGGAAACACAGTAGAGTAGAAGAGTGCTCTTTTCTCAAAAGCAGAGTGTGTTTCTTGTAAGGCGAGCTAGCATTTGCTTCCCAGGCTTATATGGATTTGAATCACATGCAGTTTCTGGTCCTACAAGCAAGAATTTTTTCTGGTAAGAAAAGTCAGTATTGGGCTCCCATTGTCATACAAAGTGCAAATAGCACTGGCGTCTGTTCCCAGCAAGTACAGTTTATTGGACTGAAGGGGATCTACTGTTCTTGTCAGTTTCCTAAGCAGAATTGAACTAGATATGGCCCATGTGTGTAGGAAGCACAGTTCTTTTGTTCTGAGCAAGCTCACTGTTTGGACCCCATAGGAAACACAGTAGAGTAGATGTGTGACCTATTCTCAAAAACAGAGTTTGTTTCTTGTAAGGCGAGCTAGTGTTTGTGTCCCAGTCCTAGTGGATTGAATCAAATGCAGTTTCTGGTCCTAAGAGGAAGAGTTGTTTTCTGGTAAGAAGAGTCACTATTGTGCTCCAATTGCCGTACACAGTACAAATAGCACTCGCGTCTGTTCCCAGCAAGTACAGTGTATTCCACTGAAGAGTAGCTACTGTTCTTATCAGTTTCCTAAGCAGAGTTGAACTAGATATGGCCCGTGTGTGTAGGATGCACAGTTCTTTTGTTCTGAGCAAGCTCACTGTTCGGACCCTATAGGAAACACAGTAGAGTAGAAGAGTGCTCTTGTCTCAAAAGCAGAGTTTGTTTCTTGTAAGGCGAGCTAGTGTTTGCTTCCCAGTCCTAAATGGATTTGAATCACATGCAGTTTCTGGTCCTACAAACAAGAGTTTTTTCTGGTAACAAAAGTCACTATTGGGCTCCCATTGTCATACACAGTGCAAATAGCACTTGTGTCTGTTCCCAGCAAGTAAAGTGTATTGGACTGAAGAGGAGCTACTGTTCTAGTCAGTTTCCTAAGCAGAGTTGAACTAGATATGACCCGTGTGTGTAGGAAGCACATTTCTTTTGTTCTGAGCAAGCTCACTGTTCGAACCCCATAGGAAACACAGTAGAGTAGAAGAGTGCTCTTTTCTCAAAAGCAGACTATGCTTCTTGTAAGGCGAGCTAGCGTTTGTTTCCCAGTCCTAAATGAAGTTGAAATACACATGCAGTTTCTGGTCCTATGAGCTAGAGTTGTTTTTTGGTAAGAAGAGTCACTATTGCGCTCCCTTTGCCTTACACAGTGCAAATAGCACTCGCGTCGGTTCCCAGCAAGTACAGTGTATTGGACTGAAGAGGAGCTACTGTTCTTGTCAGTTTCCTAAGCAGAATTGAACTAGATATGGCCCGTGTGTGTAGGAAGCACAGTTCTTTTGTTCTGAACAAGCTCACAGTACAGGCCCTATAGGAAACACAGTAGAGTAGGACAGTGCTCTTTTCTCAAAAGCAGAGTGTGTTTCTTGTAAGGCGAGCTAGCGTTTGTTTCCCAGTCCTAAATGGAGTTGAATCAAATGCAGTTTTTGGTCCTACGAGCAGGAGTTGTTTTCTGGTAAGAAGAGTCACTATTGTGCTCCCATTGCCACACTCAGTACAAATAGCACTCGCGTCTGTTCCCAGCAAGTACAGTGTATTGGACTGAAGAGGAGCTACTGTTCTCGTCAGTTTCCTAAGCAGAGTTGAACTAGATATGGCCCGTGTGTGTAGGAAGCACAGTTCTTTTGTTCTGAGCAAGCTCACTGTTCTCGCCCTACAGGAAACACAGTAGAGTAGAAGAGTGCTCTATTCTCAAAAGCAGAGTGTGTTTCTTGTAAGGCGAGCTAGCGTTTGTTTCCCAGTCCTAAATTGAGTTGAATCACATGCAGTTTCTGGTCCTAGGATCAAGAGTTTTTTCTGGTAAGAAGAGTGTCTATTGCGCTCCCATTGTCATACACAGGGCAAATAGCACTGGCGTCTGTTCCCAGCATGTACTGTGTATTGGACTGAAGAGGATCTACTCTTCTTGTCAGGTTCCTAAGCAGAGTTGAACTAGATATGGCCATGTGTGTAGGAAGCACAGTTCTTTTGTACTCAGCAAGCTCACTGTTCTGGCACTATAGGAAACACAGTAGAGTAGAAGAGTGCTCTTTCCTCAAAAGCAGAGTGTGTTTCTTGTAAGGCGAGCTAGGGTTTGTTTTCCAGTCCTAAATGGAGTTGAATCACATCCAGTTTCAGGTCCTACGAGCAAGAGTTGTTTTTTGGTAAGGAAAGTCACTATTGCGCTCCCATTGCCATACACAGTGCAAATAGCACTCGCGTCTGTTCCCAGCAAGTACAGTGTATTGGACTGAAGAGGAGCTACGGTTCTTGTCAGTTTCCTAAGCAGAGTTGAACTAGATATGACCTGTGTTTGTAGGAAGCACAATTCTTTTGTTTTGTGCAAGCTCACTGTTTGGACCCCATAGGAAACACAGTAGAGAAGATGTGTGCCCTATTCTCCAAAGCAGAGCGTGTTTCTTGTAAGGCGAACTAGCGTTTGTTTTCCAGTCCTAAATGGAGTTGAAATACACATGCAGTTTCTGGTCCTATGAGCTAGAGTTGTTTTCTGGTAAGAAGAGTCACTATTGTGCTCCATTTCCCGTACACAGTGCAAATAGCACTCGCGTCTGTTCCCAGCAAGTACAGTGTATTGGACTGAAGAGGAGCTACTGTTCTTGTCAGTTTCCTAAGCAGAGTTGAACTAGATATGACCCGTGTGTGTAGGAAGCACAGTTCTTTTGTTCTGAGCAAGCTCACTGTTGGAACCCCATAGGAAACACAGTAGAGTAGAAGAGTGCACTTTTCTCAAAAGCAGAGTGTGTTTCATGTAAGGCGAGCTAGCGTTTGTTTCCCAGTCCGAAATGGAGTTGAAATACACATGCAGTTTCTTGTCCTATGAGCTAGAGGTGTTTTCTGGTAAGAAGAGTCACTATTGTGCTCCCTTTGCCATACACAGTGCAAATAGCACTCGCGTCTGTTCCCAGCAAGTACAGTGTATTGGACTGAAGAGGAGCTACTGTTCTTGTCAGTTTCCTAAGCAGAGTTGAACTAGATATGGCCCGTGTGTGTAGGAAGCACAGTTCTTTTGTTCTGGGCAAGCTCACTGTTCTCGCCCTACAGGAAACACAGTAGAGAAGAAGAGTGCTCTATTCTCAAAAGCAGAGTGTGTTTCTTGAAAGGCGAACTAGTGTTTGTTTCCCAGTCCTAAATTGAGTTGAATCACATGCAGTTTCTGTTCCTACGAGCAAGAGTTGTTTTCTGGTAAGAAGATTCACTATTGTGCTCCCATTGCCATTCACAGTACAAATTGCACTCGTGTCTGTTTCCAGCAAGTACAGTGTATTGGTCTGAAGAGGAGCTACTGTTCTTGTCAGTTTCCTAAGCAGAGTTGAACTAGATATGGCCCGTGTGTGTAGGAAGCACAGTTCTTTTGTTCTGAGCAAGCTCACTGTTCGAACTCCATAGGAAACCCAGTAGAGTAGAAGAGTGCTCTTTTCTCAAAATCAGAGTGTGTTTCTTATAAGGCGAGCTAGCGTTTGTTTCCTAGTCCTAAATGGAGTTGAATCAAATGCAGTTTTTAGTCCTACGAGCAAGAGTTGTTTTCTGGTAAGAAGAGTCACTATTGCGCTCCCCTTGCCACACACAGTACAAATAGCACTCGCGTCTCTTCCCAGCAAGTACAGTCTATTGGACTGCAGAGGAGCTACTGTTCTTGTCATTTTCCTAAGCAGAGATGAACCAGATATGGCCCGTGTGTGTACTAAGCACAGTTCTTTTGTTCTGAGCAAGCTCACTGTTGGAACCCCATAGGAAACACTGTAGAGTAGAATAGTGCCCTTTTCTCAAAAGCAGAGTGTGTTTCTTGTAAGGCAAGCTAGCGTTTGTTTCCCAGTCCTAAATGGAGTTGAAATACACATGCAGTTTCTGGTCCTATGAGCTAGAGGTGTTTTCTGGTAAGAAGAGTCACTATTGCGCTCCCTTTGCCATACACAGTGCAAATAGCACTCGCGTCTGTTCCCAGCAAGTACAGTGTATTGGACTGAAGAGGAGCTAATGTTCTTGTCAGTTTCCTAAGCAGAGTTGAACTAGATATGGCTCGTGTGTGTAGGAAGCACAGTTCTTTTGTTCTGGGCAAGCTCACTGTTCTCGCCCTACAGGAAACACAGTAGAGAAGAAGAGTGCTCTATTCTCAAAAGCAGAGTGTGTTTCTTGAAAGGCGAACTAGTGTTTGTTTCCCAGGCCTAAATTGAGTTGAATCACATGCAGTTTCTGTTCCTATGAGCAAGAGTTGTTTTCTGGTAAGAAGAGTCACTATTGTGCTCCCATTGCCATTCACAGTACAAATTGCACTCGTGTCTGTTTCCAGCAAGTACAGTGTATTGGTCTGAAGAGGAGCTACTGTTCTTGTCAGTTTCCTAAGCAGAGTTGAACTAGATATGGCCCGTGTGTGTAGGAAGCACAGTTCTTTTGTTCTGAGCAAGCTCACTGTTCGAACTCCATAGGAAACCCAGTAGAGTAGAAGAGTGCTCTTTTCTCAAAATCAGATTGTGTTTCTTATAAGGCGAGCTAGCGTTTGTTTCCTAGTCCTAAATGGAGTTGAATCAAATGCAGTTTTTAGTCCTACGAGCAAGAGTTGTTTTATGGTAAGAAGAGTCACTATTGTGCTCCCTTTGCCATACACAGTGCAAATAGCACTCGCGTCTGTTCCCAGCAAGAACAGTGTATTGGACTGAAAAGGAGCTACTGTTCTTGACAGTTTCCTAAGCAGAGTTGAACTAGATATGGCCCGTGTGTGTAGGAAGCACAGTTCTTTTGTTCTGGGCAAGCTCACTGTTCTCGCCCTACAGGAAACACAGTAGAGAAGAAGAGTGCTCTATTCTCAAAAGCAGAGTGTGTTTCTTGAAAGGCGAACTAGCGTTTGTTTCCCAGTCCTAAATTGAGTTGAATCTCATGCAGTTTCTGGTCCTATGAGCAAGTGTTGTTTTTTGGTAAGGAAAGTCACTATTGCGCTCCCATTGCCATACACAGTGCAAATAGCACTCCTCTCTGTTCACAGCAAGTACAGTGTATTGGACTGAAGAGGAGCTACTGTTCTTGTCAGTTTCCTAAGTAGAGTTGAACTAGATATGACCCGTGTGTAGGAAGCACAGTTCTTTTGTTCTGAGCAAGCTCACTGTTTGAAACCCTTAGGAAACACAGTAGAATAGATGAGTGCCCTATTCTCAAAAGCAGAGTGTGTTTCTTGTAAGGCGAGCTGGCGTTTGTTTCCCAATCCAAAATGAAGTTGAATCACATGCAGTTTCTAGTCCTATGAGCAAGAGTTTTTTTCTGGTAAGAAGAGTCACTATTGCGCTCCAATTGCCATACACAGTACAAATAGCACTCGCGTCTGTTTCCAGCAAGTACAGTGTATTTGACTGAAGAGGAGCTACTTTTTTTGTCAGTTTCCTAAGCAGAGTTGAACTAGATATGACCCGTGTGTGTAGGAAGCACAGTTCTTTTGTTCTGAGCAAGCACACTGTTTGGACACCATAGGAAACACAGTAGAGTAGATGTGTGCCCTATTCTCAAAAGCAGAGCATGTTTCTTGTAAGGCGAGCTAGCGTTTGTTTCCTAGTCCTAAATGGAGTTGAATCAAATGCAGTTTTTAGTCCTACGAGCAAGAGTTGTTTTCTGGTAAGAAGAGTCACTATTGCGTTCCCATTGCCCCACACAGTACAAATAGCACTCGCATCTGTTCCCAGCAAGTACAGTCTATTGGACTGCAGAGGAACTACTGTTCTTGTCATTTTCCTAAGCAGAGATGAACCAGATATGGCCCGTGTGTGTACTAAGCACAGTTCTTTTGTTCTGAGCAAGCTCACTGTTGGAACCCCATAGGAAACACAGTAGAGTAGAATAGTGCTCTTTTCTCAAAAGCAGAGTGTGTTTCTTGTAAGGCAAGCTAGCGTTTGTTTCCCAGTCCTAAATGGAGTTGAAATACACATGCAGTTTCTGGTCCTATGAGCTAGAGTTGTTTTCTGGTAGGAAGAGTCACTATTGCGCTCCATTTCCCGTACACAGTGCAAATAGCACTCGCGTCTGTTCCCAGGAAGTACAGTGTATTGGACTGAAGAGGAGCTACTGTTCTTGTCAGTTTCCTAAGCAGAGTTGAACTAGATATGACCCGTGTGTGTAGGAAGCACAGTTCTTTTGTTCTGAGCAAGCTCACAGTTGGAACCCCATAGGAAACACAGTAGAGTAGAAGAGTGCACTTTTCTCAAAAGCAGAGTGTGTTTCTTGTAAGGCGAGCTAGCATTTGTTTCCCAGTCCGAAATGGAGTTGAAATACACATGCAGTTTCTTGTCCTATGAGCTAGAGGTGTTTTCTGGTAAGAAGAGTCACTATTGCGCTCCCTTTGCCATACACAGTGCAAATAGCACTCGCGTCTGTTCCCAGCAAGTACAGTGTATTGGACTGAAGAGGAGCTACTGTTCTTGTCAGTTTCCTAAGCAGAGTTGAAATAGATATGGCCCGTGTGTGTAGGAAGCACAGTTCTTTTGTTCTGGGCAAGCTCACTGTTCTCGCCCTACAGGAAACACAGTAGAGAAGAAGAGTGCTCTATTCTCAAAAGCAGAGTGTGTTTCTTGAAAGGCGAACTAGCATTTGTTTCCCTGTCCTAAATTGAGTTGAATCACATGCAGTTTCAGTTCCTACGAGCAAGAGTTGTTTTCTGGTAAGAAGAGTCACTATTGTGCTCCCATTGCCATTCACAGTACAAATAGCACTCGTGTCTGTTTCCAGCAAGTACAGTGTATTGGTCTGAAGAGGAGCTACTGTTCTTGTCAGTTTCCTAAGCAGAGTTGAACTAGATATGGCCCGTGTGTGTAGGAAGCACAGTTCTTTTGTACTCAGCAAGCTCACTGTTCTGACCCTATAGGAAACACAGTAGAGTAGTAGAGTGCTCTTTCCTCAAAAGCAGAGTGTGTTTCTTGTAAGGCGAGCTAGCTTTTGTTTCCCAGTCCTAAATGGAGTTGAATCATATGCAGTTTTTAGTCCTACGAGCAAGACTTGTTTTCTGGTAAGAAGAGTCACTATTGCGCTCCCATTGCCACACACAGTACAAATAGCACTTGCGTCTGTTCCCAGCAAGTACAGTCTATTGGACTGCAGAGGAGCTACTGTTCTTGTCATTTTCCTAAGCAGAGATGAACCAGATATGGCCCGTGTGTGTACTAAGCACAGTTCTTTTGTTCTGAGCAAGCTCACTGTTGGAACCCCATAGGAAACACTGTAGAGTAGAATAGTGCTCTTTTCTCAAAAGCAGAGTGTGTTTCTTGTAAGGCGAGCTAGCGTTTGTTTCCCAGTCCTAAATGGAGTTGAAATACACATGCAGTTTCTGGTCCTATGAGCTAGAGTTGTTTTCTGGTAGGAAGAGTCACTATTGCGCTCCATTTCCTGTACACAGTGCAAATAGCACTCGCGTCAGTTCCCAGCAAGTACAGTGTATTGGACTGAAGAGGAGCTACTGTTCTTGTCAGTTTCCTAAGCAGAGTTGAATTAGATATGACACGTGTGTGTAGGAAGCACAGTTCTTTTGTTCTGAGCAAGCTCACTGTTGGAACCCCATAGGAAACACAGTAGAGTAGAAGAGTGCACTTTTCTCAAAAGCAGAGTGTGTTTCTTGTAAGGCAAGCTAGCGTTTGCTTCCCAGTCCGAAATTGAGTTGAAATACACATGCAGTTTCTGCTCCTATGAGCTAGAGGTGTTTTCTGGTAAGAAGAGTCACTATTGCGCTCCCTTTGCCATACACAGTGCAAATAACACTCGCGTCTGTTCCCAGCAAGTACAGTGTATTGGACTGAAGAGGAGCTACTGTTCTTGACAGTTTCCTAAGTAGAGTTGACTAGATATGGCCCGTGTGTGTAGGAAGCACAGTTCTTTTGTTCTGGGCAAGCTCACTGTTCTCGCCCTACAGGAAACACAGTAGAGAAGAAGAGTGCTCTATTCTCAAAAGCAGAGTGTGTTTCTTGAAAGGCGAACTAGCGTTTGTTTCCCAGTCCTAAATTGAATTGAATCACATGCAGTTTCTGGTCCTATGAGCAAGTGTTGTTTTTTGGTAAGGAAAGTCACTATTGCGCTCCCATTGCCATACACAGTGCAAATAGCACTCCCGTCTGTTCACAGCAAGTACAGTGTATTGGACTGAAGAGGAGCTACTGTTCTTGTCAGTTTTCTAAGTAGAGTTGAACTAGATATGACCCGTGTGTAGGAAGCACAGTTCTTTTGTTCTGAGCAAGCTCACTGTTTGGAACCCATAGGAAACACAGTAGAATAGATGAGTGCCCTATTCTCAAAAGCAGAGTGTGTTTCTTGTAAGGCGAACTGGCGTTTGTTTCCCAATCCAAAATGAAGTTGAATCACATGCAGTTTCTAGTCCTATGAGCAAGAGTTGTTTTCTGGTAAGAAGAGTCACTATTGCGCTCCAATTGCCATACACAGTACAAATAGCACTCGCGTCTGTTTCCAGCAAGTACAGTGTATTTGACTGAAGAGGAGCTACCGTTTTTGTCAGTTTCCTAAGCAGAGTTGAACTAGATATGACCCGTGTGTGTAGGAAGCACAGTTCTTTTGTTCTGAGCAAGCACACTGTTTGGACACCATAGGAAACACAGTAGAGTAGATGTGTGCCCTATTCTCAAAAGCAGAGCATGTTTCTTGTAAGGCGAGCTAGCGTTTGTTTCCTAGTCCTAAATGGAGTTGAATCAAATGCAGTTTTTAGTCCTATGAGCAAGAGTTGTTTTCTGGTAAGAAGAGTCACTATTGCGCTCCCATTGCCACACACAGTACAAATAGCACTCGATTCTGTTCCCAGCAAGTACAGTCTATTGGACTGCAGAGGAACTACTGTTCTTGTCATTTTCCTAAGCAGAGATGAACCAGATATGGCCCGTGTGTGTACTAAGCACAGTTCTTTTGTTCTGAGCAAGCTCACTGTTGGAACCCCATAGGAAACACAGTAGAGTAGAATAGTGCTCTTTTCTCAAAAGCAGAGTGTGTTTCTTGTAAGGCGAGCTAGCGTTTGTTTCCCAGTCCTAAATGGAATTGAAATACACATGCAGTTTCTGGTCCTATGAGCTAGAGTTGTTTTCTGGTAGGAAGAGTCACTATTGCGCTCCATTTCCCGTACACAGTGCAAATAGCACTCGCGTCTGTTCCCAGCAAGTACAGTGTATTGGACTGAAGAGGAGCTACTGTTCTTGTCAGTTTCCTAAGCAGAGTTGAACTAGATATGACCCGTGTGTGTTGGAAGCACAGTTCTTTTGTTCTGAGCAAGCTCACTGTTGGAACCCCATAGGAAACACAGTAGAGTAGAAGAGTGCACTTTTCTCAAAAGCAGAGTGTGTTTCTTGTAAGGCGAGCTAGCGTTTGCTTCCCAGTCCGAAATGGAGTTGAAATACACATGCAGTTTCTGGTCCTATGAGCTAGAGGTGTTTTCTGGTAAGAAGAGTCACTATTGCGCTCCCTTTGCCATACACAGTGCAAATAGCACTCGCGTCTGTTCCCAGCAAGTACAGTGTATTAGTCTGAAGAGGAGCTACTGTTCTTGACAGTTTCCTAAGCAGAGTTGAACTAGATATGGCCCGTGTGTGTAGGAAGCACAGTTCTTTTGTTCTGCGCAAGCTCACTGTTATCGCCCTACAGGAAACATAGTAGAGAAGAAGAGTGCTCTATTCTCAAAAGCAGAGTGTGTTTCTTGAAAGGCGAACTAGCGTTTGTTTCCCAGTCCTAAATTGAGTTGAATCACATGCAGTTTCTGGTCCTATGAGCAAGTGTTGTTTTTTGGTAAGGAAAGTCACTATTGCGCTCCCTTTGCCATACACAGTGCAAATAGCACTCGCGTCTGTTCCCAGCAAGTACAGTGTATTGGACTGAAGAGGAGCTACTGTTCTTGTCAGTTTCCTAAGTAGAGTTGAACTAGATATGACCCGTGTGTAGGAAGCACAGTTCTTTTGTTCTGAGCAAGCTCACTGTTTGGAACCCATAGGAAACACAGTAGAATAGATGAGTGCCCTATTCTCAAAAGCAGAGTGTGTTTCTTGTAAGGCGAGCTAGCGTTTGTTTCCTAGTCCTAAATGGAGTTGAATCAAATGCAGTTTTTAGTCCTACGAGCAAGAGTTGTTTTCTGGTAAGAAGAGTCACTATTGCGCTCCCATTGCCACACACAGTACAAAAAGCACTCGCACCTGTTCCCAGCAAGTACAGTCTATTGGACTGCAGAGGAACTACTGTTCTTGTCATTTTCCTAAGCAGAGATGGACCAGATATGGCCCGTGTGTGTACTAAGCACAGTTCTTTTGTTCTGAGCAAGCTCACTGTTGGAACCCCATAGGAAACACAGTAGAGTAGAATAGTGCTCTTTTCTCAAAAGCAGAGTGTGTTTCTTGTAAGGCGAGCTAGCGTTTGTTTCCCAGTCCTAAATGGAGTTGAAATACACATGCAGATTCTGGTCCTATGAGCTAGAGTTGTTTTCTGGTAAGAAGAGTGACTATTGCGCTCCCTTTGCCATACACAGTACAAATAGCACTCGCGTCTGTTTCCAGCAAGTACAGTGTATTGGACTGAAGAGGAGCTACTGTTCTTGTCAGTTTCCTAAGCAGAGTTGAACTAGATATGACCCGTGTGTGTAGGAAGCACAGTTCTTTTGTTCTGAGCAAGCTCACTGTTTGGACCCCATAGGAAACACAGTAGAGTAGATATGTGCCCTATTCTCAAAAACAGAGCGTGTTTCTTGTAAGGCGAGCTAGTGTTTGTTTCCCAGTCCTAATGGATTGAATCAAATGCAGTTTCTGGTCCTAAGAGGAAGAGTTGTTTTCTGGTAAGAAGAGTCACTATTGTGCTCCAATTGCCGTACACAGTGCAAATAGCCCTCGCGTCTGTTCCCAGCAAGTACAGTGTATTGGACTGAAGAGTAGCTACTGTTCTCATCAGTTTCCTAAGCAGAGTTGAACTAGATATGGCCCGTGTGTGTAGGATGCACAGTTCTTTTGTTCTGAGCAAGCTCACTGTTCGGACACCATAGGAAACACAGTAGAGTAGAAGAGTGCTCTTTTCTCAAAAGCAGAGTTTGTTTCTTGTAAGGCGAGCTAGCGTTTGCTTCCCAGTCCTAAATGGATTTGAATCACATGCAGTTTCTGGTCCTACAAACAAGAGTTTTTTCTGGTAACAAAAGTCACTATTGGGCTCCCATTGTCATACACAGTGCAAATAGCACTTGTGTCTGTTCCCAGCAAGTAAAGTGTATTGGACTGAAGAGGAGCTACTGGTCTTGTCAGTTTCTTAAGCAGAGTTGAACTAGATATGACCCGTGTGTGTAGGAAGCACATTTCTTTTGTTCTGAGCAAGCTCACTGTTCGAACCCCATAGGAAACACAGTAGAGTAGAAGAGTGCTCTTTTCTCAAAAGCAGACTATGCTTCCTGTAAGGCGAGCTAGCGTTTGTTTCCCAGTCCTAAATGGAGTTGAAATACACATGCAGTTTCTGGTCCTATGAGCTAGAGTTGTTTTTTGGTAAGAAGAGTCACTATTGTGCTCCCATTGCCACACTCAGTACAAATAGCACTCGCGTCTCTTCCCAGCAAGTACAGTGTATTGGACTGAAGAGGAGCTACTGTTCTCGTCAGTTTCCTAAGCAGAGTTGAACTAGATATGGCCCGTGTGTGTAGGAAGCACAGTTCTTTTGTTCTGAGCAAGCTCACTGTTCTCGCCCTACAGGAAACACAGTAGAGTAGAAGAGTGCTCTATTCTCAAAAGCAGAGTGTGTTTCTTGTAAGGCGAGCTAGCGTTTGTTTCCCAGTCCTAAATTGAGTTGAATCACATGCAGTTTCTGGTCCTAGGATCAAGAGTTTTTTCTGGTAAGAAGAGTGTCTATTGCGCTCCCATTGTCATACACAGGGCAAATAGCACTGGCGTCTGTTCCCAGCATGTACTGTGTATTGGACTGAAGAGGATCTACTCTTCTTGTCAGGTTCCTAAGCAGAGTTGAACTAGATATGTCCCATGTGTGTAGGAAGCACAGTTCTTTTGTACTCAGCAAGCTCACTGTTCTGGCACTATAGGAAACACAGTAGAGTAGAAGAGTGCTCTTTCCTCAAAAGCAGAGTGTGTTTCTTGTAAGGCGAGCTAGGATTTGTTTCCCAGTCCTAAATGGAGTTGAATCACATCAAGTTTCAGGTCCTACGAGCAAGAGTTGTTTTTTGGTAAGGAAAGTCACTATTGCGCTCCCATTGCCATACACAGTGCAAATAGCACTCGCGTCTGTTCCCAGCAAGTAAAGTGTATTGGACTGAAGAGGAGCTACGGTTCTTGTCAGTTTCCTAAGCAGAGTTGAACTAGATATGACCTGTGTGTGTAGGAAGCACAATTCTTTTGTTTTGTGCAAGCTCACTGTTTGGACCTCATAGGAAACACAGTAGAGAAAATGTGTGCCCTATTCTCCAAAGCAGAGCGTGTTTCTTGTAAGGCGAACTAGCGTTTGTTTCCCAGTCCTAAATGGAGTTGAAATACACATGCAGTTTCCGGTCCTATGAGCTAGAGTTGTTTTCTGGTAAGAAGAGTCACTATTGCGCTCCATTTCCCGTACACAGTGCAAATAGCACTCGCGTCTGTTCCCAGCAAGTACAGTGTATTGGACTGAAGAGGAGCTACTGTTCTTGTCAGTTTCCTAAGCAGAGTTGAACTAGATATGACCCGTGTGTGTAGGAAGCACAGTTCTTTTGTTCTGAGCAAGCTCACTGTTGGAACCCCATAGGAAACACAGTAGAGAAGAAGAGTGCACTTTTCTCAAAAGCAGAGTGTGTTTCTTGTAAGGCGAGCTAGCGTTTGTTTCCCAATCCGAAATGGAGTTGAAATACACATGCAGTTTCTTGTCCTATGACCTAGAGGTGTTTTCTGGTAAGAAGAGTCACTATTGCGCTCCCTTTGCCATACACAGTGCAAATAGCACTCGCGTCTGTTCCCAGCAAGTACAGTGTATTGGACTGAAGAGGAGCTAATGTTCTTGTCAGTTTCCTAAGCAGAGTTCAACTAGATATGGCCCGTGTGTGTAGGAAGCACAGTTCTTTTGTTCTGGGCAAGCTCACTGTTCTCGCCCTACAGGAAACACAGTAGAGAAGAAGAGTGCTCTATTCTCAAAAGCAGAGTGTGTTTCTTGAAAGGCGAACTAGTGTTTGTTTCCCAGTCCTAAATTGAGTTGAATCACATGCAGTTTCTGTTCCTACGAGCAAGAGTTGTTTTCTGGTAAGAAGATTCACTATTGTGCTCCCATTGCCATTCACAGTACAAATTGCACTCGTGTCTGTTTCCAGCAAGTACAGTGTATTGGTCTGAAGAGGAGCTACTGTTCTTGTCAGTTTCCTAAGCAGAGTTGAACTAGATATGGCCCGTGTGTGTAGGAAGCACAGTTCTTTTGTTCTGAGCAAGCTCACTGTTCGAACTCCATAGGAAACCCAGTAGAGTAGAAGAGTGCTCTTTTCTCAAAATCAGAGTGTGTTTCTTATAAGGCGAGCTAGCGTTTGTTTCCTAGTCCTAAATGGAGTTGAATCAAATGCAGTTTTTAGTCCTACGAGCAAGACTTGTTTTCTGGTAAGAAGAGTCACTATTGCGCTCCCATTGCCACACACAGTACAAATAGCACTCGCGTCTCTTCCCAGCAAGTACAGTCTATTGGACTGCAGAGGAGCTACTGTTCTTGTCATTTTCCTAAGCAGAGATGAACCAGATATGGCCCGTGTGTGTACTAAGCACAGTTCTTTTGTTCTGAGCAAGCTCACTGTTGGAACCCCATAGGAAACACTGTAGAGTAGAATAGTGCACTTTTCTCAAAAGCAGAGTGTGTTTCTTGTAAGGCAAGCTAGCGTTTGTTTCCCAGTCCTAAATGGAGTTGAAATACACATGCAGTTTCTGGTCCTATGAGCTAGAGTTGTTTTCTGGTAGGAAGAGTCACTATTGCGCTCCATTTCCCGTACACAGTGCAAATAGCACTCGCGTCTGTTTCCAGCAAGTACAGTGTGTTGGACTGAAGAGGAGCTACTGTTCTTGTCAGTTTCCTAAGCAGAGTTGAACTAGATATGACCCGTGTGTGTAGGAAGCACAGTTCTTTTGTTCTGAGCAAGCTCACTGTTGGAACCCCATAGGAAACACAGTAGAGTAGAAGAGTGCACTTTTCTCAAAAGCAGAGTGTGTTTCTTGTAAGGCAAGCTAGCGTTTGCTTCCCAGTCCGAAATTGAGTTGAAATACACATGCAGTTTCTGCTCCTATGAGCTAGAGGTGTTTTCTGGTAAGAAGAGTCACTATTGCGCTCCCTTTGCCATACACAGTGCAAATAGCACTCGCGTCTGTTCCCAGCAAGTACAGTGTATTGGACTGAAGAGGAGCTACTGTTCTTGACAGTTTCCTAAGTAGAGTTGACTAGATATGGCCCGTGTGTGTAGGAAGCACAGTTCTTTTGTTCTGGGCAAGCTCACTGTTCTCGCCCTACAGGAAACACAGTAGAGAAGAAGAGTGCTCTATTCTCAAAAGCAGAGTGTGTTTCTTGAAAGGCGAACTAGCGTTTGTTTCCCAGTCCTAAATTGAATTGAATCACATGCAGTTTCTGGTCCTATGAGCAAGTGTTGTTTTTTGGTAAGGAAAGTCACTATTGCGCTCCCATTGCCATACACAGTGCAAATAGCACTCCCGTCTGTTCACAGCAAGTACAGTGTATTGGACTGAAGAGGAGCTACTGTTCTTGTCAGTTTCCTAAGTAGAGTTGAACTAGATATGACCCGTGTGTAGGAAGCACAGTTCTTTTGTTCTGAGCAAGCTCACTGTTTGGAACCCATAGGAAACACAGTAGAATAGATGAGTGCCCTATTCTCAAAAGCAGAGTGTGTTTCTTGTAAGGCGAACTGGCGTTTGTTTCCCAATCCAAAATGAAGTTGAATCACATGCAGTTTCTAGTCCTATGAGCAAGAGTTGTTTTCTGGTAAGAAGAGTCACTATTGCGCTCCAATTGTCATACACAGTACAAATAGCACTCGCGTCTGTTTCCAGCAAGTACAGTGTATTTGACTGAAGAGGAGCTACCGTTTTTGTCAGTTTCCTAAGCAGAGTTGAACTAGATATGACCCGTGTGTGTAGGAAGCACAGTTCTTTTGTTCTGAGCAAGCACACTGTTTGGACACCATAGGAAACACAGTAGAGTAGATGTGTGCCCTATTCTCAAAAGCAGAGCATGTTTCTTGTAAGGCGAGCTAGCGTTTGTTTCCTAGTCCTAAATGGAGTTGAATCAAATGCAGTTTTTAGTCCTATGAGCAAGAGTTGTTTTCTGGTAAGAAGAGTCACTATTGCGCTCCCATTGCCACACACAGTACAAATAGCACTCGATTCTGTTCCCAGCAAGTACAGTCTATTGGACTGCAGAGGAACTACTGTTCTTGTCATTTTCCTAAGCAGAGATGAACCAGATATGGCCCGTGTGTGTACTAAGCACAGTTCTTTTGTTCTGAGCAAGCTCACTGTTGGAACCCCATAGGAAACACAGTAGAGTAGAATAGTGCTCTATTCTCAAAAGCAGAGTGTGTTTCTTGTAAGTCGAGCTAGCGTTTGTTTCCCAGTCCTAAATGGAATTGAAATACACATGCAGTTTCTGGTCCTATGAGCTAGAATTGTTTTCTGGTAGGAAGAGTCACTATTGCGCTCCATTTCCCGTACACAGTGCAAATAGCACTCGCGTCTGTTCCCAGCAAGTACAGTGTATTGGACTGAAGAGGAGCTACTGTTCTTGTCAGTTTCCTAAGCAGAGTTGAACTAGATATGACCCGTGTGTGTTGGAAGCACAGTTCTTTTGTTCTGAGCAAGCTCACTGTTGGAACCCCATAGGAAACACAGTAGAGTAGAAGAGTGCACTTTTCTCAAAAGCAGAGTGTGTTTCTTGTAAGGCGAGCTAGCGTTTGCTTCCCAGTCCGAAATGGAGTTGAAATACACATGCAGTTTCTGGTCCTATGAGCTAGAGGTGTTTTCTGGTAAGAAGAGTCACTATTGCGCTCCCTTTGCCATACACAGTGCAAATAGCACTCGCGTCTGTTCCCAGCAAGTACAGTGTATTAGTCTGAAGAGGAGCTACTGTTCTTGACAGTTTCCTAAGCAGAGTTGAACTAGATATGGCCCGTGTGTGTAGGAAGCACAGTTCTTTTGTTCTGCGCAAGCTCACTGTTATCGCCCTACAGGAAACATAGTAGAGAAGAAGAGTGCTGTATTCTCAAAAGCAGAGTGTGTTTCTTGAAAGGCGAACTAGCGTTTGTTTCCCAGTCCTAAATTGAGTTGAATCACATGCAGTTTCTGGTCCTATGAGCAAGTGTTGTTTTTTGGTAAGGAAAGTCACTATTGCGCTCCCTTTGCCATACACAGTGCAAATAGCACTCGCGTCTGTTCCCAGCAAGTACAGTGTATTGGACTGAAGAGGAGCTACTGTTCTTGTCAGTTTCCTAAGTAGAGTTGAACTAGATATGACCCGTGTGTAGGAAGCACAGTTCTTTTGTTCTGAGCAAGCTCACTGTTTGGAACCCATAGGAAACACAGTAGAATAGATGAGTGCCCTATTCTCAAAAGCAGAGTGTGTTTCTTGTAAGGCGAGCTAGCGTTTGTTTCCTAGTCCTAAATGGAGTTGAATCAAATGCAGTTTTTAGTCCTACGAGCAAGAGTTGTTTTCTGGTAAGAAGAGTCACTATTGCGCTCCCATTGCCACACACAGTACAAAAAGCACTCACACCTGTTCCCAGCAAGTACAGTCTATTGGACTGCAGAGGAACTACTGTTCTTGTCATTTTCCTAAGCAGAGATGGACCAGATATGGCCCGTGTGTGTACTAAGCACAGTTCTTTTGTTCTGAGCAAGCTCACTGTTGGAACCCCATAGGAAACACAGTAGAGTAGAATAGTGCTCTTTTCTCAAAAGCAGAGTGTGTTTCTTGTAAGGCGAGCTAGCGTTTGTTTCCCAGTCCTAAATGGAGTTGAAATACACATGCAGATTCTGGTCCTATGAGCTAGAGTTGTTTTCTGGTAAGAAGAGTGACTATTGTGCTCCCTTTGCCATACACAGTACAAATAGCACTCGCGTCTGTTTCCAGCAAGTACAGTGTATTGGACTGAAGAGGAGCTACTGTTCTTGTCAGTTTCCTAAGCAGAGTTGAACTAGATATGACCCGTGTGTGTAGGAAGCACAGTTCTTTTGTTCTGAGCAAGCTCACTGTTTGGACCCCATAGGAAACACAGTAGAGTAGATATGTGCCCTATTCTCAAAAACAGAGCGTGTTTCTTGTAAGGCGAGCTAGTGTTTGTTTCCCAGTCCTAATGGATTGAATCAAATGCAGTTTCTGGTCCTAAGAGGAAGAGTTGTTTTCTGGTAAGAAGAGTCACTATTGTGCTCCAATTGCCGTACACAGTGCAAATAGCCCTCGCGTCTGTTCCCAGCAAGTACAGTGTATTGGACTGAAGAGTAGCTACTGTTCTCATCAGTTTCCTAAGCAGAGTTGAACTAGATATGGCCCGTGTGTGTAGGATGCACAGTTCTTTTGTTCTGAGCAAGCTCACTGTTCGGACACCATAGGAAACACAGTAGAGTAGAAGAGTGCTCTTTTCTCAAAAGCAGAGTTTGTTTCTTGTAAGGCGAGCTAGCGTTTGCTTCCCAGTCCTAAATGGATTTGAATCACATGCAGTTTCTGGTCCTACAAACAAGAGTTTTTTCTGGTAACAAAAGTCACTATTGGGCTCCCATTGTCATACACAGTGCAAATAGCACTTGTGTCTGTTCCCAGCAAGTAAAGTGTATTGGACTGAAGAGGAGCTACTGGTCTTGTCAGTTTCTTAAGCAGAGTTGAACTAGATATGACCCGTGTGTGTAGGAAGCACATTTCTTTTGTTCTGAGCAAGCTCACTGTTCGAACCCCATAGGAAACACAGTAGAGTAGAAGAGTGCTCTTTTCTCAAAAGCAGACTATGCTTCCTGTAAGGCGAGCTAGCGTTTGTTTCCCAGTCCTAAATGGAGTTGAAATACACATGCAGTTTCTGGTCCTATGAGCTAGAGTTGTTTTTTGGTAAGAAGAGTCACTATTGTGCTCCCATTGCCACACTCAGTACAAATAGCACTCGCGTCTCTTCCCAGCAAGTACAGTGTATTGGACTGAAGAGGAGCTACTGTTCTCGTCAGTTTCCTAAGCAGAGTTGAACTAGATATGGCCCGTGTGTGTAGGAAGCACAGTTCTTTTGTTCTGAGCAAGCTCACTGTTCTCGCCCTACAGGAAACACAGTAGAGTAGAAGAGTGCTCTATTCTCAAAAGCAGAGTGTGTTTCTTGTAAGGCGAGCTAGCGTTTGTTTCCCAGTCCTAAATTGAGTTGAATCACATGCAGTTTCTGGTCCTAGGATCAAGAGTTTTTTCTGGTAAGAAGAGTGTCTATTGCGCTCCCATTGTCATACACAGGGCAAATAGCACTGGCGTCTGTTCCCAGCATGTACTGTGTATTGGACTGAAGAGGATCTACTCTTCTTGTCAGGTTCCTAAGCAGAGTTGAACTAGATATGTCCCATGTGTGTAGGAAGCACAGTTCTTTTGTACTCAGCAAGCTCACTGTTCTGGCACTATAGGAAACACAGTAGAGTAGAAGAGTGCTCTTTCCTCAAAAGCAGAGTGTGTTTCTTGTAAGGCGAGCTAGGATTTGTTTCCCAGTCCTAAATGGAGTTGAATCACATCAAGTTTCAGGTCCTACGAGCAAGATTTGTTTTTTGGTAAGGAAAGTCACTATTGCGCTCCCATTGCCATACACAGTGCAAATAGCACTCGCGTCTGTTCCCAGCAAGTAAAGTGTATTGGACTGAAGAGGAGCTACGGTTCTTGTCAGTTTCCTAAGCAGAGTTGAACTAGATATGACCTGTGTGTGTAGGAAGCACAATTCTTTTGTTTTGTGCAAGCTCACTGTTTGGACCTCATAGGAAACACAGTAGAGAAAATGTGTGCCCTATTCTCCAAAGCAGAGCGTGTTTCTTGTAAGGCGAACTAGCGTTTGTTTCCCAGTCCTAAATGGAGTTGAAATACACATGCAGTTTCCGGTCCTATGAGCTAGAGTTGTTTTCTGGTAAGAAGAGTCACTATTGCGCTCCATTTCCCGTACACAGTGCAAATAGCACTCGCGTCTGTTCCCAGCAAGTACAGTGTATTGGACTGAAGAGGAGCTACTGTTCTTGTCAGTTTCCTAAGCAGAGTTGAACTAGATATGACCCGTGTGTGTAGGAAGCACAGTTCTTTTGTTCTGAGCAAGCTCACTGTTGGAACCCCATAGGAAACACAGTAGAGAAGAAGAGTGCACTTTTCTCAAAAGCAGAGTGTGTTTCTTGTAAGGCGAGCTAGCGTTTGTTTCCCAGTCCGAAATGGAGTTGAAATACACATGCAGTTTCTTGTCCTATGAGCAAGAGTTGTTTTCTGGTAAGAAGAGTCACTATTGCGCTCCAATTGCCATACACAGTACAAATAGCACTCGCGTCTGTTTCCAGCAAGTACAGTGTATTTGACTGAAGAGGAGCTACCGTTTTTGTCAGTTTCCTAAGCAGAGTTGAACTAGATATGACCCGTGTGTGTAGGAAGCACAGTTCTTTTGTTCTGAGCAAGCACACTGTTTGGACACCATAGGAAACACAGTAGAGTAGATGTGTGCCCTATTCTCAAAAGCAGAGCATGTTTCTTGTAAGGCGAGCTAGCGTTTGTTTCCTAGTCCTAAATGGAGTTGAATCAAATGCAGTTTTTAGTCCTATGAGCAAGAGTTGTTTTCTGGTAAGAAGAGTCACTATTGCGCTCCCATTGCCACACACAGTACAAATAGCACTCGATTCTGTTCCCAGCAAGTACAGTCTATTGGACTGCAGAGGAACTACTGTTCTTGTCATTTTCCTAAGCAGAGATGAACCAGATATGGCCCGTGTGTGTACTAAGCACAGTTCTTTTGTTCTGAGCAAGCTCACTGTTGGAACCCCATAGGAAACACAGTAGAGTAGAATAGTGCTCTTTTCTCAAAAGCAGAGTGTGTTTCTTGTAAGTCGAGCTAGCGTTTGTTTCCCAGTCCTAAATGGAATTGAAATACACATGCAGTTTCTGGTCCTATGAGCTAGAATTGTTTTCTGGTAGGAAGAGTCACTATTGCGCTCCATTTCCCGTACACAGTGCAAATAGCACTCGCGTCTGTTCCCAGCAAGTACAGTGTATTGGACTGAAGAGGAGCTACTGTTCTTGTCAGTTTCCTAAGCAGAGTTGAACTAGATATGACCCGTGTGTGTTGGAAGCACAGTTCTTTTGTTCTGAGCAAGCTCACTGTTGGAACCCCATAGGAAACACAGTAGAGTAGAAGAGTGCACTTTTCTCAAAAGCAGAGTGTGTTTCTTGTAAGGCGAGCTAGCGTTTGCTTCCCAGTCCGAAATGGAGTTGAAATACACATGCAGTTTCTGGTCCTATGAGCTAGAGGTGTTTTCTGGTAAGAAGAGTCACTATTGCGCTCCCTTTGCCATACACAGTGCAAATAGCACTCGCGTCTGTTCCCAGCAAGTACAGTGTATTAGTCTGAAGAGGAGCTACTGTTCTTGACAGTTTCCTAAGCAGAGTTGAACTAGATATGGCCCGTGTGTGTAGGAAGCACAGTTCTTTTGTTCTGCGCAAGCTCACTGTTATCGCCCTACAGGAAACATAGTAGAGAAGAAGAGTGCTCTATTCTCAAAAGCAGAGTGTGTTTCTTGAAAGGCGAACTAGCGTTTGTTTCCCAGTCCTAAATTGAGTTGAATCACATGCAGTTTCTGGTCCTATGAGCAAGTGTTGTTTTTTGGTAAGGAAAGTCACTATTGCGCTCCCTTTGCCATACACAGTGCAAATAGCACTCGCGTCTGTTCCCAGCAAGTACAGTGTATTGGACTGAAGAGGAGCTACTGTTCTTGTCAGTTTCCTAAGTAGAGTTGAACTAGATATGACCCGTGTGTAGGAAGCACAGTTCTTTTGTTCTGAGCAAGCTCACTGTTTGGAACCCATAGGAAACACAGTAGAATAGATGAGTGCCCTATTCTCAAAAGCAGAGTGTGTTTCTTGTAAGGCGAGCTAGCGTTTGTTTCCTAGTCCTAAATGGAGTTGAATCAAATGCAGTTTTTAGTCCTACGAGCAAGAGTTGTTTTCTGGTAAGAAGAGTCACTATTGCGCTCCCATTGCCACACACAGTACAAAAAGCACTCGCACCTGTTCCCAGCAAGTACAGTCTATTGGACTGCAGAGGAACTACTGTTCTTGTCATTTTCCTAAGCAGAGATGGACCAGATATGGCCCGTGTGTGTACTAAGCACAGTTCTTTTGTTCTGAGCAAGCTCACTGTTGGAACCCCATAGGAAACACAGTAGAGTAGAATAGTGCTCTTTTCTCAAAAGCAGAGTGTGTTTCTTGTAAGGCGAGCTAGCGTTTGTTTCCCAGTCCTAAATGGAGTTGAAATACACATGCAGATTCTGGTCCTATGAGCTAGAGTTGTTTTCTGGTAAGAAGAGTGACTATTGTGCTCCCTTTGCCATACACAGTACAAATAGCACTCGCGTCTGTTTCCAGCAAGTACAGTGTATTGGACTGAAGAGGAGCTACTGTTCTTGTCAGTTTCCTAAGCAGAGTTGAACTAGATATGACCCGTGTGTGTAGGAAGCACAGTTCTTTTGTTCTGAGCAAGCTCACTGTTTGGACCCCATAGGAAACACAGTAGAGTAGATATGTGCCCTATTCTCAAAAACAGAGCGTGTTTCTTGTAAGGCGAGCTAGTGTTTGTTTCCCAGTCCTAATGGATTGAATCAAATGCAGTTTCTGGTCCTAAGAGGAAGAGTTGTTTTCTGGTAAGAAGAGTCACTATTGTGCTCCAATTGCCGTACACAGTGCAAATAGCCCTCGCGTCTGTTCCCAGCAAGTACAGTGTATTGGACTGAAGAGTAGCTACTGTTCTCATCAGTTTCCTAAGCAGAGTTGAACTAGATATGGCCCGTGTGTGTAGGATGCACAGTTCTTTTGTTCTGAGCAAGCTCACTGTTCGGACACCATAGGAAACACAGTAGAGTAGAAGAGTGCTCTTTTCTCAAAAGCAGAGTTTGTTTCTTGTAAGGCGAGCTAGCGTTTGCTTCCCAGTCCTAAATGGATTTGAATCACATGCAGTTTCTGGTCCTACAAACAAGAGTTTTTTCTGGTAACAAAAGTCACTATTGGGCTCCCATTGTCATACACAGTGCAAATAGCACTTGTGTCTGTTCCCAGCAAGTAAAGTGTATTGGACTGAAGAGGAGCTACTGGTCTTGTCAGTTTCTTAAGCAGAGTTGAACTAGATATGACCCGTGTGTGTAGGAAGCACATTTCTTTTGTTCTGAGCAAGCTCACTGTTCGAACCCCATAGGAAACACAGTAGAGTAGAAGAGTGCTCTTTTCTCAAAAGCAGACTATGCTTCCTGTAAGGCGAGCTAGCGTTTGTTTCCCAGTCCTAAATGGAGTTGAAATACACATGCAGTTTCTGGTCCTATGAGCTAGAGTTGTTTTTTGGTAAGAAGAGTCACTATTGTGCTCCCATTGCCACACTCAGTACAAATAGCACTCGCGTCTCTTCCCAGCAAGTACAGTGTATTGGACTGAAGAGGAGCTACTGTTCTCGTCAGTTTCCTAAGCAGAGTTGAACTAGATATGGCCCGTGTGTGTAGGAAGCACAGTTCTTTTGTTCTGAGCAAGCTCACTGTTCTCGCCCTACAGGAAACACAGTAGAGTAGAAGAGTGCTCTATTCTCAAAAGCAGAGTGTGTTTCTTGTAAGGCGAGCTAGCGTTTGTTTCCCAGTCCTAAATTGAGTTGAATCACATGCAGTTTCTGGTCCTAGGATCAAGAGTTTTTTCTGGTAAGAAGAGTGTCTATTGCGCTCCCATTGTCATACACAGGGCAAATAGCACTGGCGTCTGTTCCCAGCATGTACTGTGTATTGGACTGAAGAGGATCTACTCTTCTTGTCAGGTTCCTAAGCAGAGTTGAACTAGATATGTCCCATGTGTGTAGGAAGCACAGTTCTTTTGTACTCAGCAAGCTCACTGTTCTGGCACTATAGGAAACACAGTAGAGTAGAAGAGTGCTCTTTCCTCAAAAGCAGAGTGTGTTTCTTGTAAGGCGAGCTAGGATTTGTTTCCCAGTCCTAAATGGAGTTGAATCACATCAAGTTTCAGGTCCTACGAGCAAGATTTGTTTTTTGGTAAGGAAAGTCACTATTGCGCTCCCATTGCCATACACAGTGCAAATAGCACTCGCGTCTGTTCCCAGCAAGTAAAGTGTATTGGACTGAAGAGGAGCTACGGTTCTTGTCAGTTTCCTAAGCAGAGTTGAACTAGATATGACCTGTGTGTGTAGGAAGCACAATTCTTTTGTTTTGTGCAAGCTCACTGTTTGGACCTCATAGGAAACACAGTAGAGAAAATGTGTGCCCTATTCTCCAAAGCAGAGCGTGTTTCTTGTAAGGCGAACTAGCGTTTGTTTCCCAGTCCTAAATGGAGTTGAAATACACATGCAGTTTCCGGTCCTATGAGCTAGAGTTGTTTTCTGGTAAGAAGAGTCACTATTGCGCTCCATTTCCCGTACACAGTGCAAATAGCACTCGCGTCTGTTCCCAGCAAGTACAGTGTATTGGACTGAAGAGGAGCTACTGTTCTTGTCAGTTTCCTAAGCAGAGTTGAACTAGATATGACCCGTGTGTGTAGGAAGCACAGTTCTTTTGTTCTGAGCAAGCTCACTGTTGGAACCCCATAGGAAACACAGTAGAGAAGAAGAGTGCACTTTTCTCAAAAGCAGAGTGTGTTTCTTGTAAGGCGAGCTAGCGTTTGTTTCCCAGTCCGAAATGGAGTTGAAATACACATGCAGTTTCTTGTCCTATGACCTAGAGGTGTTTTCTGGTAAGAAGAGTCACTATTGCGCTCCCTTTGCCATACACAGTGCAAATAGCACTCGCGTCTGTTCCCAGCAAGTACAGTGTATTGGACTGAAGAGGAGCTAATGTTCTTGTCAGTTTCCTAAGCAGAGTTCAACTAGATATGGCCCGTGTGTGTAGGAAGCACAGTTCTTTTGTTCTGGGCAAGCTCACTGTTCTCGCCCTACAGGAAACACAGTAGAGAAGAAGAGTGCTCTATTCTCAAAAGCAGAGTGTGTTTCTTGAAAGGCGAACTAGTGTTTGTTTCCCAGTCCTAAATTGAGTTGAATCACATGCAGTTTCTGTTCCTACGAGCAAGAGTTGTTTTCTGGTAAGAAGATTCACTATTGTGCTCCCATTGCCATTCACAGTACAAATTGCACTCGTGTCTGTTTCCAGCAAGTACAGTGTATTGGTCTGAAGAGGAGCTACTGTTCTTGTCAGTTTCCTAAGCAGAGTTGAACTAGATATGGCCCGTGTGTGTAGGAAGCACAGTTCTTTTGTTCTGAGCAAGCTCACTGTTCGAACTCCATAGGAAACCCAGTAGAGTAGAAGAGTGCTCTTTTCTCAAAATCAGAGTGTGTTTCTTATAAGGCGAGCTAGCGTTTGTTTCCTAGTCCTAAATGGAGTTGAATCAAATGCAGTTTTTAGTCCTACGAGCAAGAGTTGTTTTATGGTAAGAAGAGTCACTATTGCGCTCCCTTTGCCATACACAGTGCAAATAGCACTCGCGTCTGTTCCCAGCAAGTACAGTGTATTGGACTGAAGAGGAGCTACTGTTCTTGACAGTTTCCTAAGCAGAGTTGAACTAGATATGGCCCGTGTGTGTAGGAAGCACAGTTCTTTTGTTCTGGGCAAGCTCACTGTTCTCGCCCTACAGGAAACACAGTAGAGAAGAAGAGTGCTCTATTCTCAAAAGCAGAGTGTGTTTCTTGAAAGGCGAACTAGCGTTTGTTTCCCAGTCCTAAATTGAGTTGAATCACATGCAGTTTCTGGTCCTATGAGCAAGTGTTGTTTTTTGGTAAGGAAAGTCACTATTGCGCTCCCATTGCCATACACAGTGCAAATAGCACTCCTCTCTGTTCACAGCAAGTACAGTGTATTGGACTGAAGAGGAGCTACTGTTCTTGTCAGTTTCCTAAGTAGAGTTGAACTAGATATGACCCGTGTGTAGGAAGCACAGTTCTTTTGTTCTGAGCAAGCTCACTGTTTGAAACCCTTAGGAAACACAGTAGAATAGATGAGTGCCCTATTCTCAAAAGCAGAGTGTGTTTCTTGTAAGGCGAGCTGGCGTTTGTTTCCCAATCCAAAATGAAGTTGAATCACATGCAGTTTCTAGTCCTATGAGCAAGAGTTTTTTTCTGGTAAGAAGAGTCACTATTGCGCTCCAATTGCCATACACAGTACAAATAGCACTCGCGTCTGTTTCCAGCAAATACAGTGTATTTGACTGAAGAGGAGCTACTGTTTTTGTCAGTTTCCTAAGCAGAGTTGAACTAGATATGACCCGTGTGTGTAGGAAGCACAGTTCTTTTGTTCTGAGCAAGCACACTGTTTGGACACCATAGGAAACACAGTAGAGTAGATGTGTGCCCTATTCTCAAAAGCAGAGCATGTTTCTTGTAAGGCGAGCTAGCGTTTGTTTCCTAGTCCTAAATGGAGTTGAATCAAATGCAGTTTTTAGTCCTACGAGCAAGAGTTGTTTTCTGGTAAGAAGAGTCACTATTGCGCTCCCATTGCCCCACACAGTACAAATAGCACTCGCATCTGTTCCCAGCAAGTACAGTCTATTGGACTGCAGAGGAACTACTGTTCTTGTCATTTTCCTAAGCAGAGATGAACCAGATATGGCCCGTGTGTGTACTAAGCACAGTTCTTTTGTTCTGAGCAAGCTCACTGTTGGAACCCCATAGGAAACACAGTAGAGTAGAATAGTGCTCTTTTCTCAAAAGCAGAGTGTGTTTCTTGTAAGGCAAGCTAGCGTTTGTTTCCCAGTCCTAAATGGAGTTGAAATACACATGCAGTTTCTGGTCCTATGAGCTAGAGTTGTTTTCTGGTAGGAAGAGTCACTATTGCGCTCCATTTCCCGTACACAGTGCAAATAGCACTCGCGTCTGTTCCCAGCAAGTACAGTGTATTGGACTGAAGAGGAGCTCCTGTTCTTGTCAGTTTCCTAAGCAGAGTTGAACTAGATATGACCCGTGTGTGTAGGAAGCACAGTTCTTTTGTTCTGAGCAAGCTCACAGTTGGAACCCCATAGGAAACACAGTAGAGTAGAAGAGTGCACTTTTCTCAAAAGCAGAGTGTGTTTCTTGTAAGGCGAGCTAGCATTTGTTTCCCAGTCCGAAATGGAGTTGAAATACACATGCAGTTTCTTGTCCTATGAGCTAGAGGTGTTTTCTGGTAAGAAGAGTCACTATTGCGCTCCCTTTGCCATACACAGTGCAAATAGCACTCGCGTCTGTTCCCAGCAAGTACAGTGTATTGGACTGAAGAGGAGCTACTGTTCTTGTCAGTTTCCTAAGCAGAGTTGAACTAGATATGGCCCGTGTGTGTAGGAAGCACAGTTCTTTTGTTCTGGGCAAGCTCACTGTTCTCGCCCTACAGGAAACACAGTAGAGAAGAAGAGTGCTCTATTCTCAAAAGCAGAGTCTGTTTCTTGAAAGGCGAACTAGCATTTGTTTCCCTGTCCTAAATTGAGTTGAATCACATGCAGTTTCAGTTCCTACGAGCAAGAGTTGTTTTCTGGTAAGAAGAGTCACTATTGTGCTCCCATTGCCATTCACAGTACAAATTGCACTCGTGTCTGTTTCCAGCAAGTACAGTGTATTGGTCTGAAGAGGAGCTACTGTTCTTGTCAGTTTCCTAAGCAGAGTTGAACTAGATATGGCCCGTGTGTGTAGGAAGCACAGTTCTTTTGTACTCAGCAAGCTCACTGTTCTGACCCTATAGGAAACACAGTAGAGTAGTAGAGTGCTCTTTCCTCAAAAGCAGAGTGTGTTTCTTGTAAGGCGAGCTAGCTTTTGTTTCCCAGTCCTAAATGGAGTTGAATCATATGCAGTTTCAGGTCCTACGAGCAAGAGTTGTTTTCTGGTAAGAAGAGTCACTATTGCGCTCCCATTGCCACACACAGTACAAATAGCACTCGCGTCTGTTCCCAGCAAGTACAGTCTATTGGACTGCAGAGGAGCTACTGTTCTTGTCATTTTCCTAAGCAGAGATGAACCAGATATGGCCCGTGTGTGTACTAAGCACAGTTCTTTTGTTCTGAGCAAGCTCACTGTTGGAACCCCATAGGAAACACTGTAGAGTAGAATAGTGCTCTTTTCTCAAAAGCCGAGTGTGTTTCTTGTAAGGTGAGCTAGCGTTTGTTTCCCAGTCCTAAATGGAGTTGAAATACACATGCAGTTTCTGGTCCTATGAGCTAGAGTTGTTTTCTGGTAGGAAGAGTCACTATTGCGCTCCATTTCCCGTACACAGTGCAAATAGCACTCGCGTCTGTTCCCAGCAAGTACAGTGTATTGGACTGAAGAGGAGCTACTGTTCTTGTCAGTTTCCTAAGCAGAGTTGAACTAGATATGACCCGTGTGTGTAGGAAGCACAGTTCTTTTGTTCTGAGCAAGCTCACTGTTGGAACCCCATAGGAAACACAGTAGAGTAGAAGAGTGCACTTTTCTCAAAAGCAGAGTGTATTTCTTGTAAGGCGAGCTAGCGTTTGCTTCCCAGTCCGAAATGGAGTTGAAATACACATGCAGTTTCTGTTCCTATGAGCTAGAGGTGTTTTCTGGTAAGAAGAGTCACTATTGTGCTCCCTTTGCCATACACAGTGCAAATAGCACTCGCGTCTGTTCCCAGCAAGTACAGTGTATTGGACTGAAGAGGAGCTACTGTTCTTGACAGTTTCCTAAGCAGAGTTGAACTTGATATGGCCCGTGTGTGTAGGAAGCACAGTTCTTTTGTTCTGGGGAAGGTCACTGTTCTCGCCCTACAGGAAACACAGTAGAGAAGAAGAGTGCTCTATTCTCAAAAGCAGAGTGTGTTTCTTGAAAGGCGAACTAGCGTTTGTTTCCCAGTCCTAAGTGGATTGAATCAAATGCAGTTTCTGGTCCTAAGAGCAAGAGTTGTTTTCTGGTAAGAAGAGTCACTATTGCGCTCCATTTGCCATACACAGTGCAAATAGCACTCGCGTCTGTTCCCAGCAAGTACAGTGTATTGGACTGAAGAGGAGCTACTGTTCTTGTCAGTTTCCTAAGCAGAGTTGAACTAGATATGGCCCGTGTGTGTAGGAAGCACAGATCTTTTGTTCTGGGCAAGCTCACTGTTCTCGCCCTACAGGAAACACAGTAGAGTAGAAGAGTGCTCTATTCTCAAAAGCAGAGTGTGTTTCTTGAAAGGCGAACTAGCGTTTGTTTCCCAGTCCTAAATTGAGTTGAATCACATGCAGTTTCTGGTCCTATGAGCAAGAGTTGTTTTTTGGTAAGGAAAGTCACTATTGCGCTCCCATTGCCATACACAGTGCAAATAGCACTCCCGTCTGTTCACAGCAAGTACAGTGTATTTGACTGAAGAGGAGCTACTGTTTTTGTCAGTTTTCTAAGCAGAGTTGAACTAGATATGGCCCGTGTGTGTAGGAAGCACAGTTCTTTTGTTCTGAGCAAGCTCACTGTTCTGGCACTCTAGAAAACACAGTAGAGTAAAATAGTGCTCTTTCCTCAAAAGCAGATTGTGTTTGTTGTAAGGCGAGCTAGCGTTTGTTTCCCAGTCCTAAATGGAGTTGAATCACATGCAGTTTCAGTTCCTACGAGCAAGAGTTGTTTTCTGGTAAGGAAAGTCACTATTGTGCTCCCATTGCCATACACAGTGCAAATAGCACTCGCGTCTGTTCCCAGCATGTACAGTGTATTTAACTGAAGAGGAGCTACTGTTTTTTGCAGTTTCCTAAGCTTAGTTGAACTAGATGACCCGTGTGTGTAGGAAGAACAATTCTTTTGTTTTGAACAAGCTCACCGTTTGGACCGCATAGGAAACACAGTAGAGAAGATGTGTGCTCTATTCTCAAAAACAGAGCGTGTTTCTTATAAGGCGAGCTAGCGTTTGTTTCCCGGTCCTAAGTGGATTGAATCAAATGCAGTTTCTGGTCCTAAGAGCAAGAGTTGTTTTCTGGTAAGAAGAGTCACTATTGCGCTCCCATTGCCATTCACAGTACAAATAGCACTCGCGTCTGTTCCCCGCAAGTACAGTGTATTGGACTGAGGAGGAGCTACTGTTCTTGTCAGTTTCCTAAGCAGAGTTGAACTAGATATGGCCTGTGTGTGTAGGAAGCACAATTCTTTTGTTTTGAGCAAGCTCACTGTTCGAACCCCATAGGAAACACATTAGAGTAGAAGAGTGCTCTTTTCTCAAAATCAGAGTGTGTTTCTTGTAAGTCGAGCTAGCGTTTGTTTCCCAGTCCTAAATGGAGTTGAAATACATATGCAGTTTCTGGTCCTATGAGCTAGAGTTTATTTCTGGTAAGAAGAGTCACTATTGGGCTCCCTTTGCCATACACAGTGCAAATAGCACTCGCGTCTGTTCCAGCAAGTACAGTGTATTGGACTGAAGAGGAGCTACTGTTTTCGTCAGTTTTCTAAGCAGAGTTGAACTAGATATGGCCCGTGTGTGTAGGAAGCACAGTTCTTTTGTTCTGAGCAAGCTCACTGTTCTCGCCCTATAGGACACACTGTAGAGTAGAAGAGTGCTCTATTCTCAAATGCAGAGTGTGTTTCTTATAAGGCGAGCTAGCGTTTGTTTCCCAGTCCTAAACTGAGTTGAATCACATGCAGTTTCTGGTCCTACGAGCAAGAGTTTTTTCTGGTAAGAAGAGTCACTATTGCGCTCCCTTTGTCATACACAGGGCAAATAGCACTGGTTTCTCTTCCAAGCATGTACAGTGTATTTGACTGAAGAGGATCTACTGTTCTTGTCAGGTTCCTAAGAGAGTTGAACTAGATACGGCCAGTGTGTGTAGGAAGCACGGTTCTTTTGTTCTGAGCAAGCTCACTGTTTGGACCTTATAGGAAACACAGTAGAGTAGATGTGTGCCCTATTCTCAAAATCAGACTGTGTTTCTTGTAAGGCGAGCTAGCATTTGTTTCCCAATCCTAAATGGAGTTGAATCACATGCAGTTTCTGGTCCTACGAGCAAAAGTTGTTTTCTGGTAAGAAGAGTCACTATTGCGCTCCCATTGCCATTCACAGTACAAATAGCACTCGTGTCTGTTTCCAGCAAGTACAGTGTATTGGTCTGAAGAGGAGCTACTGTTCTTGTCAGTTTCCTAATCAGAGTTGAACTAGATATGGCTCGTGTGTGTAGGAAGCACAGTTCTTTTGTACTCAGCAAGCTCACTGTTCTGACCCTATGGGAAACACAGTAGAGTAGAAGAGTGCTCTTTCCTCAAAAGCAGAGTGGGTTTCTTGTAAGGCGAGCTAGCATTTGTTTCCCAGTCCTAAATGGAGTTGAATCACATGCAGTTTCAGGTCCTACGAGCAAGAGTTGTTTTCTGGTAAGGAAAGTCATTATTGTGCTCCCATTGCCATACACAGTGCAAATAGCACTCGCATCTGTTCCCAGCAAGTACAGTGTATTGGACTGAAGAGGAGCTACTCTTCTTGTCAGTTTCCTAAGCTGAGATAAACTAGATATGGCCCGTGTTTGTACTAAGCACAGTTCTTTTGTTCTGAGCAAGCTCACTGTTGGAACCCCATAGGAAACACAGTAGAGTAGAAGAGTGCACTTTTCTCAAAAGCAGAGTGTGTTTCTTGTAAGGTGAGCTAGCGTTTGTTTCCCAGTCCTAAATGGAGTTGAAATACACATGCAGTTTCTGGTCCTATGAGCTAGAGTTGTTTTCTGGTTAGAAGAGTCACTATTGCGCTACATTTGCATTACACAGTGCAAATAGCACTCGCGTCTGTTCCCAGCAAGTACAGTGTATTGGACTGAAGAGGAGCTACTGTTCTTGTCAGTTTCCTAAGCAGAGTTGAACTAGATATGGACCGTGTGTGTAGGAAGCAATCTTTTGTTCTGAGCAAGCTCACTGTTTGGACCCCATAGGAAACACAGTAGAGAAGATGTATGCCCTATTCTCAAAAGCAGAGCGTGTTTCTTGTAAGGCAAGCTACTGTTTGTTTCCCAGTCCTAAATAGAGTTGAATCACATGCAGTTTCTGGTCCTAAGAGCAAGAGTTGTTTTCTGGTAAGAAGAGTCACCATTGCGCTCCCATTTTCATATACAGGGCAAATAGCACTGGCGTTTGTTCCCAGCATGTACAGAGTATTGGAATGAAGAGGATCTACTGTTCTTGTCTGTTTCCTAAGCAGAATTGAACTAGATTTGACCGTGTGTGTAGGAAGCAGAGTATTTTGTTCTGAGCAAGCTCACTGTTTTGGCCCTATAGGAAACACAGTAGAGTAGAAGAGTGCTCTTTTCTCAAAAGCAGAGTGTGTTTCTTGTAAGGCGAGCTAGCGTTTGTTTCCCAGTCCTAAGTGGAGTTCAATCACATGGAGTTTCTGGTCCTCTGAGCAAGAGTTGTTTTGTGGTGAGAAGAGACACTATTGCATTCCCATTGTCATACACAGTGCAAATAGCACTGGCGTCATTTCCCAGCAAGTACAGTGTATTGGACTGAAGAGGATCTACTGTTCGTGTCAGTTTCCTAAGCAGAATTGAACTAGATATGGCACTTGTGTGTAGGAAGCACAGTTCTTTTGTTCTGAGCAAGCTCACTGTTCTGGCACTCTAGAAAACACAGTAGAGTAAAATAGTGCTCTTTCCTCAAAAGCAGATTGTGTTTGTTGTAAGGCGAGCTAGCGTTTGTTTCCCAGTCCTAAATGGAGTTGAATCACATGCAGTTTTTCGTCTTACAGGCAAGAGTTGCTTTCAGGTAAGGAAAGTCACTATTGCGCTCCCATTGCCATACACAGTGCAAATAGCACTCGCACCTGTTCCCAGCAAGTACAGTGCATTGGACTGAAGAAGAGCTACTTCTCTTGTCAGTTTCCTAAGCAGAGTTGAACTAGATATGGCCCGGATGTATGAAGCACAGTTCTTTTGTTCTGAGCAAGCTCACTGTTCGGACCCCATAGGAAACACAGTAGAGTAGAAGAGTGCTCTTTTCTCAAAAGCAGAGTGTGTTTCTTGTAAGGCGAGCTAGCGTCTGTTTCCCAGTCCTAAATGGAGTTGAATCCCATGCAGTTTCTGGTCCTACGAGCAAGAGTTGTTTTCTGGTAAGAAGAGTCACTATTGTGTTCCCATTGCTGTACTCAGTACAAATAGCACTCGCGTCTGTTCCCAGCAAATACAGTGTATTGGACTGAAGAGGAGCTCCTGTTCATGTAAGTTTCCTAAGCAGAGTTGAACTAGATATGGCACGTGTGTGTAGGAAGCACAGTTCTTTTATTCTGAGCAAGCTCACTGTTCTGGCACTATAGGAAACATAGTAGAGTAGAAGAGTGCTCTTTTCTCAAAAGCAGAGTGTGTTTCTCGTAAGGTGAGCTAGCGTTTGTTTCCCAGTCCTAAATGAGGTTGAATCCCATGCAGTTTCTGGTCCTAAGAGCAAGAGTTGTTTTCTGGTAAGAAGAGTCACTATTGCGATCCCATTGTCATACACAGGGCAAATAGCACTGGCGTCTGTTCCCATCATGTACAGTGTATTGGACTGAAGAGG